>NW_006238948.1:1485263-1564102 GCF_000226075.1 Solanum tuberosum | reverse complement strand
TAGATTCAGCTTAGTATTGAGTTAATATATTTCTTTTGTATTAAACTCTCAGATTTGATATATTCAGTTATAGTATATGGGTATTCCCCATCTTTTCAGATCTATTTATGATTTAGCTTCCGCATCAGTTTATTTTCTTTAGTATGCTTATGATCATGCCAGCAGGGTTAGCTTGGGATCACTTGTGGTCCTAGGTCCCGTGTCCGCGTCTCGGGGGTAGCTCGGGGCGTGACAAAAAGGAACAAAAAGGCTGAAAAGAATGACAAAGCTGAATCCCGAGCATTGCCAAGCACACTTGGTAATTCACCGAAGGGATTTACTCCGCCCTTTGTTCCAGTACGCAAAGCCCTGAAGGAGAAGGATAAAAAAGGCAACGAAAGGAGCAGTCGACACTTCGCTGAATAGTTCCACGAAACAGTACTATATCGCCTAATGGTCCAGAATTTGAAGGTGTTGAAGGCAAGCACGAAACAACGATGAGACAAACGAAGGGCGAGTCGCAGAAAGATCCGCCAACGCTATTTTCTGAAGTCTATAAATACTGAACTTATTATATTTTAAGTGTCGAACTTTTATTTTAATTTCCAGAATAGAATAGTACTTTTTGGATATTTTCTCTCAAGTTTGGAGAGGGTTTTTAGGAAGTTGAAGAAAGGAGTTCATCTTCCCCAAGTTAAAAGTGGATCTTCTCTATTCTTCTTCCTTTGCTTAAATTAAGGTTTAATTTCTTATAGTCATTTGATTTTACTATCATTTTAGGTGTATTTTGTTATTTCCCGATGTGTGGCTAAAAACCCCTATTCTTGGGGTGTGATTTAGCAAATATGTGTTGATATTATTGTTGGGTCTTGCTTGCTGATAGGTTAGATGTAGTTGAATGGTGATTTCACCAAGTGGTTGTGGTTTAATCTAAAGGGTTTGTAGTTGCAAATACAAAGCCACTCATGTGTTTTCGGCTTGCCTGAGAGGGAGGTCGTGAAACCAAGACCACTAGATTGATGGCCTAAGGAGTGGGTCGACATGAGGTTCAGCCTGAGAGGGTGAACGCTAGTCCCATATCCTAACACTCAGCTCGAGAGAGTGAGTGGGATAAGGCATAGGCTGGTCTTCATTCGGCAAATGGGTGTCCGAGAGGAACACGTTTGAAATGGGGCAAGTTGCCCGAGAGGAAACTTATTTCCATACAAAGCCTAGCCTAGTCACTATTATCTTACAAATTTCTTGTCAAAAGCATGTACCCAACTATTTATCTCAACTTGTATTGCGGTCACACCGCAATAATATTTCCCCATACTTAATTTTCTTTTTAATTTTTGCTGTTTTTTACTACTTGTGACAAAACCCCAATTGATATTTGACACTTTCGTGTCACCCCCTTTAATTTACTATGTGTTTAATCGTTAATGTCTTTAGCCACGACTAATTAGAGCTAAATTTTATTTTTCTATCAATTCTCAAAACCACTCCCTTGGGACATGACCCCAACCTTTAGTTGGGTTACTATATTATCGACGATCGTAGACACTTATACCGTATGTTAGTGTCGTTGGTCACAATAAGCATCACTGGGTTGCCTAAATTTGTTATAGGTATGCCCTCATTTACTCTTTCTAGCTGTGAGGCTGACGCCCTTGGGAGTTTACTAGCTAGTATGGCAGCCCCATTCATTTGGTATTTGGGTTTGAGGATGGACTTGCATGTGTTGGATCTGGTCTTGTAGTACTTTGTTCTTATAGATTTAGCCTTTTTTTTGTGTACTTGTTGGCCTTATGGCGGTCCTTTAGACATTTTTTAAAACTAGCACACAATCATACCGTCTAGGCTTATGGGGTCCAGTTTGGTTTAGTTTAGTTTTACTTAGATTTACTTTGAGTACGGTTGTGTACTTTCTTTTAAACAATTTTAAACATCGCTTTGACCTTTGTTTGTGTGTAGAATCTTTATTGTCATATTGTCCCCCACTTTCTTGCTTAATCAGCCTATGATGCCTACTAAGTGCCTTTAATTTGGTGCTCATGCTACACTATGCATGTGTTTCTTGATGCAGGTCCCAGTACCAACTACCATTGGTGTCCATTCGTGCTAGGAACAATTTTAGGATTGGAGGTGAGGGGAAGCACTTGTCGTCTCGGACTTTCTTGTCTCCTTTGGTAAATTGTACATCTAGTCTCTTTTTTTAGATAACTTATTTTAGTCCCCTTTTGGGACTTGAACTCTTTTGATTAGCACATCTTTATACTCGTGACTTCCATGTTTTGGGAGGTATCTTTTTGTTCATAGTTTTGGTTTGCTTCAACTTCAATCTTGTTTTGTTGGTTTAGTATTTTTTCCATTTATTTCTACATTTATACTAATTACTTATGGTTCTAGTTTAGGGGTTGGCTTACCTAATTGTGTGTTATAATAGGTGTCATCATGACTCGAGGAATTGGGTTGTAATATTCGGAGCTCCCTTATGGATTTTGGCTAAAAAAGATGTTTGGGTGTGGGACCCATTTTTTGTTAAAATTACCTTTTATGGATGTTTTGATTATTCTGCTAAGTCTGTAATGTAGAATTTGATTAGGTTGCATATCTAGTTTGTGCGCACGAGGTTCTAAACCATTCCCTAGCACCCGGGCATAGCTCAGGGGAGTTGCCTAAAATATTATGGTGTCTAATGCTAGTTTTGTTGCTTTAGCAACACTGGGTTCACTTAAGTGACCTCCGCTTAAGCAGTCAGGGCTTCTCTTTAGCGAGAAAGGAAAGCCAAGCGACATTTTTTTTAGCGAGGTAGGCCCGCCAAGCTAGAACTGATTTAAGGGCCTTGACATTGCTTAAGAGTCTTTCCCTTTAGCGGCCACGGGCTTGTTTTAACAAGATTTTCTAGGCCAGGGATTTTTGCTTTTGTGACCCTTGTGCCGCTTTAGCTAACCTCACTTTAGATACCAAGGGCTCGCGGAAGAGAGGTCCGCCTCTTATCTGTCATGTAGGCAATGTTAGTGATCGCTTAAGCGGCCCACGTCTTGTCTTATTAATAAAAAGACTGACATGCTCCAGTCTTTTGTTCTAATTCTTTCGGCAGATTCTCCCTCTCTAGAGCTCCGATTTGAGTAATTTGAAGTGTGGTTTGTTCTTGGTGATCGTGACTCATAGGTAAATAATCGGAAAGTTTTGAGGGCCCTTTGTTTGAGGCATTTTTGCTATTTTTGGGACTACCTAAGCTTGGTACTTGTTTTTTAATTTGTGGAATTTGGTTGATGTTGTTGTTCTTGTTGTTTCGAGCCCCAAATTGTGTTAAATTTTTGAACAAAATATTGGGCTACTATGTTAGAAATTTTAACAGAGTCGATTTTAGAAAAACTAGTATGGGTCCCACTATCCCTATTTAATTCCAAAATCGGTATGTTTCCCTTTTATGTGTTCTTTATGTTGAAATGATCGTATTGACATTGTGACCCTATTTTTATAGTAAGGAAGCACTCTTTGGTTGTTCAAAAAGGAAAAGCTTCGTAAAGGTGATTCATGAGCCTGTGAGGTGAGCCTACAGGTAGGCTACAAGTTTTACTTCTCATAGATTGCACTTGATTGTGTGAATATATGTTGATTAAAGTGAATTGGGGGTGGGTACCTAATTGTTCGTATTTCATGTAACCATGTTTTAGGCTTCATGGGCTTTACTTCGGGTGTAGTACCGTGATAGTCGGGGATTATATATTTACTTCCATTGTGTGAGTTGACTTGTATATTTTTGTTATGGTATATTTTAACATTTTCCCCCTTAATATAGGATTGGATGAGAGTTTGCCATAAATTTACAATACTAGCTACTTGTAGGCCTTATTTCTTCTACAACGTCGATTCAGACCGATTAGGTCCATGTATCCTGGAGTAGCAAACTTGAGTCCGATAGAAAGAGATTTAGTATAGGTGTTTACTCAGATTCATGGATCTTCTATTCAATCTCCTTATCTCTACGGCTCTATTATGATTTTTAAGGTTCTATGCTTCACTTGGAAACTTGTGATTGGAGTGGTTCAGTCCTGAACCCTTATAAGATTTCTTATGAGTGGACATCGCTCCATATTGGTTCTTTTGATTTGTTGTGATGAGATCCTTTTTGGAGTCGATACGACCTTGAGTTTACTCTTGCTAGCTGGGAGGTTGACGCCCCTAGGATTTTACTAGCTGGGCAACCTTGATTTTTTATACTGACTCACTCAGGTATACTCTTGCTAGCAAGGCAGCTAACATCCCTGGAAGTTTACTGGCTGACTGGGCGGCCTTGATTTGATATATTGATGTCCCCACATTTACTCTTTCTAGGTGATGACTGACGTTCCTAGGAGTTTACTGGCTGGAATTGTGGCCCCATTATTGGGTACTTACATTTTGAGTCTATAACGCGGGTTCGAGGCCCGACTTGCACTTATTGGATCTTGACTTTTGGTACATCACTCTTCTAATTTAGCTATTGTGTACCAGTCAGGCTTATTGGGGGTCTGTTTGGGTTTTACTTAAACATGTGAATGAGTGTACATTCTGGGGTTATGAGGGTCCAGTTGGGTGAAGTTTAGTTATACTTAATCTTACTTCTAGTACACTCACGTGCTTTTCTTTATATTCTACTTGGACCTTGTTTGTGTGTAGATTATATCTATTCATTTTGTCATTATTTTTCTCTTAGTTGGTCTATGATGCCTAATGAGTACCTTTGTTTGGCACTCATGCTACACTATTCATTTGTTTCCTTATGCAGGTCCTAATACAAGCTACTAGCGGTGGTCGTTCGTGCCAACAACAACTTTTGGATCGAAGGCGAAGGTTAGCACTTGGCGTTCTAGACTTGCCTGTCTCTTTTCTTATATTGTATAGCTAGTCTTTTGTATTTTGAGATAATCTTTGATTTTGGTCCACTTTTGGGACTTGTACTCTTTTGTTAGCACATGTTTGTACTTGTGACTTCCATGTTTTGGGAGGGATTTTTTATGTATATAGTTTTGACTTGTTCCGGCCTTATCTTGTTTTGTTGTTTAAATTGTGCTTCCAATTATTTCTACTATTATACTCGTTACTTGTTATTTTGGGTTATGATTTGGCCTACATAGTGGTGGATTTTAATAGGTGTCATCATGACTTAAGGAATCGGGTTGTGACAGAACTGCATACTCTTTATTTATGAGACATTAGCATGTACTAATCTAGCATGTCATAGAGAAATAGACTCAACCATATAATCAGAAGCATACGTATATTCTAAAATCATCATAAATATGAAGCACAAATAAACGACTACAAAGTCCATTGCTTACAAAATTATTATTTTTGGTTACTATGCCTCATTATCTAAAAAAGAACCTTCACTCCAGATTTTCCTAATAATCCCAAAGAAATCAAATTGATTCGGATATTAGGAACATGCAACACATCACTCAATGCCAATGGTTTCCCTGATGTGAGTTTGAGAAGAACTTTTCCTTTTTCCAAGAACTTTAGTTTTCCTCGAGTCACCAATATAAACAATTTCTTCTCCTTTCTTAACTTGGGTGTATGGCACAAAATCATATCTATTTACACAAATGTGCCTAGTAGAACCAAAGTCTATCACTCAGTTTCTCACATTGGCCTAAATTTTTTTCTGCGAAATGAATGCAATAATTATATCATCCGTTTCAGTAAAATTTATTTTTAGCTTAGTGGAATTTTCATTTCTTTCAAATATTATTTTCCATTGATGTGAATATTTATAAAGATTGTTTTATTAGCATTGGTCTTGTAACCTTTTCTATTTACATGCCTATTTTTTTCTTTACCATGAACATCCATTAGAATGACTGGAACAGTAGCATTCAGGATAGAACCAACATCAGTATCATCAACATTTTCAAGACATATATTACTTTTCATAGTTTCTTAGATTGTTGGGCAGACATGCATATTATAACCTAAGTGATATACGTTTTATTATTAAGTGAATACAAGCGATTCTTGAGTGCTAGTCACTGTCCTAAGAAATAATTCAACTACGTGAAATGTTTCACCAAGATTAAACAAGTCTTCTCTATAAGAGGAACATAAACAAAAAATATAATTACTACCAAAACCAGCAAAACAGAAAGATAAACTGTTTGGAGAATTGACTGAATTGCTTCGTTCTCTATATTTCTCTGTGAACACTTCCCCCACTTTTATAGAAGCAACACGATAAAGCTATGTGAGAAGAGAAGAGAGACCAGATATGAGAAACCATCTGAGAGCCATATATCTTCACATGTGAAGGCAAGAAGTAACTAAGGTATTCACGTGGACTGAGAGACTTTGGCAGCAACTAACTTTACAATTCTTTGGCCCAATGTAACTAATTGGCATAAAATAAACTTATAGGAATCATACATAAATGTATCCTTTAACTTGGGCTCATTTCACATTTATGCTTTCTAATTGTTGGTGTGCACAGGTAGACACTTAAACTTGTATATAGTTGAACAAGCAGACATATGAATCCTATGTGGCATAATACATGTAGGACACTACGTAGGAAACAATTTTGATATACGATTCAATGTAGAACATGTGTGTTTATTTTTTCAACTTAATACAAGTTTAAGGGTACACTTGTGCAACCCCAAAATTAAATGACATAAATGTTAAATGAGACCAAGATAAAGGGTATATTTATGTATTATGCCAAACTTTTGTAATATTAAATCTTTTCAAAACAATATAGCAATGTGAATATAACTTAATATGGAGAGGAAAACCAAGTAGCCGACTTCCTTGCGAAATTGGCCTCTTCTAGTGCATATAGAACCTTCTACTCCTCTCAACAACAATATCCTAGAGAGATTAAAGGTCTAATTCAACTAAATTAAAGGTGGTATCTTTCCATGAGAAGAAGATATCAATTTTATTACTGGTGAAGGAGCTTTCTGGCCTGCACTCAAGAACCATTTCTGGTCGCCAAGCGAACCTTTGGCCTGGCTGACTACTTAGCGGAAGATTTACTCACGCGATAACAAGCTTAGAAATAGAATTTAATATATTTAAAATCAAGCAAATACTTAACTCAAGCTGTATGAAAATACTTAATTGCAATAATAATAATACTTTGCAAAACAGTCTTAAAACATCTCAAACAAAAGGAAAAATACTGAGACACTCATCAACTCTAAATATCTATGAAGCCTCTATATTTTAACATGGTTATTTGGACAAGTCCCACAACACCCTAAAATGACTAAAGTTAAAGGAAAATGGGAAATCCTCTGGAGTGCAAGGAGGCTCACCAAAGCTAACTGGAGTGTCAAATGATCTCAACAAAGCCCCTATTGATCATCCTGAACACTTGTATCTTCCTCATAAAAGATGAAATTCTAATGACATGAGTACATTTCATTGTACGAGTATGTAATATAGCCAAGGTTAAATATCTGAAAGAAATGACTGCAATAGGTATAACATAAACTCAACTGAATGTAAAGAATTAAAGGATTGAAATCATTTAACTTTAAAAATACTTTCTTACTCTCTAAACTTTATCATAATAAGTGATGTATAAAAATACACTTAAAATCTATTGGGAGATTTTCTAACCGACAATCATCACTATGAGCTAAGTGATGATACAACATCTTTTCCACACTGCCATAACTGTCCTATAACATGCCGGGATATAGAACACCTCAACAAAGTGGATCAACTATGCTCTGCCCAAGGCACTAAGGATTTATCTAAAAAGTATGATCTTGTATCTATGAGGGCAAGACATGGTTTATGGGGGATTTTAGTTGTCTGAACTTCCCCCGATATCGATGCTCAATACAACTACCAATAATATATACTGTTGCTCAAATGTATAATTTTTCTCTTGTTTGAGAGAATTGCTCAAACGATCCTCTTAAAAGAGGTAACTGCTCTGAACTGTCTTTGAAACTCTTGTTTATTTAGAAAACAAGGTTTCTCTTCACTTAATGTAAAAATACATTATGGGTTGAGATAATTACTCAAAAAGGGGGCTTCTTTAAGACGTAACTGCTTTGTACATAATCTTTCTGGATACACTTTTGACTTATTTCAAAAAGTCTACTCTTTTTCTTCGTGTGGAAATGAAACATATGGGAATTAATTAGTTCCCTTATACTATTTTTCAAACTATTCTTTACTTCCTTAAAACCCAGTTTAAACAAAAAGGTTTTGTTTAGAAGATTCTCAATAAGAATTCATTGAATACTCAAAATTGGATTCATGTTGAAAAATATTCCTGAACAATCAACTCAATAATCACAATTCACATTGTATGACAATTCAATGATTAGGAATAGGAATTCAATAATCAACAACTCAAGAATTCAGAACTCAATATAAACTCATCTCAAGAATACTTAACTCTAAGTATATAACCCAAGATTAAACTTTTACTAATTTGAAAGTAGATGTAGGGTGTGAGGATGGAATAGTCCAACATTATGTTAGTCTTACATACCAGGAAGAATGAAGTTCTTTGGCGAAATCAAAGAAACTTGAAGAACACTCTTGAACCCTAGATTTTCTTCTCTTGGAACCTTGCTCTAATATCTTAAAGTGCTAATGAACGTAAAATAATTGATTAACACTTTCTATGTCCTTAATTTTGTGTGAAACGAAGTAGTTTAGGCTTAGAATATTGTTAAAACGACGTAGTTTAAGTACCAAATGCATAGGGGGAAAGACCAAAATGACACGAACTTTTAAAACAAAAATTATGCCCAAAACGGCCAATCTCACAAGCTGTCTACTACTTCACGAGCTGTTTAAAGGATCACAGCCCGTCAGTGGGTCGTCATGTTGCCCTGCCCGATAGGGCTTCACTACAATGGGCATAACGCTTACTCCAGGCTCGAAATTAGGCAAACTTGGTGGAGTTGGAAAGAGGACTCAAAGCCATTTAATTTGATATGTTATGGGCCACCTAATTCAATTTGTACTGAGATATCATATCGGTTGACGTTGACCAAAAACTCAAAATCATATGGAATACTTGTATGGACTACTAAACGGAACGTACAAGTCACCACAGGCAGTTTATTAGCTCGTCTAGGTGACCTTCACCATGGCTTCCTTGGCCAGTGTTTCATGATGCCCAAGACGGGTTGTGGTTCCCTAAACGGGTCGTCTAAGGTTTCGTGAAGGATCCACGGTCCATTTCGGGTTCGTTGACTTTCTAGTTTATCCTTTTTAGCCATTTCTCGATGTCCGAGGTGTTACATGCTTCTTGCATATAGAACAAGAAATATTGTATAGGCTACTCGTCTTCTTCTCTTTCTTTGGAAAGTTTTTCTGCAGCCGATTTGTTGTTAGAGCTTTGGTCTATTTCCCCCTCTCAATTTTGTACCTTATTGGATAAATATTCATTTTATGAAAGCCTAACCCCTCACAACCCAAAAGATGACTTTAAACAAAATAAATAAACAAATACAATTTCCTTTCCCAATTCGCTCTGTTCATATTCTTTACAAATTCGAAACTTTATATAACAACTCCTTGTTCCATGATTCCTTAGGTTTTTTACTGCATCCACACCACTTTTAACCGATCCATTAATCTGGATCGAAAAAATTGGTATGAAAGTTGTAACATGGGAAAACCATGAAAAGTAACTTATTTGATCAATTCAGAAAATCTAGTAATTGTAGAATTAGGATTTTTGACAAGAAAAAAACACTTTTATAATACAATTCAAGAGCTACATGAATTTAGATTAATCGGACTAGTACAATCTTTATATCAAATGAAATTTTACAAAAATAATTAAAAGAATTATTTTTCTTGGATGCCATAATTGTATTTTCTTCTCTCCTCAAGTGAACTTTGGTGCCAATGCATGAGACGCGAGTCAATATTTTGGAAAGAGGATCAATGAGCTATTAGAATTTTTTTCTATGGAAAAAAGAGTGTTGTGTTCATTAGAAACTCACCAACTGGTATAATTAATGCAGCTTGTTGCAGTTTAATAGTAAAGTCAGAGCTAGTCCAGTTGCGTACTTCATCAAAGCAACTATAGTTACAAGGATGAAAAAGAGCACAACTAAACTAAGCTCAATCTGAGGTAACAATATTTAAACATTGTTACGGAACAAAAGGAAACCTTAAAATCAATCATATTCATCTGTAATAAACAAGATAGAAACAAGATCCGGATGTGATAAAGGACTGCAATACACAACTTTAATGCATCAAGTAGGAAATGATCAGTTGGTGTCCAATTAAATTAGCACTAAAAATTAATATCATTCTTTCATCGCAAGTGCATCAGGAGAATATTAATGATCAACAACTTAAATGAACGATAATATCTAAAGGACTTTTATCACTCTTTCATCACAAGTACATCAGAAGACCACAACTCCAAAGTCAATTATTTGAACAATAAAAAATGGTGATTTGAAGCTCTACCTTGTATAGATGGGAAGTGCGGATCATCAACTATAACATCAATAACATTCTCAATAGGCATAGCAGGGTAGACCTTACTGGTTCTATGGTTATAAAAACGCCCTCACTTTGTCTATAGGTGTTTCCCTTGACTTTTTCAGTCGGTGTATGTTTCAAATGTAAAAGAAGACTACCAATTATGTTCGAAAGTATAAGAAGTATAGCTTGATAGACACCTTCTCTTTCTAGGAGAGACCAAAAGATCTCCAGGTTGAACATCAAATCAATAACCTACAACGTAACTTAACAGAATCAAAACCATGTGAAAACTAATAGATGTACGGTACATATACATGTTTATTCATCTAAAGAAGGATATATCAATTATTTAAAAACCTCATAAGAGTCGGGAAAGCTTGGTCATAACTATAACTATGCATACCAAATCATACACAAAAGAGA
Organism: Solanum tuberosum; assembly: GCF_000226075.1. Classification (NCBI taxonomy): domain Eukaryota; kingdom Viridiplantae; phylum Streptophyta; class Magnoliopsida; order Solanales; family Solanaceae; genus Solanum; species Solanum tuberosum. The sequence continues at coordinate 1,553,251 of NW_006238948.1, read as the reverse complement.
AGAAATTATCTCATTTGAAGATGCCTACATGTCCAACAAAAATGTAATGCATTAGCAAATTTGACCACTCAGTTGGCCAATTATATGATTATGCAATTTTTGGTTTTCTGCAGTCTCAGTTAACTGAGGAATCAATGCTTTTGACTTGGCTTTCTTAAACCGAGACTAACGATATAGTAAATGACTATTTAGCCTTCCCACAGGACCAAAGCAACAAAATTTAGTTAAACATTAAACCTACCTCAACTTCAATGTAAAAGAAAAATACTACTTTCAAATTAAATTGATTGATCAAGAAAAGTATATTAGAAGAAGAAACAGATTAAAATAAAACTGTAGTTAATTTCAAATGACTTCAATCCTTAAATTTGGCCACTTATAACCAGTAAAATAGTTCTGAGTGTTCAACATTTAATCACAATGAAAAAGGGATGGGCTTCGGGCACAAAAAAGCCTCAAAGGTTCGAAAGCACAACTTTCTTAAATACATAACTACAAAGAATTAGGACAGAGGAGGCGTATCTGGGGTATCTTTGCTCTCATCATCTAAGATACCAAAAAATTCATTGCTCTTGGAGAAATCCTCTTCAGTTATAGATAGAGCCTGCTCTAGGGATTTTCTCACAACATTAAGAATAAGCCATCAAGTGCGCCAACAACACACATGAAATCAGAGACACTTGAAGGTGAAGGAGAATTTTTTGTTTAGGGGTTAGACCTGGATTTATTTTTTCAGGAACAAGGAGAATACAATATACATTACAAGTGTGTATTCTTCCTCTTCTATATTCAAGTTGCAAACGAGGAGGCGAGAACAATTGTTCTAGTGATGGAAATACACATCAATGAAACTCATACTTTTGATAAGAGCATATCAGTGCTTGCACAAACATTTTAAACGCAAGACGGTTCCATAGGCAACCTTAATAAATTATCAACGACTAGATCTTTTGGTAAAGGATGACTATTCTTTAACTTCATTTCTTATAACGTCTTTTATCATCACATACAAATCTAATATATCTTCTCTTTTTATCAGATCCACATCTCTTGTTATTAGATCCAACTAGGATATTTCGTGCAAAGAGTGGTCATACTGATAATTTCTTACGGGCAATTGAGGCACAATTTGTCCTAGTGATGATAAATTATACCGATAATGAGTACTAAAATAGTGCTATTTATTTAGTTCCTTAGTCAATATAGATCTATCGTTATCCTTCAATAGCAATTCAGAGATGAGGCTAAGCATAAAAGTCAGCAGAGCAGCCAAAACATCCATACGAGGTCATCTTGACAAAAACTAGGTCCCTCCAATCCAAAAAAAGTTTCTAGCAAAAATGTTCACCGATGGTAGCTGGTACAAGGATCTGCATCAAGAAACAAATGCAGTGTGTATCATGAGTACCAAATCAAAGGTATTCAGTAGGCATCATAGACCGACGAAGCAAGAAAGGTAAAGACAATATGAAAAGATAGAATCTAGACACAAACAAAGCCCAAAGCGGAGTTTAAAAAAAGCACACGAGAATACAGAAAGTAAATCTAAGTATAACTAAACAAAACATAATTGGACCCCATAAGACTAGAAGTTACACTCATACTCAAGTTTAAATAATACCCGAATGGACCCCATAAGCCTGACAGATACATTGAATAGCTAAGTCTATTGAGAGAAGAGTACCACAAACCGAAAGTCGGGCTCCCAGGCCAAGTAACCATCATTCCACTCTATTCCTAGCCCAGCCAGCAAGACTGACAATCAATCTAGGCCGCCCAGCTAGCCAATCCACTCCCAGCCATGCTAGTAAGAGTGACTCGAGGGTGTTTCAACTCCAAAGAGGATCTCAAATATCATGGCCGCCAAGCTAGCCAGTCCACTCCTATGGACGTAAGCCGCCCAGCTAGCAAGAGTGACCCAAGGGCGTGTCAACTCCGAAAGGGATCTAAAGTAGGCTCCAAGCCACCATGGACTGATATCCACTAAAAAAGAATCAAGAAAAAAGGCTTCAAAATTGAAATACTTTAATCCCGTTAAAGCACAGAACCTCCAGTAACGCATCGAACCAACATCAATTAATGGAGAAGACAGAAGGTCTCCAAGCCATAAAAATGCCTAAGCTAAGGCTCTTACTATTAGACACTAGTCTGATATTCCAGTCTTCAAGGATATAGTCCATCCGATACGACGTCGGATATGAAAATGAACCTACGTGATTCACAAGTCTAAGGGAACACTTGTCTATCCTAGAATAAGGCCGAACATGCATCAATTAACAAGTAATAATTCAAGTAATTCCTAACAGCATGCAACAACATACACAAAATCCCAGCTAGCATGATGCTACACCCAAGACAATACCGATCAACCCTAAAATATGGTTTTATAAGGATAAGTAAGAATAGCTAGGTACCCATCCCAAATTCACACTAATCGTCATGAATTCATTCATTGAAGCTCAAACGAATTAGGAAGGAAGTTGTAGCGTACCTATAAGCCGACCGGGCAAGCTCTAAATTACAAGGTCAGATATTTTCCTTTCCGAGCAACCTCTAAACGATGCCACACTACAAAAAATAAGATCATAACGTCTATATGGATATTCAGACACCAAAATCACATAAAACAGAAATAGACTAAATTTGTAGTTAGACGAGAAATCTGGGACCCACGCTGGAATTTCCACAATTGACTCAGTCAAGAGTTCTTAAGCCCTGCCCCAAACTTGTGTTCCAAAATTAAACATAATACGGGAAACAAAACAACCTAAACAATAGTAAGGCAATTTCAATAAAAAACGTAAGTCATACTATCCTAAAGACACACAAAGTCATCTCAACCAAAGGTTCTTCAATAGTTTCCAATCAAAAACCCAAGTAGCCACACTCCCAACAATCACTGAAAACTCTGAATCACTAAAATCAGAGCTTAGAAGAGGGAGAAATCTCTAAATCAAATAACCACAAAACTTGAAAAATAGAGTTAATATTTGTATAAAACACTATTCGACCTTCGCATAAGCAACCATTAATGTCTCTTAAGCTATAGGTCTCAAATATTTGGGCCTAGATTTTGGGAGCTCCTGGCCACAAAAGCGAGCCTCATTTTAAGCAAACCTAGTCCAAAAAAGTGATCCCAGGGTCGCTTTTTAGCGACAGCCACCTTACTGGATAGCCTTGCTTAAGTGGAGCCTTGCTCGCATAGGCAGTGTTTGCTTAATCGAACCCAGGGGCGCAAAAGGGGCTGCACTAGAACTCAAGCATTAGAAAGTTTTAGCAAAATCCCCCACACTTTGCCTAGGACACGAGATTGGTTTGGAACACCGTGCACTCAAACGAGTTATGCAAACCAATCCAAAATGACATTCCAGACCTAACAAAGCAGTCAAAACTTCCATATGAGGTAGCCTTGATATAATATGGGTCCCACACCTAACTCCATTTAAATTCAAAATCCAAAAGGGGGATCAAAATTAACCTGGAAGACTTGAGATCCAAACAAAGGGTTGTCCCAAACTAAACGTAACATTGTAGAGCTAACCACCCTGACATAATTCTTATTTGAGCTCATTTAATCAGAATATTAACTAAAGTCAAACTCAGGTCTTAACTGGAAAGTTAAAACGCCTAATCACACAGATTTACACTGAAAGCCTGGGGAGTTGTGCTGACAATGCTACTAGCCTAAAATTACTATTCCAGAGTTGATGGAATCGCTAGAAATTTATTCTGAGGTCATCTTCTTAAACTTTCGATAAAAAATTACCGTTCAAGGTTCAAAAGCTCAAAAACATGCAAACTAGCATAAAAACCAAATCAACGACCATGAGATCGAACTTTATGTCCCAGAAAGTCATAAATGACTTGGGGTTTTTATAGGAACACTGTAAACGATGAACGGGAGGCATAAACACATAAATGACCAAGAGGTCATTACATATATAATCTAGAAAATGAGAAAAAAAAATAGACACGATTCCTTCGACTCCTAAGGACTAACAACAGAACTTGTAAAAAAAATATATCGAGAGATATAAACAAAAGAATGTAAGTGATGTTTGAATCATAATTAACTTTGACAAATAATTAAAATGAAATAAAATATTGCCTTTTCATACAACAAATGAAAGAGTAATAACTTGCATACAAATGTTAAGTCAAGTAAGGTTAAACACTTCAAGAAATTACTTTTGAGTCTTGAGATATAGTAAAAATGAAGAGCAAATATGCCAGTATTCGTAGGACTATAAGATCATCAAATGAGAAAAATGCTCAAAAATGTATCACCCTCATTTAATTTCTTACTAATTATATTATGGTAGTGGCAAAGTGGAAAAAGAATACTGACAAAAAACATCAATTTAATAGATTGAGTATTTTTTGTTAAATCTTCTTCTTAGATAGTAAGAACTATAGTATGAACAAAAAAAGAATGTATCAATCTAGTGATGATTAGAAATACATTAAATGCAAGTAAAGTAATTATATAACATAACTCAATGCAATATTTCAAATTTAAGTAGAATATGCATTTCAGATTGAAATAAATTTTTGAATATTATAAGTTAGTGCTCTTGAACGTTACAATATACTAAAGGGGTCAAAACATCGTTGAACTATGTGAAATGAACAAAAATATCTTTTGCTTATACTTTAGTAGATAAATTCCCTTACCATTAATAGTTCATTTAAAAATGCCCCTATTATTACTAAATGGGTCAAAAATCCCTTTTCTAAATAAATATATGTAATGACCCTCCAAGTCATTTCCTCCGTTTTCCAATCCTTTTAGCATTTAGAAATTTTCTATAGTGACCTCAAGTCATTTATCACTTCTTGGGACTAACAGTTCGGTCGTCGGGCCATTTATTTGAGCTTTGTGAAAATTTTCGTATTTTGTAGCCTTCGAAACTTAAACGGTTGACATCTATCAAACGTTTAGGAAGAAGGCCTAAGAATGCAATTTTGATGATTCCATCAGCTCTAGATGGGTCATTTTAGGCTGGGGAATGATTGGTTAGGTTCCCGAGACTTCTGGTGAGAGTTTGTATTGTTAGGCATTTTAACTTTGGAAGCTTTGACTAAGGGTTGACTTTGATCGACATGCTTGGGAAACGTGCTCAGATGAGTGTATCATCATCAAAATGATATACCGTGAGTTTACGGTATAGTTAATACATTACACTTATGAGTTGTGTGTGTCTAGGGCCATTTTGTATTAAAACTAATGTTTATTGTGCTATATTTGCAAGAAATAGACTTGGACGAGGTCGAGAGAGAGACAACTGAAATTCTGCAGAAGTGTCCACCCACGGAAGTAACCTACAGACCATATGTCCAGTCACGGTCCATCGTTGGGCTGGCGTGGATTGGTCCTCAGGGAAATCTGACCAAGTGTGGAACTACAAAAGAGAGTGACGGACTGTAGGTCGACCCACGGGCCATCCTGCACAACCGTCGATTGATTCAGAGATTTTGAGTTCCAGTACCTGAGGAAAAGTTCTAAGTGTGGAGCCATGAGAAGAGACCCACAGACCGTAGGTCGACCTATGGTCCTTCCTGCAGGTCCATCGTTTGTGTCTGGAAGATGGAATGTTCCAGCTTCTGAAAAATTGTCTAAGTATTGAGCCACGAAAGGGACCTATGAACCGTAGGTTAGTCCACCATACGTAGGTCAGTCTCGTAGATCGAAGCTGCGTCCATAAAAGTTTATTTCCTTATCTCGTTTCCTTTTTGTTTAGGACAAGTTTTTCTATGTAAACCTCATTTTTGGGGGTTAGACATTATATTATACTTTTAGTTCTTGATATTTTCTTGGGAATTAACTTGAAATGTTTGGCAATTTGATTTCCTAATTCAGGTTTATAAGATTTTTGCTTTTGAATTTCTATTGGAGATTACGGGTTTCTTCTACTTAATACGTAAGTTCATGAATTCTTCTTTTACAATTATGAATTGTGTTCTTACAAACATGAGTAACTAAATCCACAACTAGGGTTGTGGGAACCATAAGCAATTAACAATGTATGAATAATAACTAACTAATTCTTGACTAATGTTGATGCATTCACTGATAATTCTTTCGTTTAGAAGTCTTGTTAACACTGGCCAACGTTTGTACTCGCCTTGATACTACTTGCCAAACCAAGGAGCTTGTTAAAAAGAAAAGAATTGTTAACGGAGATTTAGTGTGATACTATCTAATAGTCTAATGTCAGTTGGTGCGAGGGTTAAAACTTAGCCATACATTGATGTGATGTCTAATCTGAGGTAAAGGTAAGGGTTAGTAAATTATACACACGTAGCAGGACCAAGTTGCAGGGTGAAATTTCCTATTTGGCTGACCAAGTACTTAGGGATACATAACTTACCACTTTTCATGTGATACACTAGGAAAGGGTTACTATTATTAGGATTATCACATTAAGAGTTATGGGGAACACATACACCCTAGTTTCTCTATCTCATTGATAACAACAAAGTTCGAATCTTGCTCACTTGTTATTACCGCGTTATGAGCTTATGGGGAACACATACACCCTAGTTTCTTTCTCTCATTGATAACAACAAAGTTCGAATCTTGCTCACTTGTTACTTGACAATAATAAGTTATTTGTTTCACAACCCCCCTCTCTTTACTTAGTTGTCTCGAAAATAAGTTGACTAAATGAATATAATTGTATGTCAAGTTTAAGTCTAAACCATATTCCTCGTGGGATCGACCCCAACCTACAAGTTGGGTTCTATATTTGACAACGATCGCTTATCCTTCTTTAGAGAGGTGTAATTTGAGCGTATCAAATTTTGGTGCCGCTGCCGGGGAATAAGGCTTTTAGATTAAGTTTAACTACATTATTGAACTTTAGTCAATTATTTTCTAATTTTACTTTTATTTTTTTGTTTTTGTTTTCTATAGGTTTCTACTCTAGTGTATGCCAAGTACACGGTGTTGAGGTGAACCATTGACCCCATACGATCCAGAGTTAAGCAGACCTTTGGGAAGAATGAATAATCAAAGGGTCCAAGTCAACCCAATTGGTGGGAATCTAGGTGATGGAGTTGAGTTGCAGCCTCCTGGGGTTGTCAATGAGAATGCTCAGGATCATGGTGATAATCTACTTGGAGATGCATTGAGGGTGCAAGTTCCGCCAGAACTAAGGTTGTAAGATAACTACAGGGTCGAGTTTAATACGGTTGAATCTGAAGGACCCATTGTTCTCCCCTACTAGCTCTGGGGCATACATTCATGGTGACTAGCAGTTTGATGCAATTGCTTACAACGAGGGGCTTGTTTTCTGGTATGGCTTCGGAAGATTCGCATGGGCACATGGCCAAGTTGAGGAGTGTTTGTAAGCGTTGTGTGGGGCAACTAGAGTTGGATATGAACGTCATAGGGTTGAGAGTCTTCCCTCTATCATTGACCAGAGATGCTGCTATTTGGTTTTCTGAGCTCCCGTACAACTCCATCCATACATGGGACCAATTGAACAAGTTGTTCATGGCCAAGTACTTTTCGGTGTCAAAGAAGCTGAACGACAAAGATAAACTCAAAAACTTAGTGGAACTACCTGGTAAGTCTGTGAATAGTTCATGGGGAGGTGTTCATTGCATTCATTAGAAGTGTTCCGAACCACCACATTGATTATGAGTCCTTAAAGGAGTATTTCTACAGAGGTCAAGATGACAACGGTAAGCTTGTGCTTGATTCTATCGCTGGAGGATCATATGCTGAGTGCACTTTTGAGGAAATCGCTGAGAATCTAGTGCATATTTCCTGAAACAATAAAGCATGGAGCACTTGAAAGTCTGACACTAGAAGAAGCACATTTGTAGTTGAAGCTGCACCTAGTTAATCTGCCGATGACATTCGTGAGGAGATGGCACAGATAAGGACAGAACTTGGGTTGGTATTGAAGCATGTAAGCGGAGGTCCCGAACAGGTAAATGCAGTGAATTAGTTGACTAGGACTCCACCACTACCGGAGGAGGAATGTTACTATGAAGAGGATGCTTACTTGGTGAATGATCAGACAGGGGGTTTCCGAGCCAACGCCTAGTGTTCCAATTCGGATAATTGGCACCAAGGTCAAGGAAAACAAAGTCGGAACTATTGTAACTACAATTGAGAGGGTCAATACGTCTGGGATGGGAACTATAATCGTGACAAAAACTACAACCAGAACAACTATGACAACTGGAACGATAGAGTTGGGCCTTATGTACCTCTACAAAATCAGGAATCTGGCAATAGGGAAGCTGGGGGTAGTATGTCACGGATTGAGGATATGATGCAGATGATGCTGAAAAGGTTTGATTCGAATGATGAGAATGTGAAGGAGATGCGAATCGAATTTTTTGGAATCGGTCAAAAAGTTGATGCCCATGTAGTGTCGATCAAGCAACTTTAGCAGCAGATGAATCACTTATCCACTACAGCCAACCTATGTCAGCCTGGCACACTTCCTAGAAACACCATCCAGAATCCGAAGAATGATGGGCATTATATGGAAGTCACTTCTCGAGGGGTAAGCAGACCATTGATTTACCTATGCCGTCTGAGGTTGAAATTGTGGTTGAGAAAGATGATGATGAAATTGAGGTTACTGGAGAGTCCAAGGATGCTACAGAGAAGGAAGCGAAGATAACCCAAAAAGTTGTCCCCATGCCTAGACCTCCACCTCGATTCCCACAGAGGTTGGTAAAGAAGAATGAAGAAGGGAAATACCACAAGTTTATTACTATGTTGAAACAACTTTCCATCAATGTTTCGTTGATAGAAGCTTTGGAGAAAATGTCTGGGTATGCAAAGTTTATGAAAGATTTGGTGACTAAGAAGAGGGCCGTGAGTTTTGAAGATGATGATAGGAAGAAACATTGTAGTGCTATTGCTACAAGGTCACTTGTGCAGAAGAAAGAGGATCCTGGTGCCTTCACTATTCCATGTACCATCGGGTTGTTGCATTTTGGTAAGGCGTAGTGTGATTTGGGTGCTAGCTTTAATCTGATGCCATTGTCTGTTTACAAGAAGTTGGGTTTAGGGGCTACAAAACCACTTGCGATGCGATTACTCATGGCCGATAGAACTGTGAAGAGGCTCATTGGTGTGCTCCAAGTTGTACTAGTGAAACTTGAGTCTTTTATCTTTTCGGAGGATTTTGTGATACTTGATTGTGAGGTTGATTTTGAGGTTCCCATCATCCTTGGGAGACCATTTCTTGCTATTGGGCGCACATTGGTCGATATGGAGAAAGGCAGATGAAGTTTCGATTGAATAGTGAAGAGGTAACTTTTAATATCTGTAGGTCCATGAAGAAGGAAAGCAATATCAAATCAGTATCAGTGGTGACTCATATTGTGGAGCGAGATTTGGATGTCTTTATTAAAGAGCGGTTGGGGGTTGATGCACTTGCATCGGTAATGATGATTTTTGAGGGTGATGGTATTGAAAACTATGATGTATTGGTCGTTGCACTTGATAGGTTCGAATTTCGTTCCAAACCGAAGAAATTAGAGTTTGATATGCAGAATCGTGACTCTCCACCCACAAAACTGTGTGTTGAAGAGGCCCCATAATTGGAGCTTAAGGCTCTACCATCACATTTGAAATATGTATTCTTGGGGAGAGATGGTACTTTACCGGTCATCATTGCAGCTGATTTGAATACGGAACAAGTTGAGGCTTTGGTTTCTATGTTGAAGAGGTTCAATCGGGCTATTGGGTGGACTATTGTGGACATTATTGTGATTCCTCCTGGCATTTGTTCTCATAAAATCCAACTCATGCCAGATCACAAGCCCAGTATTGATAACCAAAGGAGACTAAATCCTCCTACGCAAGAGATAGTGAAAAAGGAAACCATCAAGTGGTTGGATGCTGAATTTATTTATCCCATTGCAGACAGTAGTTGGGTTTGTCCTATTCAGTGTGTGCCCAGCAAAAGTGGGATTACTGTGGTACCTAATATGACAAACGAGCTTGTTCAGATGCGGCCAGTGACACGATGGAGAGTATGCATGGACTACCAGAAATTGAATGCTCGGACAGAAAAGGACCACTTTCCTATGCTGTTCATGGATTAGATTTTGGACCGCCTTGCTGGTATGGGTTGGTATTGCTTTCTTGATGGTTATTCGGGCTAAAATCAGATCTTCATAGCTCCAGAAGACCAAGGGAAGACCACATTCACTTTCCTTTATGGGACTTTCGCATTCAAACAGATGCTATTTGGGTTGTGTAATGCTCCAGCGACTTTCCTGCGTTGCATGATATCGATATTTTCTGATACGGTGGAGGAAACTATTGAGGTATTTATGGATGATTTATCTGTGGTAGGTGACCCATTTGATGGTTGCTTGGATCATTTGGCAGAGGTACTGAAACGGTGCGAAGAGTGCAATCTCGTGCTAAATTGGGAAAAGTCCCACTTCATGGTGAAAGAAGGGATCATTCTGGGTCATCGTATTTCTAAGAAGGGTATTGAGGTTGATAGAGCGAATGTCGAGATAATAGAAAAGCTTCCACCTCCTATCTCTGTTAAAGGTGTTAGATGTTTTTTTGGGCATGCAAGCTTTTATAGGAGGTTTATCAAGGATTTCTCCAAAATTGCACACCCATTGTGCAAATTGCTCGAAAAGGAGTGTAAGTTTGATTTTGATGATGCTTGTCTGAGGGCATTTGGAGAGTTGAAGGAAAAGCTAGTTTCCGCACCTATCATTATTTCACCAGATTGGGGGAAACCATTTGAGGTAATGTGTGATGCTAGTGGAGTGGCGCTTGGTGTGGTTTTGGGATAGAGGCGAGAGAAGATTCTTCATCCTATTTACTATGCCATCAAAGCTCTAAATGTGGCTCAAAAAAACTCTATAGTGACTGAACATGAACTCCTTGCTGTGGTTTTCGTATTCAAGAAATTTTGATCCTACTTGCTTGGTACTAAGCTCATAGTGCATACTGACCATTTTGCATTGACGTATCTGTTGGCTAAAAATGATGCAAAACCTAGGTTGATTAGATAGGTGTTGTTGCTACAAGAGTTTGATTTTGAGGTGAAAGATAGAAAGGGGACGGAAAATCAAGTTGCCAATCACTTGTCCATATTAGAGGAAGAAGCTATGCTCAAGCTAGGAGATGTGGCTGAAATTAATGATGCTTTTCCAGATGAACAGGTATTGGCAGCTTCTCATGATTTGATTCCTTTGTTCTCAGACTTTGCTAACTACTTGGGAAGTGATATGGTTCTAATGTATTTGTCTTTTCACCAGAGGAAAATGTTTATGCATGATGTGAAGAAGTTCTTTTGGGATGAGCCTTATTTGTTCCGTATTTTTGCTAATGGGATTATTCGTCGATGTGTGCCCGAGGTTGAGATGATGAGTATACTAGAGGCGTGTCACTCTTCGCCTGTTGGTGGCCATCATAGTGGTATTCGGACTGCGCATAAAAAATTTGCAGTCTGGGTATTATTGGCCTAACATCCACTAAGATGCTTATGATTTCACGAAGTCTTGTGATCGTTGCCAAAGAGAAAGAGAAATTTCAAAGAGGCAAGAGCTTCCTATGAATCTGATATTGCTGATTGAGTTGTTTGATGTATGGGGCATTGATTTCATGGGTTCATTTGTGAGCTCACATGGAATGAAGTACATTCTTGTTGCGGTTGATTATGTGTCAAAGTGGGTGGAAGCAATTGCGCTTTCCAATAATGAAGGTAAAACTGTAACTGCATTCCTAAAAGAGAATATCTTCTCCAGATTTGGTACACCTAGGGTGATTATCAGCGATGGAGATTCCCACTTCTGTAATAAGTTGTTCATGGCGCTGCTTGAGCAATATGGCGTCCGCCACAATGTTACCACTCATTACCATCCGCAGTCTAGTGGGCAAGTTGAAGTATCCAACAGAGAGATCAAGAAAATACTTGCTAAGACTGTGAATGCTAATAGAACCAACTGGTCTAGGAGGCTTGATGATGCTCTATGGGCCTATCGCACCGCAATCAAGACTCCCATAGGTATGTCCCTCTACCAACTTGTATATGGGAAGTCTTGACATTTGCCGGTAGAGCTAAAGCATAAGGCTATGTGGGCACTAAAGAAGTTGAATTTGGATTGGGGCGCCACATCGAATCAGAGAGTAAATGACATGAATGAGCTTGATGAGTTTCGCCTAAAATCTTATGAAAGTTCAGCCTTGTACAAGGAGAAGAGGAAGAAGTATTATGATCAAAATATTGAAAAATGTGAATTTTTTGTGGCTGATCTGGTGCTTCTATTCAACTCTAGGTTGTGTTTGTTTCCTGGCAAGCTCAAGTCTAAGTGGACCGGGCCATTCATAGTCACTCAAGCGTTCCCACATGGAGCGGTCGAGCTCGAGAACAAGGAGGGAACAAGGTTCAAGGTGAATGAACAAAGGATCAAGGTCTACATGGGCTAAGAGGAGAATGTGCAAGAGGTGGTTGAGGCCTACTATCTGAGTAATCAAGAGGCTTGTGTCATGCCGCGACGTTAAATCAAGCGCTGCTTGGGAGGTAACCCAAGATGTACAATCTAGCCAACTTTAGATTTTTCTTTTCGATTTAGGAGTTTTCTTTGTTTATTTGATATTTTGTAATTCTTTAGATTGGTATTTTATTTTTGTTTTAGTGTTGGCTAGATATAGAGTAGGGTCCGTGTCTAAAAAATGTAAAAATAAAGTCCTAATGGTTGCTACATGTGCAAGGATGAAAAGCCAAATCTGTAAAAAAATGTCTGTTGTAGAGGTCTACAGATCCCATCGACGGTCCGTAGTTCAATCCACGGACCGTGAATGGTGTACGAAGATCCCCAGGTAAGTCCTCAAATATTTCTAAGGGTTGAGTGACCTACGGACCCCACCCATGGTTTGTAAATCGACCCATGGCCGTAGATTGGGTCTCGTGGGTCCAACTTAGGTTTACTGGAGACCCAACCCGGACACCTCTAATAAAAAACCTTCATTATTTTAAATTCATCCCCCACATCCCATATTCCGTTGCAACCGTTTCTAACCCCTCAAAATTGCAAAACTTCCATATTAACTCCCCATATCACTCCCATTTTCCATAATCATTTTCCCCTCTCCATAATCCTCTTCCTCTATCCCAAATAACTCCCATTCTCCCTTCACAAAACAATTCAAGGTTCGGGATCGGTGTCACAAGTTCTAAGGAGTCTTTTGAATTACAAAATCACCCACCTCCAATACCTGTAAGGTAAACGACTTCACCTTAACTCTGAATTTCGATATTCATTGTTCAATACATGAAGTCATGAAGTGGGTCTTGACCTTAGGTTGATTTGGTATGAAATTGCATGATAAACTATAGTTAGAAACACCCTTGGGACGATAGAATGTGATTGTACTTTCTTTGTAATCAAATCACTCAAGGTAAATAGTGTAAATAGAAGTTTCGACTTAGGGTTCCTAGTTTTGTATGCTAAAACTGTTAAATAATGAGTAACCGGAACCCTAGGGATGACACACTATCATCAATTATGTTGAAATGCATGATTAGACTTAGGTTGATTGTTTGAATTATTGCAAAAATGGTTTTAAAATGAGGTATGTCTGATACCTGGCACAGACCTGACCCACGAGATCCCATCCACGGACCATAGATCAGGTCTGTGGGTCTGTTGCACATGAAAAATCTTCTAAGTTAGGAACCACGGAGGTGGACTACGGTCCGTAGGTCAACCTACAAACCGTTCTGCACATCTGTGGTTCCTATCAGAGACCTTCTCTGACCTATGGACCGTAGGTGACCACTGACACTAATGTACAATTTTTTTTAGTTTTTGATTTAGTTCGTTCTTTAGTCTAAATGTTTTTTGAGTGTGTTATTGTCTTATTTTGGTACTAACTAAGTTTCCACATGTACCATGGCACCCAAGAAGGCTACGACCTACGTTGCAAAGGGCAAGTCAAAATCAGTGGCACCAATATTTCGCCTTATTGATGAAGATACTGATATGGAGAAGGATCTCGCCTATGTCCCACCTACTACTAGGACATCCCCCACGACACCTCGCACTACCCGGAATCAAACCCGGTAGGTGATTCCCGACGTGGTCACTACCTCCCAATCTGATGAGGAGGATACACCGATTGGTTCACTGGCTGGCTCTAACAACGTTTTTTCCGACTCAAGTTTTGGCTCCGCATTAGCTCTAGTTCACAAAGCAGGACTGCCTCGTCTAATAAGGCTACTAGTGCGGGGGACATTCTAGTGCCACCAAACACCGATCATGCTCCAGTTGCTGAGAAGTCCAACCGGTGGTGTGTAAGTTGTCAGTGGCAGATATACAAAGATGCCCGGATGATGACTGAGAAGGATAGGATGGCTCGATTAGTCTGTGATGAGCATCGGGTTCTCATAGGCAGCTTGCACACCTTGCTTGCCATCCATGAGCTTTTCAAAATACGCAGCTACAAGTGGATGGCCCGTAACCCAGGGTCCCAGCCTCCTCTCACATCTACACTAGTGCGGGGGTTTTCTGTTGATATATTTGAGACTACTATCCGGAGATTCTTCTACGGTCCAGGCCACACTCTGCTAATCAACATGTCCAAGTTCGATTATCGATGGGACATCGTTAGGAGCGGAGCATTCCAAATGCAGATTAGAGGGATACTTTATTGCGTTGGTTAGCCCGTCATCTTTCTACAGACGAAGAGCACGCCGAGTAGGTCAGCACCCCAAGCTTGGGTATAAAGAAGGCCACCCTATCATTTGTGGACAAATTCTTCTAGTTATTGGTGCGGAACCAGGTGTCTCCTATGCAGGCAGACAATGTGCTTACATAGGACCACGCAGTCATGGTTGCAGCTCTGGTTGCTGGGATGGAGATGGACTTTGCCCGCATGGTTATTGCAGAGATACACGAGAGGGCCTTCAAGGCCACCACTACCTATCCGTTCCTATGCCTCATTTTTTCTACTGTGCAGGGATGCGGGAGTACCGGTTAGGCATTGAGAAAAGCTGATTCAGGTGACCAAGACCCTGTATTTTGGCCTGATTCGAGATGAGGCCAATGTGGCTGCACCGCGTAGAGAGCCGCAGGTTGAGGTTCCACCACTGGGAGCGGACTTAGTTGCAGATGTGGAGCAGGTGCAGGGTGATGAGCCTTCCCCTCCAGCCATTACTGAGGATTCCCCGAGTTCCCATTCTCCGGCCGCCAGTCAAGCCCCTAGGGCCTCCCAAACCACCACCTCCTACGGGTATGCAATAGTGCCTCTAGCCCGTGTTTAGAAGCTGGAGGCCTAGATGGCCACACTACTTTAGCTTGTGAGGTCGTGGATGTAGCATGCGATTGAGGATTCCGCGACTAGGGTTGAGCAGCGGATAGAGCAGATAATGGACCGAAAGGTTAAGGCCGTTCACCAGTGCCCTGATGCATTTGAGTTTCCTGTCTTAGAGCGACCAGCCCCCACCACAGATGTCTTTGCTTTCAAGATGGAGTTAGATGGTCTCCGGGCTGATCTTGACACCCTCCTAGTACCACCAGAGACTGAGCCTGAGTCATCCCCCACGACACTGGTTGATAATATAGTGTTCAATTCTCTATTCGGGGATGAAATACCGCACTCTATCCAATCAGGCTTTTAATGATACTGAGGCCGAGAGAGTTAGCAAGATGGAGCACCAAGAGACTGAGGTGGCTCAGAGGGCATCCATCATTGATGAGGTGATGTGGCAGCAAAGGATTAGAGAGATTCGTGTTAGTGCCTCTAGCAATGTGAGCACTACTGATGGTGCGGCGAGAGTTGATAATAGCATTACTGAGGGTGCTGAGACGGTTGATGCGGGCACTACTGAGGGTGACCCGATTGTTGATCCAGCGGGTTCCAGGAAACCGTACCCACCCGCTTGTTGATAGGTCATCGGCGCTATGCGCCACATGTTTGCTTCACCCGATCCCTTATTCTTTACTTTTTGTGCATTGGGGACAATTGCACTATATTTTGTTGGGGGTGGGGTAAATGGACTATGAGTGATAGGGTGAAGTCTGAGTAAATGAACTCATAATCCTCACTTGGGGTTTTCTTGCCTGTGTTCTTTTCCCCGAAGAGACTATTTTAATTTCTGTTGAACCGGCATGTGTAGGAATGTGTGTGTAGGAGTAAGTAAAATATTGAAAGCATGATGGCAGGAAAAGCATGAGAAAACATGATCCCTGTCCAAAAATGTTGAATTGTGCTAGATTTGTAGTCTTGATGAGTTAAATGTGTATGATCTCAATGTGGCATGATAAGAACCAATTTGAAATCATGACTTAAGCTAAAACTTGAATTGGGTAATCTGATAATATAATAATGAAACAATGTGCCAAGAGTGTGAGAGAAAAGTTGAATTGTTCAGACAGTTGTGCCAATCTAGAACATGGCCCGTTGGTCCTGCTACGATAATATAGGCTAGGAGTTGGCAAGTGATCATAGGCCATTGTTCAAATTAGTCCACTTAAGCCTAAAATGATCTACCCAAATGATGTCAATGTTCCCTTTTATCCAAATATTTGAGCCTGAAAGAGACCATTTCCTTTGATTCACCTAACTTACCTTCCCTTAAAATATTGTCTTGGCCTCGGTCCCTCCTTGGACATATGCATCTTGACTTAGGCCAAAATCCTAAGTTGAGGGTGGCTAAACAAAAGTTACCTTGACCATGGCCCTAGTCCGACATCGGACATTGTGCACCTCAACTAATGCAAAATGCATAAGTTGAGGGTGGTTATGAAAGAGGAAACCAAATGAAAAAAAAGGTATGAAAAGAGTTCTGTGTTGAAAAGAGAAAAAAAAAGAAAGAGGATGGGACTTTGTGCAAAAGAAACAAAAAGATGATGAATAAAAGTGTTGACAGAAAGAAAGAAAAATAAAGTTAAAGAAATAGAAGAAAGTGAAAAATAAGAGTCAAAAGTCACATCCATGTTGAAAAGCAGAAGGGAAAGAAGGTAAAATGAAAAGATGCCAAAAATAAGTCAAGGAAGAGGTAGAAAGCCAATGTAATGTCAAGTAGGGCAGAAAGTCACTAAAAAGTACCCAATTATACCACACCTGACCCTGAGCCTACGTTACAAGCTAAGAAAGTCCTATACTGATTCTAGCAACTAGTTTGGAGAGTCTAAGCAATGAAAATAAGGACAAGCCTATAGTATTGAGCACTAACTGTACTTGAAGTCACTTCTGAGCGTGAGTGTTGAATGAATCCTAAAACTCTAAAATTCATATCTTCTGTGTGAAAAGGATTTTGTTTGAAGTGAGGGCACTAGTTACATTGTCGGAAATTTGGAACCATGGTAATTGTAAAAAGTGTATGTTGGGGTATCTATTGGTCGGTCTTTGTCGTACTTTGATCCGCATGAGTTAGCTTGTTGAGTCTAAGAGAAAGATTTGCACTGAGAAGATGGAATGGATTGAACTACCCATGTGATTGCTTGAATTTGAATGTCTGCTTCTACACAAGTGTCGTATAGAGTATTAGTGTGTCACTTGAGGACAAACAATGAATTTAAGTTGACGGTGTTGATATAACGTGAGTTTAAGGTATTGTTAATAAATTTAACTAAAGAGTTGTGTGTTTTTAGGGCCATTTTGTATTAGAACTAATGTTTATTGTGCTATATTTGTAGGAAATAGACTTGGACGAGGTCAAGAGAGAGACAACTGAAATTCTGCAGAAGTGGCCACCCACGGAAGTGGCCAACAGACCTTAGGTCCAGTCATGGTCAGTCATTGGGCTGGAGTGGGTTAATCCTCACAGAAATCTGACCAAGTGTGGAATTACGAAAGAGAGTGACGGACCGTAGGTCGACCCATGGGTGGTCCTGCACAACTGTCGATTGATTTAGAGATTTTGAGTTCCAGTACCTAAGGAAAAGTTCTAAGTGTGGAGCCACAAGAGGGGACCCACGAACCGTAGGTCAAACTACGATCCATCCTGTAGGTCCTTCGTTTGTAACTGGAAGATTGAAGGTTCCAGCTTCTGAGAAATTGTCTAAGTATTGAGCCACGGAAGGAACTTACGGACCGTAGGTCAGTCTCGTAGATCGAAGCCGCGTCCAGAAAAGTTTATTTCCTTATTTCGTTTCCTTTTTGTTTAGGACAAGTTTTTCTATAAATAGGGTATGTAAACCTCGTTTTTAGGGGTTAGACATTATAGTATACTTCAAGTTCTTGATATTTTCTTGGGAATAGACTTGCAAACTTTGGCAATTTGATTTCCTAATTTTGGTTTATAAGATTTTTTCTTTGAATTTCAATTGGAGATTATGGGTTTCTTATACTCAATACGTAAGTTCATTAATTCTTCTTCTACAATTATGAATTGTGTTGTTACAAACATGAGTGAATAAATCCACAACTAGGGTTGTGGGAACCATAAACAATTAACAACGTATGAATAATAACTAAGTAATTCTTTACTAGTGTTGATGCATGCATTCATAATTCTTTCGTTTAGAAGTGTTTTTAATGGTGGTCAACATTAGAACTCGCCTTGTTGCTACTTGTCGAACCATGGAGGTTGTTAATAAAAAAAGAATAATCAAGGGAGATTTAGTGTGATAATATCTAATAGTCTAATCTCAATTGGTGCGAGGGTGAAAACTAAGACATACATTGATGTGATGTCTAATATGAGGTAAAGGTAAAGGTTAGTACATTATACACACGTAGCCAGACCAAGTTGTGGGGTGAAATTTCCTATTTGGTGAACCAAGCACTTAGGGATACATAACTTATCACTTTGCATGTGATACACTTGGAATGGGTTACTATTATAAGGATCATCGCGTTAAGAGATTATGGTTTACACATACACCCTAGTTTATTTCTCTCATTGATAACAACAAAGTTCGAATCTTGCTCACTAGTTACTTGACATTAATTAGTTATTTGTTTCATAAAAACCACCCCCTTTACCTACTTGTCTCGAAAATAAGTTGACTAAACGAATATAATCGTAAGTGAAGTTTAAGTCTAAACATATTCCTCGTGGGATCGACCCCAACCTACAACTTGGGATCTTTATTTGACAATGATCGTTTATCCTTCTTTAGGGAGGTGTAATTTGAGTGTATCACACAGTTAGCTCCGGATTGTCGAGTTTGGTGTGGAATGACCTTTTGTGTGGTTCTTAAGGCTTCCGGTCTCATTTTGAGTCCCCCTTGTGGATTTTTTCTAGAAAGAGATCTTGAGTATGGGACCCACTTCTCATTGAAACGACCTAGGATGGTGATGGATCTAAGATTTTGAATCATTTGGCTTTTTGAAGTTCAACAATTAGTGTCATCAATGCTTTTTATGTACATAGATGATGATTTATAGTATTTTGTAGCTATGAAGTCTCAAGGAGAACGAAAGGATGAAATCATACAAAAAGAGACTAAAAACATGGAAAACAGCAAAATTGTGTCTTTGATACTCGTCAAAAGGAAATCGGTGACTCTTCGAGTGTGACAGACCTCACCAGAAATAACATAGTCTTAGACTAAAGTTCTCAGGGCATGTCAACGAAAAAATAGTTGAACGACAATTCGCCAAACTCAATAGGCAAGATAACAAGTACTCGCTGTAAGTGACAGAATATTTAAGTTAAACTGAAAGGCAAAAAGGGGAATTGGATAATGATCAATGATTCGTCGAATGTGAATATTGAACTTTATTGAGCTCACCAATTGCGGTTCAAACACCTGAAGCCTGAAGTCAAGAAAAGGATCAAGTCGTTGAGCCTAACAAACATCATTGATTGGACTATTTGATTAAATTTTTGCTAATAGTTGGGGAGATATAAATTTACTAAAGGAGAGAGAACCATACATCTTTTTACTCATACAATTAGATTTGAAACTTTTCTTAGTTGAGTAAATAGAAACATCTATTTTGTAGACTGAAAAACAAGTTTGTAACCAATAATTTTGGGGAATTCGAAAGTGGGTCTCTTAAATTGAAGTTTCAGATCAACAACCCAATGGTCGAGAATGTTTTTGGTATATTTTATTTTACTTGTAATATGATTGGCTAAGATAGACCTCAGATATGGCTATCATCCGTTGAGAGTAAGAGAAAGTGATATCCCTAAGACAGCTTTCAGGACCCGCTATGTTCATTATGAGTTCCTAGTTATGTCCTTTGGTTTGACTAATGCTCCTACAACATTCATAGATCTTATGAACAGACTATTCAAGTTGTATTTAGATATGTTTGTTATCGTATTCATTGATGACATTCTAATCTATTCAAGGAATGAGGAAGATCATTCTAGTCATCTCAGAATAATTCTCCAAACTCTAAAGGATAAGGAGTTATATGCTAAGTTTTCTAAGTGTGAATTTTTGCTTGAGTCTGTGGCATTCTTAGACAATATTGTTTTCGGTGATGGAATTTGAGTTGACACTCAAAAGATACAGGCAGTACAAAAATGGCCTAGACCCACATCTCCAACTGATATTAGGAGTTTCTTGGGATTGACTGGATATTATAGAAGATTCGTCGAGGGGTTTTCAACTATTTCTTCCCCACTGACCAAGTTGACTCAGAAAACAGTTAAGTTTCAATGGTCTGTAGATTGTGAGAAAAGCTTTCAGGAATTGAAAAGCGGTTGACTACTGCCCAATATTGACCTTATCATAAGGTACGCAAGGTTTTATTGTATTTTGTGATGTGTCAAGAGTTTGACTGGGTTGTGTGTTAATGCAGAATGACATAGTTATAGATTATGTCTCTAGACAACTTAAGATTCACGAGAAAAATTACCCAACCCATGATCAAGAGTTTTCTGATGTAGTATTAGCTTTAAAAATATGGCGTCACTATCTTTATGGTGTTCATGTAGATGTGTTCACCTATCACAAGAGTCTTCAATATGTGTTTAGTCAGAAAGAGCTTAATCTCATACATGGGATGTGGTTGGAGTTACTCAAGGATTATGAAATGAGTATTCTCTATCACGAGGTAAAGCTAATGTTGTTGCTGATGCTTTGAGCATGTTGTCTATGGGTAGTACTTCCCATGTTGAGGAAGACAAGAAAGAGTTAGCCATAGATGTGCATAGACTGGCACGATTAGGAGTTTGACTAATGGATTCCAAGGAAGGAGGATTAGTGGTGATGAATGGGGTAGAATAATCATTAGTGTCAGAAGTGAAAGAGAAACAAGACCAAGATCCTATTTTGCTTGAATTGAAGGAAAATGTTCATAAGCAAAAAGTGATGAATTTTAAACAAGAGGGAGATGGTGTATTAAGGTATCGAGGTAGATTGTGTGTTCCAAGGGTGGATGAACTCCAAAAGAGAATCATGGAGGAAGCTCGTAGCTCCAGATATTCTATCCATCCGGGTTCCACTAAGATGTATCGTGACTTGAGAGAAGTCTATTGGTGGATTAGTATGAAGAAGGGCATTGCATAGTTCGTTGCTAAGTGTCTGAATTACCAACAAGTCAAGGTAGTGAATTAGAGGCCCGATGGTATGGCTCAAAACATAGATCTTCCGAAATGAACGTGGGAGATGATCAATATGGATTTCATTACAAGTTTACCACGGTCTCGCAGACAGCATGATTCGATTTTGATGATTGTGGATCGAATGACTAAATCAACCCTTTTCTTACTGGTAAGGACTACCCATTTAGTAGAAGATTTTTCTAACTTATATATTCAATAGGTCCGGTATCCATCATTTCACATAGAGGTGCGCAATTAACCTCACAATTTTGGACGTCTTTCCAGAAAGGTTTGGGTTCCAAGGTAAATTTGAGTATTGCTTTTCATCCACAGACAGATGGTCAAGAAAAATGCACAATTCAGAGTTTAGAGGATATGTTGAGGGCGTGTGTGATCGATTCCAAAGGTAATTGGGATGAACACTTACCTCTCATAGAGTTTGCCAACAACAATACATATCACTCTAGCATTCAAATGGCTCCTTATGAGGCCCTTTATGGGAAAAGATGCAGATCTCCTATTGGATGGTTTGAGGTTGGTGAAGCTAGGTTGATAGGACCAGACTTAGTTCATCAAGCCATGGAGAAAGTGAAGATTATCCAAGAGAGTTTGAAAACAGCACAGAGTTGTCAGAACTTTGATACAAATGTTAGAAGAAGAGATTTAGAGTTTTAAGTAGATGATTGGGTTTACTTGAAGGTTTCACCCATGAAGGGTGTTATGAGATTTGGTAAGAACGGGAAGCTTAGTCCCCGATATATTGGTCGTTACAGAATATCCAAGAGGATCGGTAACGTGGCTTATGAGTTGGATCTACTGCAAGACTTAGCAGCGTTCCATCTAGTATTTCACATTTTTATGTTGAAGAAGTGTATGGGCGACCCTTAAATTATCATACCTACTGAAGATATTGGTATGAAGGAGAGCTTATCTTTTGAGGAGATTCCAGCTCAGATTCTAGATCGGCAGGTTCGCAGGTTTAGAACCAAGGAAGTAGCATCATTCAAGGTCTTATAGAGGAATCAGTTTGTTGAGGAGGATATAAATAAGGGATACCCACATCTCTTCGAGTCCGGAGAAATTCCAAATTAAGGTACTAATCCTTTTCTTGACATTTTTTTTGTTGATATGTTGTGTTACTTATTGCTTGTTGGGTGTTTGAGCTGAATATTAGATATTTCACCCTTAGTTTACTTAGAGTAATCTCATTCGAGGAATAATGTTCCCAAGGGGGAGATATTGTAACACCCGGCCATTTGAAAGAACAAGAATTAGAAAGAACTATTTTGGAAAGAGTAAAATTGGAAATTTTGGCAAGTTATACTAAGTATGAGTTTTGGGTCAACTTCAAACGACTATAACTTTCAGTATATGATGAGTTAGGAGGCCCATAAGATATCAAATGAAATGTCTTGGAATCCTCTTTCCAACGCCACTGAGTTTGCTAATTTTTGAGATCATGTGAGAGAGATATGCCTGTTTGAAGTCGGTTGTCTAGTTATGGAAAGTTACCTAGATTTAAGAGGGGTATTTGGGTATTTTCCCTACCCAATCAACTTAAAACCAAAATTGGTAATATTTAGGGTTCTAAACTGATTTGGTTCAGTTTTACAAATCCTAATTTACTCTAGGGTTTTGAGAGAAGTTCCTGAAGAGGACAAAAGGAGAAAAGTCAAGCATTCGTCAAGTTCTTGAGGTTTTTGGTTGCGGATTTCTTCAATGGTTTGATCCCTAAGAGTTATTGAGTTCATATAGCATTCGGTTTAGTAACCCACAGGCCAATCATGATTAATTCAGTGTAATTTCGTTCTTAAAGGCAAAGGATTTGAGTTCTTGATGAGTTTTATTGAACTTTCTTTCAAATACTGAATGTTGAGGTTGTGATAAGTTCTCAAGATAATCGTATGAATTTTAAGGTTGTTTTTTAGTAGATTCGTGTATATTAATTTTGAGTATTCGAATCTAACTGATTGGGGAAGAAACCATTCGATTCTACGTGAATTGGGTTAGTAAACAAGTAAGAAAATTCGTCAAAATTTCTAGGAAAAGGGGTGGGGCAGTGCGCCACTCAGTGCGCCCCGAGTCTGGTTCTGTGGGATGGCTCTTGGGGCGCCGTGCCACATGTGCCCCAACCTTCCTTCTGTAGTTCAGGGTCTGGCACCCTACATTGCTCAGTAGGCCAGGGTCGCCAGGTCCTCTACCCTTTCCCACTTCTTTCCATATGAGTTCCCTTGAATTATACCTATGTTTTCTAGTTGATTTCTACACTCTAAGATACGTCTAAACATTGAGATACCATCCATAACATGAGATCATAACCCTTGAACCCATAATTCAAACTCAAGGCAGAGCAATGAGTCAAGTCTTGAGAGTTCTTCGAGTCTTTTCAAAAGTCTTTTACAATTTTTTTAAACTTGTTTTAAGACTTAAGAATTGAGTTTGGGGAAGAGTAGAGCCAAGTTCATTTTCTTTAAAATGATATATGGGAGCTAAGTATTCCTAAGATTAAATGTTTTCACATTTAAGATGAGAGGAAATACCGATTTCCAAATGAGTTTTCATGAGCAGTTTTAGTAGCTTCTTTTTTAAGAGAAATATTTTAGAGTAATAATCTCAAACCACATAAAAGAGTTATGTTTTTAAACATATGAGCTAGTTACTTTTTGGGAGCATTATTGAGCATTGATACGGGGACGAGTTCATATAACTCAAGTCTCCATAAGTCATGTAGCCAACGTGGGTAGAAAGGGTCATACTTTTTAGATGATGCCTTAATGTTTTTTAGCATAGACTACTAGATCCACTTAGTAGTAGGTTCTATACCCCGGTAAAGTATAGGACAGTTATGGAAGTGTGGGCTAGACGATGTATCGTCACATAGCTCATAGTGATGGTGTTTGGTTAGAGAAACTCCCACAAACTTATTTGGTATCATTATCTATACAAACAAAGTTTAAGTTCTATTTTCTAATACATAGAGTTGTTATCTACTGTTTTAAAGCTTTTTGTTATACTGCATCTTTATTTACTGCTTTATATCGAAATAAGTTGAGTAGAGTTGAGACGAGGTAAGTGTTTCTTTTAGTTCCAATTCAAGCTTATTTCTTGTTTTAGATTTCACCTCACATACTCGTACATTCCATGTATTGACGTCATTTGGCCTGCATCCTTCATGATGCAGATATAGGTAATCAGGATCAGCATACATCGCTTCATTGATCCAGTCGAGCTCCAGAGTTATTTGGTGAGCCTCTTTGCTTCCGGAGGATCTCTTTATTAGATTTTGTCATTTCAGTTTGTTAGAAGGATCAGGGGTCTTGTCCCGACATTATTCATAGTATTAGAGACTTCATAGATATATCGACATAGTTCGTGAGTCTTGTTCATTTCATTTATCGATGTCTGAGACTTTAGTTGCAACTTTGGCTAGTGAATATTTCTTTAATTGTTCTGAGCAGTTATTTGAGTTACAAATTTCATTGACTTTATTCTATGTTGAGTAAGTCTTCCGCTAAGAGTTAAGCCGGGCCAAGGGTTTGCTTGGGGCCAGCAATGGTTCTCGAGTGCCAATCGCGTCCAGGGTATTGGCTCGGGGCGTGACACAATGGATAAAGCCGCTCCCAGCAGGTAGAAAGAAACTCATGGGCATTCTCACCCACAACCCCAGAAAACCTCAAAGGTGAAAGCCTGAGGAACAATTTGAGAATTTTTTGCTCCTCTAGCGGCATAACTTTGACGACGGGCTGGGAACCCCAGGTGGTACATGGACCTGAGGTGCCTCTTCTGCAGTCTGACCTTGTGATGTTTGTGCAGGTGCATTTGCACCAAGGGACTGGTACATGCCCTCAAGCACAATCAGACATTTTGTAAAGGCTTCTTCAAGGTATAGAGCCATAGATGCCTGGGTGGTGGCTAGCTTGGCCCAAGTCTCACTTGCTGAATTAAAACTTAGGGTTCTAGAGGGTTCGTTGCTACCTCCTGATCCCTCACTTTCTAGGGATGGGGTTGCACCCTTAACCGGAAATAAGACCGTTACCCCTAGACGTTGCGCGGCACATACGAGTCAGCCCTCGAGAAAAGTGAAACAACTGAAAATTCATGAAACAAATACACAGACACTGCATGTAAGTGATACAAAATATAGAAAGCTTAATACAGTCCTAAAGATAGGATACAAATGTCTTCGAACCGATTTGTAAGACTCTACAGGTATTAGCTATGTACAAGTAAGACTATCGAACCTGGCGCTCTGATACCAACTTCCCATGACTCAATTTCTCGAGTCATGATGGTACCTACTATAACCCAATAGTAGGTAAGCCCACCGGTAACACAGAACGACAAGTACTGAGTTTAAGGGTAGAACTAAGCGGAAACTATACTAAAACAACAAGAAAAGATGGAAATAGAAGAAAACCAAACTTTATACAAAATATACTTCCCAAACATAGAAGTCACAAATGCAAAGCTGGGCTAATCAAAAGATTACAAGTACCAAAAGTGGACAAAAAGAAGCTATCTCATAAAGCAAAAGACTAACTATACAATACTCAGAAGGAGACATGTAAGTGTCGGGCACCAAATGCTCACCCTCATATTCGATCCAAAAAGTTGTTGCTAGCAGGAACGGTCACTATTGGTAGATGGTACTGGGACATGCATCACAAACAGATAAAGAGTGCACCGTAAGTTCTAAAACAATGGTACTTAGGAGGCATAATAGGTCCATAGAGAGAGAAAGGAAAAGACAATCTGAAAAGATAGAATCTAGAAAGAAATAGAGGTCAAAGAAGAGTTTAAAAGAAAGCACACGAGCATACCAAAACTATATCTAAGTGCAACTAAACTAAACCTAACTGGACCTCATTATCACAGAAGGTACAGTCGTGCACAATTTTATATAAAATCAGAATAGATCCCTCATAAGCCCGACATGTACATAGAAAAGATAAATCTGCAAGAACAAAGTACCCCAAGAGTCAGTAATTTCCCAGCGGAGTTAGCCACCAACCTAGAAGAAGTTAATCTGGGGTGTAACTATACCAAATCCTGGCCGCCCAGCGAGTAAATAAACTCCTAGGTCGTCAGCCGCCAAGCTAGAAAGAGTAAACTCGGGTGCGTGTTGACTACGTAGATGATCTCATCACAGGCAATCAATATATAAAAGCAGCAGAATGGAACAATGTCCACTTACAATCAGATAAGCAAGGCTCCAAGCCTACACCACTCCAATCCCACGTCGCCAACAAAGCACAGAACGTCCACAATTGCAATGCGGACATGAGATTGAGTATATTGATAATCTTGTTGAGTTCTTGATGTTTTGTGCTTCGTTTTTTATAATGAAGTTCTTTTTTAGTTCTTGAGGTGAGAATTGCGAATGAGTGTTGTTCTTGGTGGGTTTTTGGTGTAGAATTCACTGTATTTAGGTTGGGTTTAAGGATCCAAAAGAGTTTGGAGGAAATCATTCTAGTTTAGACGAGGTAGGGCTGGAAAAATTGAAGAAAAATTCATCGGAATTGTCTAGAACATGGTTGGGGCGGTGCACCCCTGTTGCGCCTTAGGGGCTGGCGCCCTGCGCCTGTAGTTCACCCCTGACCAGCCTCAGTCAAGTCAGGGCTAGCGCAGTGCGCCACTGCTGCGCCAGGGACGTCAGGTCCTTTCCACCTCTGTCCTTCTTTCCGTATTTGATCTTTCAAAACATGTCTTCGCTATCTTAGTGATTTATACTCTCCAACCTACATCCAATCATCAAGAAATCCTATATATCAAGCCATTATCCTTGAATTCATAATTCATATTCAAGAAAGAGTTAAGAGTAGAGTTCAAGAAAGTTTTTGAGTTAAATTGTGAATCATTTGAGATAAACTATCGATTTGAGTAAAGTTTGAGAAAGTCCCTATGAGTTTTTTCGAGGAGTCTTCTACAATAACTTTTAAATTGTTTCAAGACTCAAGTAAGTGAGTATGTAAAGAAGGAGAATGTAGTCATGAGTCTACAGAATCATTGAGATCCTTGAGTCAAGTTGTTCATGCCCATAATTCCGCGTAAACTTCATAACTTGATCTTCTTTGAGATGAGTAGTATATTTGAGTTCTAAGTCGTGAGTATTGAGTTCCTAATCATTTTGGAATTATATTCATAATAATGGGACTACTACATGTTACCTATGAAGGTCCTTAAGTGTAGTAGTTCATGCCTATAATTCCGCAAGAACCATTTGAGTCGAACAGTCTTGAGATGAGAAATATCATTGAGTCCTTGAGTTTAGTAGTTCATGCCCATAATTTCGCTTGAACCCTCCGAGTCGAGCATTTTTGATATGAGTAGTATATTTGACTCTTTGAGTTGAGGAGTTGTTGAGTTCTATGCATGTCTATTGAAAACCTTGAATTTAGTCGTTCAGGTCCATAATTCAGCATTAACTGTATCTTAAGAAGTCTTTTTACAAATTGTTTTAAAACTTATTTTAAAGACTCGAGCAATGAGTATGAGGAGAAGTAGAGTCAAGTTTCATTTTATTTAAAATGAATGTATGGGAACTAAGTATTCCCAAGAGTAAATGTTTTCACATTTAAAAGAGGAGGAAACTGAGATTTGTGAAAGAGTTTTGAGCAGTTCGAGTACCATATCTTTTAAGAGAATGATTTTTGAGTAATAATCTCAAAACACAGAAAGAGTTATCTTTTTAAACATATGATCTAGTAATATTTTGGTAGTAGTATTGAGAACCGATATGGGGGAGAGTTCAGACAACTCACAGCCCCCATAAACCATGTAGCCAATGTGGGTAGAAAGGGTCATACTTTTTAGATGATTCTTTATTACTTTTTAGCATAGATTAGTGGATCCACTTAGTTAGTAGGTTCTATACCCTGTCAAAGTATAGGACAGTTCTAGCAACGTGGGCTATCATCACATAGCTCATAGTGATAGTTGTCGGTTAAAGAATCTCCCACATAGTTACTTTGTATTTTTTTTATACAAACAGAGTTATTATTTTATTTTCATACAATTGAATTATTATTGTATTTTTGCATACAACTAAGTTATTATCTATTGTTTTAAAGGCTTTCCAAATATTGCATCTTCTATTGTTGTAGAGTATCTTGAGTTTGAATTGAGTATCTTAAGTCAAAATTGAGTACCTTATTGTTTAGTTGAGCCTTATTTCTCTGAGATGAGTTGAACTATCTTTCACTAAGTTGAGTATCTTATTGTTGAGTTGAGTATCTAAATACCGAGTTGAACCATATTTCTCTGATTTGAACGAAACTATGTTTTATTGAGTTGAGTCGAGTTTAGTTGAGTGAGTTGAGAAGAGGTAAGTATGTTTCTTTTCCATCAATTCAAGCCTATGTTTATGCTTTAGAATTACACTTACATGCTCATACATTAAATGAACTAAAGCCATTTGGCCTACATCATGTCATGATGCAGATACAGGTATTCAGGGTCATCAACAAAAGCTTCGTTGATGCCACTTGCAGTTCCAGTCAGCTTTGGTGAGCCTTTTTATATTCCAAAGGATTTATCCTTTACCTTACGGTTAGTAGTTTTGAGATATTGTGGGTCTTGTCCCGATATCTTTCTGTAATAGTAGAGGCTTCATAGATAGACAAAGTTGAGTAGCTTCAGTAGGTATCTTCTTTGGGTTGTTTTTACAAACTCTGAGCTCATCTATTGAGTATTGTTCAGAATATATTAAAGTTGAGCATTTGAGTTATTGAATTTATTTCAGGTTTACGCTTTTGTATGCTTGAGTTAGTCTTCCGTTTGTAGTCAGCCAGGATGAGGGTTCTCTTGGGAACCAACAATGGTTCTCGAGTGCCGGCCACTTCGATGGTGTAGACTTGGGTCATGACACAAACGACATATGAAACCCTACAAATTCGATATTCAAAACTCAATGAAGCAGTCAAAATTCTCATAGAAGTTCAACTCAGCAAAATATGGATCCCACCCGAACTCTATTTTAATTCAAAATCTACATGGGGATTAGAATTATCCCAAAGCATCCATATCTGCACGAATGGTTATTCTTGACCAAACTCAACATTCTAGAGCTAACCGCTCTGATAATTTTTATAGAATTGACTCCATTAAACATTCCTAAATTGTACCCCCTAAACTTGAGTTCCAAAATAGAACATAATTAGGGGTTCAGAATAACGGACAATCATCACATGCAAATAATTTACTAACTAAGAACTGCAAATAAGCTCAGGCAATCAACTTAACACTTGAATTTATCTCAAATTCAGGCTGCTCAACAATTTCTAATTACCCCATAGAAGAGCCCCTATAATTTCGGATGCACAAGACTTTGAATCATCCAATTTCGAGCTAAAACGAGAGATATTACCCTTTGAAGCTTCCACACAAAACTGAAATTGTATTTGGTCTATATATAAGAGACTAGACTAAGCTTCTCATCCTAATCGCGAGAAGGAAAATTGTGATCACTGCTCACTAAGAAGCTGACCGTCGCAATCGCGGAGGCCAAACATCGTGGTCGCGATGACCAAATAAAGTCAACCCTTACTCGCGATTACGGCCAAAGGCCTCACGGTCGGAAAGCACCAACGTTAAGACCTTTGAAAACGTAGCTAAGGGGCCCGGGAACGCGATGAGTAACTCACCCTACACCAGCTGATGCACAACAACTGTTATCGGCAAATTCAAATCTCCAATAGAGTTTTCTGAATTAGTTTAGAACCCTGTGTATGCAGACCAGCTATTCAACCCTATTAAATTCAAAATTCCAGACTCAATGAAGCAGCCAAAATTCTCATATAAGGTCATCTCAACAAAATGTGAGTCCCACCCCAAACTTTATTTTAATTCAAAATCCCCAAGGGGATCACAACTAGAACAAGGCCTACGGATTTGCATGAAGGGTCATTCTAGAAAAAACTCGACATTCTAGAGCTAACAGTGCCGATGGAATTCTTAGCCGAGCATTTTTACCAAGAATGTTAACTAAGGTCAAACCTAGGCCTTAACTTGGAAGTTAAAATGCCTAATCGCATAGATTCACCCTGAAATCCTAAAGAGTAATGCCAATCATTCTACTAGCCTAAAATGACCCTTCCAGATCTAATGGAATTGTTGAAATATGTTTCTAAGGTTATATTCCTAAACATTTGATAAAAAAACTACCGTTTAAGGTTCCAAAGCTCCAAAACACAGAAAATTGCACATAACCCCAAAAAATGACCAGGTGACGAAACTATCACTCCTTACAAGTTATAACTGACTTGGGTCACTATAGGAATGATCTAAACCCCGAACATAATTCATAAATACATAAAGGACCAGAAGGGTCATTACATAGAATTAGCTCGGGAGACTCTGAATCTCCACGAACAATTGTTCTAGACAAAACTCGACAATTCAGAGCTAACCACATTGATGGAATTCTCATCTAGAAAAGTTTACCAAGAATATTGACCAACGTCAAACTTACGCCTTAACTTGAAAGTAAAAATACTTAATTGCACAAACCACACTGAAAGCATCAAGAGTCGTGCCAACCATTCTACTAGCCAAATATGACCCTTCGGAAGCTAATCGAATCATCACAATTGGATTTTTAGGTAATCTTCTTGAACTTTTGATTAAAAATGACCGTTCAAGGTTCAAAAGCTCTAAAGCAGAGAAATCCGCATAAAGATCAAATGAACTGCCAGATAATCGAATTATCAGTCCCAACTAGTCATAGTGACTTAGAGTCACTATATAAACTCTTTAAACATTGAAAAAAGGGTATAGACGCATAAATGACTCTAAGGATCATTACAAATTTCTTAGTTTGATATTTGGATTAGAATCAAATAATTTTGATAAGTATGAAATATGTGCTAGAGCTAAAATTTCTAAAAGTCATGCTTTTCAGTAAATAGAGAAACTGAATTACAATCTTGAACTCACACTTATTTAGATGATTTAGAAAAAAACTATGACCGGACATGGTAAAAGATAATATGTGACCTTTATTGATGATTTTTTTTTCCAGATTTACTAAGTTGTATTTGCTAAAAATTAAAGATGATGCATTTGATGCTTTCATATCTTATAAGTTTGAGGTTGAAATAAACTTAGCAGAATAATCAACCGAATAAGATCTGATAGAGGTGGAGAATTTGTATCTTTGAATGTTTTCTCTGAAAAAGAAGGAATCATTTGTGAATTAACCCCGCCTTATTCACCTGAGTGTAATGGAGTAGCCGAAAGGAAAAATAAAACTTTAAAGGAAATGATGAACTCCTTGTTAATTAGTTCTAATGTTCATGATAATTTGTTGGGTGAAGCCATATTATCTACATGTAACTTACAAAATAGGATTCCTCATAAAAGAATCGGCAAAACTCCTTATGAATAACATGAATTATTTAAAAGTCTTGGGGTATCTTTCTAAAACTCTTTTAGCTACACCTAAAAAGAAAAAAACTAGGTTCTAAAACTATTGATTGATGTTTATTGGATATTCAGAACATAGTGCTGCATATCGATTTCTTGTTATGAAAAGTCATTACTTGATTGCAATAATATTATTGAGACAAAGATTACTGATTTTTTTGAACATGTTTTTCCATTGTCTAATAAAAATTTCATGCATGTGTTGAATGAAATCATGAGATTACCTCTAATGAGGAACTACGAGGGAGCAAAAGGCCTAGAAAAGATTATTCTTCTTATGGAAATGATTTTCAAACTTTTATTAGAGATAATGAACAATCAAATTATTTTGAAGCTATATATTCTTAAGATGTTGAATATTGGAAAGAGGTAATAAAAATAGAAATTGATTCTATGATGAAAAGTAAAACATGGAATTTGATTAATTTACCTCCTGGTGCAAAATCTATTGGTTGTTAATGAAATTTTAAAAGAAAACTAAATCCTAATGGCTCTATTGATAAATAAAAAGCTTGCTTCGTAGCTAAATTGATTCTAATCATTTGGACAAGATGTTAGAGAGAACGGATTCTCTTTCTACCTTACAAATTGCAAAATATAGTAGTATATGTGTTCTTGCTACTTTGAGTTTGATTAGGTACCATAATTTTCTAAAAAACAAAGATTATACATGTTAACTTTTGATAGACATTTTAATTAACACATTCAATATGTGGTAATTGTAATGATCTGCAATGTCATTTTACATTTGTTTTTGCTTATTTTCTCCAATTTGACCCATTCCATAGCCCTAGTTTGTTCTTTTTGACTTGCGGGTATAGTAACACGATTCACAGAGTGATTGAATGTGTGTGTTGGAGAATTTTTTTCAATTTTTAAAGTTTGGAACTAAGGAAGTTTGACTTAAGTCAACATATAGGGTAACAAAGTAATTTTAAGATTCTGACAATTCCACTAGGACAGAAGGGTGACTTTTTACTTTGATGGATAATTTACAAGGGTGCAAAGCACCCAAGAATGATTTAAAATTTTGGAAGGGAATCTTGGATTTTTAAAATTTGGAGTTGACCACAATCAATATTTGATCGAGATGATCTTTAAATGGTCATTTGATTATTCCAACAGGTTCGTAACATGTTTTATGATCAATTTGCATTATTGATTTAGAGCACAATTGAAATTTATGACATTTTGTGCAAGTCCAACCACAATGGCACAAAAGGGAAGCCTCATGGTTAGTTTTATTGGTGTAGAGATGGGGTGCACAATCTCACAAGAGGGAGGTAACTGAAGTTTTTGTCTTGCACAATCGTGCTAAAGGAGAGTGATTCCGACAAACATGGTTCGACAACTAAACAATGATTTTCATTGGTCTTTGTCATGACCCAACCCACCGGGCCGTGCGGGCACCTACATACTACCACCTAAGTAGGAGAACCCTCTTATCCCAATAGTTAAACATGTGGAAAATTAACGAAAAATGGAGATAATGAAATTATAGTGTTTTTATAAATGAAAACCTTCTTAAATAAATTCGCGTTAAGACTTGTCAAGTAATTAACACCCTCAAGGATCTAGTCTAAACAGGTATAAGGGCTACAAAGAATACAACATGACATAATAATGAAAAGACACAGCTCCCCCCATGCGGAAGGAAAAGTAGAAGCTTCTGGAGAATTCTTCATCTTCATCTAATGAAACATCACCAACTTGTATCCATACTATGCCAAAAAGGCATAGCAAGAGTAGTATCAGTACAACCACACGTATTGGCAGGCATCATCGGTCAACCCGATGCCCACCACATAACATAAGAAATCAACTAGCAAGAATATGCAATAAACCACTCGCTTCTCAACCTTTATCCTCTCTTTAATACCTTAGAGTTACACTAGTACCCTTACTACTAACCACCTTGTCAGTCGACCTACTACTAGGTTCTTGATCATAGCTTAACCATTCTAACACATATAAGAGTCCACCATTACAACTACAAGCATTATGACTAACCACTCCTGAATCCCTTTCTCCATGGTGAAGTCTACCTAAGTAATTACACCACGTACCCTACCTCTATTTTTTCACCCTTGCAACATACGAATAACCCTTGTTTCTCAACACTAAAACTCTTGAACCATTGGCTCTTCCAGTTTCATTCAACAACGATATACATAACGGGTTAAATCAACACAGTAGAACAAACATAAATAGGTCATCATATCATTTACAATTCCACGAAAACAATATCAGATATCATTTACGAACAGCGTGCAACTTCACCATTACAAGATATACAATTATGTCAAGTCAATGGTTCTCTTATGAAACCCAACCCAAACTGTTAGCATACCAAAATGTGGTACCCGATCCAATGTTTATGCCAGAATGTGGCAACCGATCCCATATTTATGCTGGAACATGGCAACCGATCCATGCTAGTGTGTCGGAACGCAACACCTAATCCATTCAACAAGCCACAATTACAATCACAAGTACATTCTCAATTTCATACAATCAAGTCATAGTTTATGGCATA
Source organism: Solanum tuberosum (assembly GCF_000226075.1). Lineage (NCBI taxonomy): Eukaryota > Viridiplantae > Streptophyta > Magnoliopsida > Solanales > Solanaceae > Solanum > Solanum tuberosum. The sequence goes on along the minus strand of NW_006238948.1, from coordinate 1,518,835 downwards.
CCTCATTCAATTATTCGCATATATGATTATTGTGATTTATCATGCAACATTCTCATACATACACACATTATAAGGAAACAAGTACAACCATATATCTCACGATCATGAAATCACGACCATCACAATGAAGTGTTCATCGACATATATCCCTTAACCATAATTCGACCATACTTAGCCCTAGTTCATCATATAAAGTTCTTCCTATGAGTCAATCATCTTACGTTCAGTGCACGAAAGCCTACACATAAATCCTACCATTGATTATCATTATACTACACAGTGGGCACAAATTTATAACTACTCAATTAATAAAACCTAGTCTACCTAGGCGCCAAGCAGCTACACAGAGTTTTGACTTCGATTCTTGTTTCCAGAATTCGCGATGATGATCTTGACCGAAAATCTACAATCCATCGATCTCCTTCTGCTAGAATTCTCTCTCTCTCCTTCTATCCCAAGCTTAGAGTAGCTTTTGGAGGATTTATGGGGTGTTTTACGTCTAAAAGAGGTGTTTTAGGAAGAATGAGAAAATAAGATTTCGCGTTATTTACATTCTACCTCGCCTATCCTGCTTTGGCGGCTACTTATCCCATTGTGGCGCTGCCTCGCTAGCGGCGTCTAGCCCGCCCTGGCGGGATAGTGGCCCCAGTGTTTTTCTGATGTTTCTCTTTTCCTAAATAACGATGGTTCGGGTCGTTACAGTCTTTCACTCATTTCCACCATTTTTGGACTTCTAGTTGAGACGATTCTTGGTGGTAGTTCTTTTTTGTTGAAAGAAAGAATGCTCCTAATCACTTAATAGATATTTCCTTGCTATTTTATCGTGGATTTTAGGGTTAAATAATTGTTTGTGGATTTGAAATTGGATTTTTTTTTGCTGAAGAATTTTTCAATCGATTTGATGAATTGAAGGTCAGTCATACTATATTTATTATTTGAATTCTTTGTCATATGGGTAAGTTAATTTTGAAAGAAAATTCTAGTTTTTATCAGGTTTCCAGGGTTGACTCTTCACTCGAAATTGACCTAAAACTTTTATATTGTGATACGGTTATCGATGGCCTGGTGTTTACATATATAATATATTTTTTATTTATTGTGGAAAAAAGTAAACGAACAAATATAACTTGACGAAAAAAAATTGAAGAATGCAAAACGGTAAACACAAAAATGTTTTATTCTTTCAATCTGTATAAGTCTTGGAGTGAGTAGCTAATGAACACGACTTTGAAACTCTCCATAGTTTTTAAATTATTATTATTTTTCTATATTGTTCACTTTAAATGAATTTCTTGTAGGGATGCCATCACTTACCCGAAATCTAGTTCGTGACATATGTTCTACAATGAATACCTACTTAAATGATATTGTTGTTAGTGCTAATTACATAATAACTCACGGGTTAGTTAATCACCGATTAGATTAATTAATAATTATCACAAAAAGACTTATTTTTTGGTGAAAAAGTAGTTATATAGGTAAACAAAATTGGAGATTATCATTTACTCGAGATTCCATGAGTACTCTCTATTGTTTGCATTGCCTTTCTCATTAACTATTCAAACTACATTATATATTCTACGGATAATGATCAAAATTCCCTTAAAATGTGTGAAATGAACAAAAATGCCCTCCGTTTAGACTACGGTCCAAAATAATCTTACCGTCAATAATTTGGTAAAAAAATGCCCTTATTATTACTTAATGGATAAAAAATACCTTATTCCAAATAAATATATAATTTATTTATTCTTTGAATACATTCTTTTCCTAATAAATATTTTTTAAAACAATATATTTATCATAATTATATTTTATCGTAATCTAAATAAAAATTAATTACATATTTACTATGATCTTATATATGAAATATATTGTCCGTTAAAAGGGTAAATGAAGTTATTCTATTTTAATTTATAAAATGAGATTAGGAAGAAATATTTATTTCCTACATTTTTATTAGTTAAAGTGTTTTTTAAAGAAAGAAAAGAAGAATAGTGTTCTTTAAAAGCAATAATTTTAGTAGGAACAATAAATGTTTAAAAAGAAAAGAGATAATTTATTTATTCGGAAAAGGGTATTTTGATCCATTTAGGAACCATAGGGGCATTTCTGGACCAAACTATTAACAACAAGGGCTTTTATGGACTGAAGTATAAACATAAGACACTTTTGTTCATTTCACATTGTTTAAGGACCTTTTTTAAAATCCTCTTTAGTAAACTATCACCCACAAGAGTGCTATCTTATAGCATTCAAAATTTAATTTTAATCTAAGGTGTGTATTCTACTAAATTTGAAATATTACATTGAGTTATATTCTATAAATACTTTACTTGACTTGAATGTATTTCTAATTTTTTTCTCGATTGATAAAATATTTTTTTATTCATATTATAGTTCTGACTATTTAAAAAGAAGAATTAAAATAAAATTCATCAATCTTTTTATTTGATATTTTTTGTCGTTATTCTTTTGCAACTTCCCCACTGTCATAGTATAATTAGTAAGAAATTAAATAAGGGTGCTACATTGTTGACCATTTTTCTCATTTGAATATTTTATAGTCCTATAAATACACACATATTTGCTCCTCATTTTTTCACTATAACACAAAACTCAAAGGTGATTTCATGATGTGTTTGACCTCGCGTGACTTAACATTTGTTTGTAAGTTATTACTCTTTATGTTTTTGATGAAGAGGAAATTTTTATTTCATTTTAATTAGTTTTCAAAGCTAATTATGATTCGAACATCACTTTCCTTTTCTTGTTTATATCTCTGGATATTTTTTTTTTCAAGTTTTTTTGTGAGTCCTAAGGAGTCTATGGAATCGTGTCAATTTTTTCGTTAGTTTCTAGATTATATAATTCAAATATAGTATCGCACCATATAAAGTGTTTAAAAGGGAAAAATATTAGCATTGAATTCCATACATCTTATAGATTTATAAATCTAACTTACTCGCTTGATATAGATCTATTAATATTAGGGATATCATAAAGTTTGAAACTTTGATTGTTAAAACTCTTTAAAGTTAATCCCTTTTAATGATAACCTAAAGAAATTATGGTTATTATCTTTATTTTGTTTCGTACAAAAAAAAAATAGATTGTAAATGAAAATATTTATTGATATCAATTTTGTAAAATATTATAGATTAATTTTACTTGAACAAATTCTATTGTAGCAAGTCCTTAATTTATTTTTCTTATACCTATTTTTTTCATATTATTGATTTGCCCGTATCATACTTTTCTTTATCTTCCTTTTGTTCCAGATTGAAGCATGAAAAGCTTGAAACAGAGGTTGCCTATATGGAGAAAGAAGGTAATAATGGAGGGAAAGAAGAGATCAACAAACAAATAGCAAGCTAAGGAACGTGAAGTTGATGATTTAAAGTCGAAGCTGAAGGATGTTCAAGAAGAGATGACGAAGATACATACTAAATTTGAGAGTCTTGCTAATAAACCTTTGTAACTGCTCCCAGTATTACAAGTTGATGGTTTCTCTTGAAATATGGGTTGCCGCTAATTTATGATTAATGTTGCGTAATCCGAGTTTTTAGTTTCTGAACTTTTTTCTCTTTTTGTATGTTCTTCTTTGTTTAAAATATTCTTCAAATGATTGTAACGGAGAGAAGTGACATGGGTTGGAAAACATTTACATGCATCATGTTCTAATTAAATTGAGAAGTAAAAACATGTGATGACTTAGGGTTAAAAAAAACTATTCTCTTCCTTTTTGTATTTGAACAATTAAAAAAATTATTTTGTTCTAATTAAACTATTATTATATGAGTAAGAAATAGTTGGATTTTTGTTCAAAGACCCTTGGAGGATGAAGCAGTATTTTTGTTCAAGGTCACACTTGGAACTATTTTTCCTGGTAGCAAAGAGAATACAATTGAGTTACGAGGGTGTGCCTTTCCTCTTCTACTATCAAGTTGCAAACTAGGAGACGAGCACAATTGTTCTCGAGATGAAAATGCTTATCTATGAAATTTTTACTTTTGATGAGAGAATACCAGTGCTTGCACACACATTTGATATGTAAGAGTTTTTCCACATGCAACCTCAGTAGAATATCAACTACTAAACTAGTAAAGGACGGGGATAACTTAATTCCATTTCTCATAATGTCTCTTTCCATCAGCCAAATATCTGATATATCTTCTCTTACCATCAGATCCACATTTTATATATATTGTCTCTTGACATCAGATCCATAAAGGATATTTCGTGCAAAGAGTTATTATACTGATAAATTATTATGGGCAACTACTACACCATTATTCCTTCAGAGGATAAATTGTACTGATCATGGGTACTAACGAGCTGTTTCTCAATTAGCTTGATATTTTCTGTTACAGAACCTGATGTACTATGCACGGTCTGTCTCTCTTCATAAACCTTTTTTCTTTTTTTCGTAGAATTATTAGTTCTAGGAACACTAATAATGCTCAAAGTAAAGGAAAAGAAGTTTATGAAGAAAGACAAAACATGCAAAGAAAATAAGAGTTTATGACATCAAATTTATCTTCTACAAAACTGCTAGCGAAGGATAACGATAGCTACATATTGACGAAGGAGATAAATAAATAGCATTATTTTAGTACTCATTATCAGTATAATTTATCATCACTAGGATAAATGATGTATCAATTGCCCGTTAGAAATTATCAGCATGACCACTCTTTGCACAAAATATCCTAGCTGGATCTAATACCAAGAGAGGATGTATCATTTATGGATCTGCTAAAAAGAGACGATATATTAGATTGGTATCTAATGACAAAAGAAGTTATGAGAAATGGAGTGAAATAATCGTCCTCCTTTACCAAAAGATCTAGTAGTTAATAATCTATTAAGGATGCCTATGCAACAATCTTGTGTTTAAAATGTTTGTGCAAGCACTGATATGCTCTCATAAAAAGTATGAGTTTCCAAGAAAATCATTTCCATCACTAAAACAATTGTTTTCGTCTCCTCATTTGCAACTTGAATGTAGCAGAGGAAGAACACACCCTTGTAATGCCTTAAAAGATAGTTCTGGGTCTCTGATTTCATGTGTGTTGTTGGTGCAGTTGATGAATCTGTAGGTATCTTAGATGATGAGAGCAAAGATACCACAAATGCGCCTTTTAGCCCCACTTATCATTTGCTAATTACTCTTTGAGGCTTTCTTGTGCCCGAAGCCCATCATTTTTTCATTGTGATTGAATGTTGAACTCTCAGAACCATTTTAATGGTTACAAGCAGCCAAATCTAAGGATTGAAATCATTTTAAATGAACTTCATTTTTATTTAACTCTGTTTGTTCTCCTAATACACTTTTCTTGATAGTAGTTTTTTTCTTTTACATTGAAGTAGAAGGTATGTTTAATGTTTAACTAACTTTTGTTGCTTTGGTCCTGTGGGAAAGCCAAATAATTCTTACTATGTCGTTAGTTTCGATTTAAGAAAGCCAATTCAAAAGCATCAATTTCTCAGTTAACTAAGACTGCAGAAAATCTAAAAATGCATAATCATAGAATTGGCCAATTGGGCGGTCAAGTTTGCTAATGCAATACACATTTGTTGGACATGTAGGCATCTTCAATTGAGATAATTTCTTCTCTTTTGTTTAAGATATGGTATGCAGAGTTATAGTTATGACCAAGTTTTCCCAAACACCACTACTAACCCAAAAAAGAATGTGAGTGCAGATTATGAACTCAAGACATTAAAAAATGAGTATTCATGTACCCCTCTTATGAGGTTTTTAAATAATTGATCTATCCTTCTTTAGATGAATAAAAATGTATATGGATCGTACCTCTAATAAGTGTTTGATCCTATGTTAGTGTTCACATGGTTTTGATTCTGATATATTACGTTGTAGGTTATTGATTTGATGTTCAACCTGGAGATCTTTTGGTCTCTCCTACAAATAAAAGTTGTCTATCAAGCTATACTTCTTATACTATCGAACATAATTGGTAGACTTCTTCTAAATTTGAAATATACATCAATTGAAAAAGTCAAGGGACACATCTATTGAGGAATTGAGGGAGTTTTTATAACCATAGAACCAGTAAGGTCTACCCTACTATGTATATTGAGAATGCTATTGATGTTGTCATTGATTATCCAGACATTCCATCTACACAAGATAGAGCTTCAAATCACCAATTTTCTTTATTCAAATAATTGATAAAAGAGTGATATTAATAAAGTCCTTTAGATATTAGTATGTATTTAAGTTGTTGATCAATAATGTTCTCCTGATGCACTTGCGATGAAAGAATGATATTAATTATTCCCAATTTTAGTGCTAATGCAGTCCTTCATCTCATCTGGATCTTGTTTCTATCTTGTTTATTTTATATGAACATGATTGATTTAAAGGTTTTCTTTTAGTACCGAAAAACTGTTTGAATATTGTTACCTCTGATTGAGGTTAGTTTAGTTGTGTTTTGTTTCATCCTTGTAGTTGTGTTTTGTACACAACTGAAACTAGCTCTGACTTTACTATTAAACTGCAACATGAAGCTAATTATACACCAAAGTGTGATAGCAGCTAGTGTCTCTTCTAATGAACACAACACACTCATTTTTCAAAAGAAAAAAATACTAATAGCTCATCGATCCTCATTCCAAAATAGTGACCTGCGTCTCAAGCATTGACACCAAAGTTCACCTGAGGAGAGATGAAAATATAATTGTGGCATCCAAGAAAAAAGTATTCTTTTATTTATTTTTGTAAAATGTCATTTCATATTCGGAATGCACTAGCGCGATTAATTTAGATTTATGTAGCACTTGAATTGTACTATAAAAGTACTTTTTTGTTGTCAAAGATCCTAATTCTAGAATTAGTAGACTTCTGAATTATTCAAATTAGTCACTTTTCATGGTTTTCCCATGTTACAACTTTCTTTCCAATTTGTTCGATCCAAATTAATGGATCGGTTAAAAGTGGTGTGGCATGCAATACAAAACCGAAGGAATCACGAAACAAGGAGCTGTTAAATAAAGTTTCAAATTTGTAAAGAATGTAAACAGAGCAAATTGGGAAAGTAAATTGTTTCTGTTTATTTATTTTGTTTAAACTCATCATTTGGGTTGTGAGGGGTTAGGCTTTATCCCTAAAATTTATATTTACCTAATAAGGTACAATATTGAGAGGGGGAAATAGACCAAGCCTCTAAAACGAAATCGGCTGCAGAATAACTTTCCAAAGAAAGAGAAGAAGACAAGTAGCCTATACAATATTTCTTGTTCTATATGCAAGAAGCTTGTAACATCTCGGACTTTGACAAATGGATAAAAAGGGTAAACTGGCAAGTCAACAAACCCAAAATGGACTGCCCAGGGAATCCATGGTGAAGGTCACCTAGACGAGCCAATTAACTGCACGTGGTGACTTGTATGGTCCGTTTAGTAGTCCGTACAAGTCAACCATATGATTTTGTGTTTTGAGTCAACTTCAAGCGATACGATATCTCAACAGATATTGAATTAGGTAGCCCATAATATATCAAATTAAATGTCTTTGAGTCCTCTTTCCAACTCAACTAATTTTGCCTAATTTCGAGCCTAGAGTAAAACATTTTACCCATTGTAGTGAAGCCCTATCGGGCAGGGCAACATGACGACCCACTAGATGGGCCGTGATGCTTTAAACGGCCCGTGAAGCTATAGATGGCTTGTGAGACTGGCTGTTTTGGGCACAATTTCAGTTTTAAAAGTTGGGGTCATTTTGGTCTTTCCCCCTATGTGTTTGGTACTTAAACTACGTCGTTTTAACCCTATTCTAAGCCTAAACCACTTCGTTTCGCATCAAATTAAGGGCATAGAAAGTGTTAATCAATTATTTAACGTTCATTAACACTTCAAGATATTAGAGCAAGGTTCCAAGAGAAGAAAAGCTAGGGTTCAAGTGTTCTTGATGTTTCTTTGATTTCACCAAAGAACTTCATCCTTCTTGGTATGTAAGACTATCATAATGTTGGACTAGTTCATCATCACGCCCTACATCTACTTTCAAATTAGTAAAAGAGTAATCTATGATTCTATACTTAGATTTAAGTATTCTTGAGATGAGTTGATATTGAGTTCTGAATTCTTGAGTTGTTGATTGTTGAATACCTTTTCATTATCATTGAATTGTCATATAATGTGAATTGGTACTATTGAGTTGATTGTTCATGACTATTTTTTAGCATGAATCCTATTTTGAGTATTAAACAAAACCGTTTTCTTTAAACTGAGTTTTAAGGAAGTAAAGAACAGTTTGAAAAAGAGCATAAGGGAACTAATTATTTCCCAAATGTTCCATTTTTAGATGAAGAAAAGGAGTAAACTTTTTGAGAAAAGTCAAAAGTGTTTCCAGAAAGATTATTTACAAAGCCGTTACATCTTACAGAGTCCCCTTTTTGAGTAATTATCTAAATCCATAATGTATTTTTACCACAAGTACAGAGAAACCATGTTTTCTAAATGAACAGTGAGTTTCGAAGACAGTTCAGAGCAGTTACCTCTTTTAAGAGGATAGTTTGAGTAATTATCTCAAACAAGAGAAAAATTATACATTTGAGCAACAGTATATATTATTGGGAGTAGTATTGAGCATCGATATGGGGGAAAATTCAAACAACTCACATATCTCATAAACCAAGTCTTGCCCCCATAGATACAACATCATACTTTTTAGGTAAATCCTTAGTGCCTTCGGGCAAAGCTTAGTTGATCCACTTAGTTGAGGTGTTCTATATCCCGGCAGGTTATAGGACAGTTATGGCAACGTGGAGAAGATGTTGTATCATCACTTAGCTCATAGTGATGATTGTCGGTTAAAAAATCTCCCAATAGAGTTTGAGTGTATTTTTATATATTACTTATTATGATAAAGTTTAGAGAATAAGAAAGTATTTTTTAAAGTTAAATGGTTTCATTCCTTTAATTCTTTACATTCAGTTGAGTTTATGTTATACCTATTGCACTCATTTCTTTTAGATTTTTAACCTCGACTATACTACATACTCGTACACTGAAATGTACTCATTTCGTTCGATTGCATCTTTTATGATGAAGATACATGTGTTCAGGATCATCAATAGGCGCTTTGTTGATATCATTTGACACTCCAGTTAGCTTTGATGAGCCTTCATGTATTCCAGAAGATTTCTCTTTTCCTTTCACTGTAGTCGTTTTAGTATATTGTGGGTCTTGTCCAAATAACCATGTTGAACTATAGAGGCTTCATAGATATTTAGAGTTGATGAGTGTCTGAGTATTATTCATTTTGTTTGAGATGTTTTAAGTCTGTTTTGCAAAGTATTATTATTATTGCAATTAAGTATTTGCAGACAACTTGAGTTAAGTATTTTCTTGAGTTTGAATATACTAAATTATATTTCTAAGCTTGTTATCGCTTGAAAAAGATCTTCTGCTAAATAGTCAGCCAGGCCAAGGGTTCGCTTGGGGACCAGAAATGGCTCTCGAGTGCCGACCATAAAGCTTCTTCACCAATAATAAAATTTATATCTTCTTCTCATGGAAAGACACCGCATTTAATCTAGTTGAATTAGACCTTCAATCTCTCTAGGATATTGTTGATGAGAGGAGTAGAAGGTTCTATTTGCACTAGAGGATGCCAATTTAGCAAGGAAGTCGGCTACTGGTTAGCCTCTCCATAGTAAGTTATATTCACATTTCTATTATGTGTTGAAGATAGTTTATATTACAAAAGTTTTGCATAATACATAAATATACTCTTTATCTTGGCCTCATTTAACATATGCCCTTCAATTTTGGGGTTGAACAAGTGCACACTTAAACCTGTATTAAGTTGAAAAAATAAACACACATGTCCTACATTGAATCGTACATCGAAATTTGTTTCTTCCGTAGTTTCCTACATGCATTATGCCACATAGGATTCATATGTCTGCTTGTTCAACTATATACAAGTTTAAGTGTCTACCTATGCACACAAACAGTTAGAGAGCATAACCGTGAAATGAGCCCAAGTTAAACGATACATTTATGTATTATCCCTATAAGGTTATTATTGGCTAATTTGTTACATTGGGCGAAAGAATTGTCAAGTTAGTTGCTGCCAAAGTCTCTCAGTCGACGTGAATACCTTAGTTACTTCTTGCCTTTACATGTGAAGATATATGGCTCTCACATGGTTTCTCATATCTTGTTTTTCTCCTCTTTTCAGATAGCTTTATTGTGTTGCTTCTACAAAAGGGGGTGAAGTGTTCACAGAGAAATATAGAGAACGAAGCAATTCACTCAATTCTCCAAATAGTTTATCTTTCTCTTTTGCTGGTTTTGGTAGTAATTATATTTGTTGTTTATGTTCCTCTTATAGAGAAGATTTGCTTAATCTTGGGGAAACATTCACGTAGTTGAATTATTTCTTAGGACAATGACTAGCACTCAAGAATCACTTGTAGTCACTAATAAATAAAACTTATATCAATGTTGTTATAATAGCCATGTTTCTCCAACAATCTAAGAAACTATGACAAATAATATATGTGTTGAAAATGTTGATGATACTGATGTTGGTTCGATCCTGGATGCTACTGTTCCAGTCGTTCTGACGAATGTTCATGGTAAAGAAAAATATAGGTATGTAAATAGACAAGGTTACAAGACCAATGCTAATAAAAAAATCTTAACAAACATTCACCTCAATGAAAAATAATATTTGAAAGAAATGACAATTCCAGTAAGTTAAAAATAAATTTTACTGAAACAGATGATATAATTATTGCGTTCATTTCAGAGAAAAATATTGAACTCAATGTGAGAAACTGATTGATAGACATTGGTTCTACACGGAACATTTGTGTGTATATATATGATTTTGTGCCATACACCCAAGTTAAGAATGGAGAAGAAATTGTTTATATTGGTGACTCGAGGAAAACTAAAGTTCTTCGAAAAGGAAAAGTTCTTCTCAATCTCACATTTGGGAATTCTTTGGCATTGAGTGATATGTTGCATGTTCCTAATATCCGAATCAATTTGATTTCTATGGGATTATCAGGAAAAATTTGAGTGCAGGTTCTTTTGAAGATAATGAGGACATATTAACCCAAAATAATAATTTTGTAGGCAATGGACTTTGTAGTGGTTTATCTGTGCGTCATATTTATGATGTTTTTAGAATATACGTATGCTTCTGAATATATGGTTGAGTCTATTTCTCTATGGCAAGCTAGATTAGGACATGATAATGTCTCATATATAAAGAGTAGCACTTCTGTCACAACCCGATTCCTCAAGTTGTGATGACACTTATTAAAATCCACCCACTAGGTAGGCCAAACCATAACCCAAAATGACAAGTATTGAGTATAAGGGTAGAAATAAGTGGAAGCACAATCTAAACAACAGAACAAGATAAGGCCGGAACAAGTCAAAACTATATACATAAAAGATCCCTCCTAAAACATGGAAGTCACAAGTACAAAGATGTGCTAACAAAAGGGTACAAGTCCCAAAAGTTGACCAAAATCAAAGATTGTCTCAAAATACAAAAGACTAGCTATATAATATACAAAAGGAGACAGGCAAGTCCAGAATGCCAATTGCTCACCTTCACCTCCGATTCAAAAGTTGTTGCTGGCACAAACGACCACCGCTAGTGGCTGGTATTAGGACCTGCATAGGGAGACAGATGCAGAGTGTAGCTTGAGTGCCAAATGAAGGTACTCAGTAGGCATCATAGGCCAACTAAGCGGAAATAAAAGTCAAAATGAAAAGATAGAATCTACACACAAACAAGGTCCAAGTTGAATATAAAGAAAGCACATGAGTGTACCAGAAGTAAGACTAAGTACAACTAAACTTAACCCAACTGGACCCTCATAGCCTGTTATGACCCAGGGGTACACCCTAGATGTATAATGGCGTACTTGACCCCGAAGGGGTATTCTCATACAAACTCTTAGCATATCAAAACATAAGATAATAGAAAAGTACGGAAAATTTAAAAATTTATCCATACAATCGAAGTCTTTATAAAAAGCAAAAGGAAGTCTTTACTACAATTTTGTCTCAAATCATCTAATACAACTTTGAATAAAACTCTTGTGACATAGCCCATCCAATAGTCTCAAAACATGAAATAAAAGACATAAGGAAATGGTGTCCTCGAAGCTATGAGGACTCACCAAAATCTTCAACTCCTTTGCTCCTTAGAAACCCATCTCCAAGAATGGAACTCAAGTCTCCAAACCTTAAATTTGATGAGAATGTAGGCAATGTATGCTTTAGTACAAAATGTACTAAATATGTTAGCTAGCATAATTATAAGAGCATAAGATAAGGGTTAGTCAATATAAGACATAATCTAAATTCATATGAAATACTTCATGAAACATCATTTCTAAGCATAAGAGACAATATTATAATAATAAGCAAAGTCTCCAACATAAGTATCATCTAAGCATTATTCAAATCCTAGTCATTTGTGCCATACTCTGTGCAATGCATGAATATGATCCCATAATGCCATCCAAGCTAAGCATCCTTTTTTGGTCATCTTAATCATAGTCTAGATGCATAGTCAAGACCTACGCTTCATATACTAATAGCACTATACTTCTAAGTAACCTCAAAGCACACTTGTGCAATGCATGAAGGGCATCCCATACTACCATTCACACTAAGCATCACCTTGAAGTCACCTTAAGCATACCTACCATTCCCTGGGTCTCATTCTTTAGCTTACTTCATTTAGACAAGGGAATTATACCTTTAGTCATACATATCTTGGAAGGAAACTATAGCAACAACCCAAGCTAAGTCTACACTATATAAGAGAACACTTCATAAGTAGCTTCAAGTCATACTTGTGCAATGCATGAATAGTACCCTATACTACTATCCACACTAAGTACCACTTTAGGCTATCATACATACTCACTAGTTCACTAGTTGGGGACTAGTCCCTCTTTTCTATTTGCCATTAGTCATTTAAGGTACTTCTCTGTTTAGTACAAGGCAAGTCACAACACATGAATCAGTTCTATTTCTCAATTTAAGGCTACCAAGGAATAGCACCCTAATAGTCTAGACAATGCTATCATAATTCTAACATAACTATATTATGCTAAAATAACTACCTTGGAAGGCACACTGTCATGCAAGTCCAAGCTATTCTAGGAAGGGTAAAGTATTTCATCCAAGATATCATGAAATAGTCCTAGACCAACTAAGCCATGCTACCCTTACAAGCTCACTAAGATGCTAATGTAAGCTACCCTTGTGAGAGTATGATTTCTCAATCCTAAGCTACCCTTAGGAGAGTATGTTTCCTCAATCCTAAGCTACCATGAAATGGTCTTGGCCAAACCAAGTCATGCTATCATGAAGGAATCTTAAAAATGCTAGTTCAAGCTACCCTTAGGAGAGTATAAATCCTCAATCCTAGGCGACCATGACTATCCCTAACTCAAGCTACCATGAAATGCATTTTACAATGCTAAGTCAAGCTACCCTTACGAGAGTGTATATCCTCTATCCTAAGCTACCAATCTTGGTCTTGTCTTACCAAGCAAAGCTATACATGAAGAGGATATGTCAGAACTTTAAGCTATTCTAGTTTAATATGATTTGATTCATTTTAGGTGATTAGCTTTTCAACCTAGAATCATTCTATGTGAGAAAACCTTGTATCTCCTAGCATCTTTATGCCTAAGTGTGTAAATGAGAACATGTTTTCAACAATACACAACAAGATCACATCATATTTAGATTTACTCTCAAAGCCCTAACATTGATGACTACAAGCCTTATTCTCAAGCTTTACTTCTTACTATCATCATTATACCTAGATTTCAAGGTATTCTAATCACATTTTTCATTAGTAGGTGATTCTAGTCATAATTGATCATAAAGGTTCAAATTAAACTTTACTAGTTATGATCCTTCATATTCAATAAAGTCTAGTTTAATTCATGTTTATATGTTCCTAACCTTGAAAAATTACTACACATGACATTGATTTTACAAGACCACCTATGAATCCTCAATATCACCTTCCATGGAATAAACGCACACAATATCAAATTCATCAATTAGACTAAGGTTAACCATATAATTCACATAAATTCATCATAATATCATAATTCAATGCTAATTCAACCATAATTAAGTATTATTCACTTGACTGGAATCATACCTAAACACTACCCACAATGTAGGAAGAAACCCTAGCTAGAATTGGGTTTTGACTTCACAATTGGGGGAAAATCTACGGGGGCTCTATGGGTGGAAGAACCCATATATTAATAAGTTAACATACCTTGATTCAAATCCCTCACAAAATCTTGAAACAATGGAGGAAATCTGCCCTACTTCCTTCTCTTCTTGTTCTTCTTCTTCAAGAGAGAGAGAGAGAGAGAGAATTTGTTGAGAAAATTTGGGGTCTTGGAAGAATGAATTAATTCACTTAGTTTAGTGGTCTGTTAGGCTTATATAGGTGGTTTAATAACTAACTCACCAACCTCACGTAACCCCTCACTAATTACCAATTAACCCCTAAGCCTCTAACATAAAACTAATTCACTAAAAATCTGCCCCATACACGAGACCCCACCCACAGACCGTGGTTGGGTCTACAGACTGTGCTTCACTTAGTAGGTGGGGTTCTGGGGCTTAATATGTAGGGACGGTCAAGCCTTGACCCAAGATTCCAACCCACGAGGCGTGGTTCAATCTACTGGCCGTAGATGCCCTTCGTGGGAGGCCGCCTTTTTTGACAACTTTTGGGTTGTTTTGGAGTCCTCCTCAAGGACCCCTTGGGTGGTCCTTGGGGGGTCGTACCTTGATACCCAAACCCTAAAACTCTAAAACCCTTATTTCTAACTCTAAAACCCTCATGCAAGTCTGTCACGACACGCGAGCACCTCCTAGTCGTAACACGGCGTACTCGACCCCGAAGGGGTCTAGTACAAGCCTCAAAGCATTCTTGAACATAAGAACATTGGAAAAATTGAGAAGAATTAAAAACTTTCCTTACAATAGAAGACATTTTCATTAAAAGCAAGTGGAAGACATTTCTAGACTTTATATACTGTCTCAAACAATCTAATACTTTGAATACAACATAGGGACTTAGCCCATACAAATTCTTTCACATAAACAAAAGACATAAAAGGAACATAGTGGGTTTTGTCATCGAAACTATGAGGACTCACAAAGTCTTCATCTTCAAGCACCTTAGAAACCTATCCATCAAGCATAGAACACCAACATCTCCAAACCCTACACTTAGTAAGAAAAAGGGAAGAATGGGGTTAGCACATTAGATGTACTAAGTATGATGGCCATGCAAAAACATGCTTAAAAGGGGACATTTGATTGAAACCCATGCTTTTATGCCATTTTTGTAAAACTTCATGAACATTGATACAAGAGGCATAATATAGATCACAACCAACATACAATGTCACATAATTCACATTTGAGCTAAATCACATATAAACCTTTACCTTTTACCTTGAGCCTTCACCTTAAGTAACCCTCAAGCTATACCTTGTGCAATGTATGGATACGTCCCATACCACCACCCACACTAAGGTACCACCTTAAGGTCACCAAAAGTAAACTTACCATTCATCCTTCACACTTTTACACAATAGAGCATATAAGACTCATAAACATCACATGAATCACATCATCGCATTAAGACCATCATCTAAGACAACTCTAAGTCAGACTTGTGCAATGTGCAAGTAGCATCCCATACTACTACTCACACTAAGTACTCCTTTGAAGTCACCATAGACAAAGCACATTCATATACAATAAGGCATGACCAGGAAGTAACTCATAGTACAATCCAAGTATAGCATGCATCTTTACATTTAAGCATTTAAGCCAACATTGTTCATTAACATCATTTAGGACACATTCATGCATAGAGAGGACTTTCATACATTAGACTTTAGAGGACTTTCACACATTAGTCATTAAGACTTTAGAGAACTCACTATGAACCTCTTAAAGCCTACTCGTGCAATGTATGGATAACATTCCATACTACTACCCACACTTTGTAGAACTCCTCAAGAAACCATAATGCACATCTCACATGATGGGAATAAGCGTTTAACCGACATAGACCATGCAAGCTAGAAATGGAATCCGATGTACTATCCTACATCGTAAGGGTTGGTCTACTTGCCTAAGGTAAACCGGTAACATTAGCTTGAATGGAATCCGCTGGCTAATATCCTATGTGGGAATATAGTTATGGGATAGGAAGATGTTCATTGGAACTCTAGCCTAACATTGGGAGAGTTTCCATCTAACTATATCCACTCGGTGCTTAGCCAACATTTCCATAGATTATTTCTTTCACATTACATTAGTGTATTAGGGAGGAATGCCATAGGCCTATCGACCCATGATACATCATTAGCAAGGAAGGAAATGCTATAAGCCTATTGATCCATGGTACATTCAAGGATTGCTCTAGGGTCCATATGAAAGGAATGCTATAAGCCTATCGATTCATGGTCCCTCATTACATTCTTATACTCATGAAGGGAATGCCACTAGCCTATCACTTCATAGTACATTGACTCGTTAAGAAAGGAATGCCACTAGCCTATCGATTCTAGAGTCTTCATTACATTAGATCATATATGAAAAGAATCCATAAAGCCTATCAATTTATATTCATCAAGTCAAGACACATTCATTATTCTAGAAAAGGATGCATAAGCCTACCAATTCTAGATTCAACATTCACATTATAGAAACCCCTCATATTGATCATTATCATTCATGAGTGTCAAATTGAGAAATATCCTTTCAATACTAACACAAATACATTGAATACATGTTCATCATTCTATCATTGAATCACATGTAAATCCTTCACATTATATATTCGCATATACAATAACATGATAATACTTCAATTTATCAAACTATGCCTTCAAGGCCATGATAACAATGTACATAGTAAGTAAACACCTCCATCTTTCAAGTGGATCAACAATTCAAACACAATTCTACATTAATATGAAATTAGATCAAACTTTCCCTTTCAAGGCTCTGATCACAAATCTTCAATTCACCAACAATTCACCATAATTAGAACACAGATAATGATCCAAATCAATATATACATAAATTCATCATCATTCATTCATAAGCAACAAACCCACTTCATAAGGCCAAATTTAGGAATTGAGAGAAATCGTAGGTTCATGGATTAAAATCATCTTAAATCATCAATTAAACATCAATATAATCATAATTTATCATTTGAAAACGTCTGATGCAAGAACCCATGAGATTGAGTGAAACTTAGGGTTTTTGTGTAACTTGAAAACCTTATAAACTTCTTTGAAATAGACTCTAGGGTGAAAGCTAACCCTTGATGAAGGATCACCATACCTTATACTTGAAGAATCCCACGAAATGGAAGAAGAAACACCTTGAAATTCCCAACCCTAGCTTGAAGTTGACGTGATCTCCAATGGAGTCTCTAGAGAGAACTTTTAGGAGATAAGGGTTTTGATTTGGGGAAAAGTGAATAATGAAATCTAAAATACCATTTTAATGTTTTAATACTCCTAAAATACCTTAAAACACTTAAAATAATCGTCCATATATTAATTTGGACTTGGGGTGAATTTACCAATTCACCCCTAGCTTGGCCAAGACTGCACCAGAAAAACAGTATCCATTCACGTCCTAGACTCAAAGACCGTGCTGCTGGTCCGTGGTCTGGGGCTGCAAGTTCGTTTTAGAACATACTGATGATGGAAAGGTAGATGAGATTGCTCTCGTGGCTATTGGAGATTCAAATGTGGAAGAAAAAGAAGTAAAATCAGAGGTAAGTATCCTTAAATTTAAAGATAAAAATCATCGTTTGTCTAAAATAAAACTAATTAGCATGATAAGTAGCTTAATTGATGATTTTAAAGAATTAACCTGTGAAAGAGATCAACTATTTAAAGATTTTGCAGATCAAAGTTTTGAGTGTAGGGATCTCAAAAACTACAAAATTATAATTGAAGAAGAAAATTGTTCTCTAAAGAAACAAGTTGGTAAACTTGAGTCATCAAACTTGAATTTGATATATGAAATTCTTAAGTTGTCCATTATTGAAAAAGGGAAGATAAAGATACCGAGAACAAATTTGAACATGATCTGAAAGAAGGCAAAAATGATTTTTTTTGTGAAAAAGATAAGTTAAAAAACTAAATCGAGAAGTGTCTAGATTGAAAATGGACCTTGAAAGAGCGAATAGATGAACTAATTCATCCAGAATTGTTAACAAATTGAGTGATAGAGTGCACAATGAGAAGACTAGTATAGGATTTCATAAAGAGAATGTTATTTCTGAAGATTTGTGCTATATTTCTTGTAAAATTGGTCATCCAACTACTAAGTATCCTGTCGAATAGTTTTAGAAAAAGAAATACTGAATTAGCAAATGGAAAGAGATTTATACATGTTGACAAACTGAAACAGGTCCACTAATATGTTCCCTAGATGGGTTAAAAGAAATTTGATTCACCCTTTTGATCATAAGAAATGACCCAAGCTTGTATGGGTTCCTAAGACTAACCCTTAATCGGTTTTGCAGGTGAAGCTGAAAGGAAGCAAGCAATACCGATTCATAGATATTGTTTACTTAAGGCATATGACTAATGATAAACAAAAGTTTCTTTCGCTCACTTAACAAAAAGGGGGATGTTTCATTTTATTTAAAAAATGAAAAAAAGAGGATGTAATGCATGTGTAAGGGGGAAGCAAGTAAAAAAATGAGGATGAAAGTGAAACTGATTAGCGTTCATTGGAACACATTGTACCACATTTTTCATTTGTTTAATAGACTAAGGGCATATTGATAAGGGAAAAATGAATCTTGAAACTGATTTATCCACAAAAATATGTGGTTTCTGGATCATGTTGTTCTTAGTCAGACAACAATTTAGGAACTCTGACGCTAAGTAGGGAGCATTATGAAAAGAATAAGCAAAACTTCGGGATGATTAAGATTGCCTGAACAACCATCAATGATTGGCTATAATAATCATTTTCCTTATTTTTATGAGCTAGAATGTTATTCAATTAAATCTTACATATTTAGTTGTGTGTCTGAATTCCAGATCCTTGACTTGTTTTAACCTAATTTTGTATTAGATTGTGCAGAGAAACGGTGCAAGCAAACAATGATTATCACAATATTTCTCAAATCAGGTATGTTTTATATTGATAAAAGTTAATATTGCCTAAAGTGAAACAGTTGAGCATTCCTGTTCCATGTATTAATTGTTCTAATACAAAATAAAATAATTGTCCAAGCTCAAGAGTTTTATTCATTCAAATTATTCTCTCTCACCTAGCCTTCTTGAATGTGTTTTGCAAGTTCAAAATCAGATATTCACCAAAGTACATCTACTGATATTTCTGATGTTGTCCTCTTCTAATTACTCTTAACTTAGTACATACTGGTTCCTCATTTTCAGTTCATAAGGAAGAACCAACTCCTGAAACACATCTTTTTTCTATTCCACATTGAGCTCCCATCTAGAAATCAGAAGTGTCAAGAGGATGCCATTATTAAAGAAGATCTTTGAGCTAGGATAAAAAATTGAGATGATTTCCATTGTGATATTTGAGGAATACTTAATTCCAATCCATGCATGAAAAAAAAGAAAAAAGAAAGAAAGATTATTGAATAGATGAACCAAGCTAATCTACATGCTTCAATTAGGAAAATTGGTACTCCAATGAAAAAATTGAAGTAATATTTTCACCGATATTATTGTTGAAGATAAGGCTGCTCATACAACTTATGAAAAAAATTCAGATAAGATTTAAGCTCTACAGACTGTTCTTGATAGAGAAAGGTTGAAAATGCTAAAATTATTCATTGGTTGACACTATTATCGCCATCTGTTCCATTCTTCTCTCCACTTTTCAATGTTAATTCCTCAGACTTTACTCTACTCTATCCAGTGTTTGTTTTTTGATTGGTGCTATATAGTTTTTTCTTCATTAAGTATGACTTCGATCTTATATAGAACATTATCTAGTAGTTTAATGGAACAATTATCTATTGCTTTAATGGCTCATGTTCTTTCTCTCTGTAATACATTATTATGTTGCATGAAGTCATTATATGATTGTCTTGGTGATAGCCCAGTGCCATAAATCGTTTAACTAATCAATCTAGCTTGTATATTATAGGATTAACATACCTTTCCAATGATGCCAAAGAGGGGAACATAAGAGTTGTGCAGTTTTTATAACACATTGACTAACCTATTTCATATCAGTATTTAATGCTTTAGTGTCTACATGTAAAATTGTTTGAATGCTCAAAGAAAAGAGGTTTGTCATCATCAAAAAGGGAGAATTTGTTGGGATTTGTGTAGTTTTGATGATTGACAAAGAAAGATGAAACACATCACTCAACATGGTACAAAGGTGCACTGTCACGAGCAGTTGAATTCTGAAACGCTTTTAAGATGAATAAATACAAGAGTACAGAAATAAAGGAATGAATAATGCTAATTTCGTGAGAAAGTCCAAGGAGGTAAACATCGGATGAATTGAAGAGAAAGAATTAATGAGTTCGATTTGAGGAGTCTAAGGAGAGAAGGAGTTTTAATTGGAGAAGGAGTCTTACTTAAAGTAGAACTCTTCAAGTTACTGCTGAATTGAAGTGTTGAAGTTCTACTAGAATACAAAAGAATCAATGAATGTAATTTGAAGGAGGAGTCTAAAGAAGGAAGAAGTTTGAATTGTATAAGGAGTCTTACATGAAGGATAACTTTAAGTCAAGAGAGTTCAAGTCAACGTGGAGTTTGAAGTGAACAATAACTCTATGAAGAATTGTGCTTATATAGAGGTGATGTCGTTTAGATTACTTGTGCACTAACAGAGCAAAAAGGAGAAATCGAAAAATTGACTCCGCAAGTGCTACCATCCAACTGAAGGAACACATCTAAGAACCTAGTCCTTTTACAAAGTTTATGTGTTAGGAGTTTTTCTTTGTGATTAGGTCTTGATGTAATCTTAGTTAAGTGAGTTATAAATTGAGTTAGGTGTGTTGTCTTTAGGTTGTGATAACTCGAAGAGTAGGGAACACATACTTTGGGAGGTTTGTGTTAAGTTTGGGTATTATAGTTCGTAACTCCTTAGGTTACATAGGCTTGTAATCTATTTTCTATGGGGGCTTAGTGATTTAGTGAAGTTGAAGTTAAATTCTGTAGGGGTACAGGTCATGGTTTTTTACACATTTTCCCCCGGATGATTTCCACGTAAAAATATACTGGTTTTTTACTTACTATCATTACTACTTTGCTGGAACCTGTTAGGGAACCTGTTTCACACTTAGATGAAAAGTTAAAATCAGTAAATTACTTGGTCGTGCAGACTAAAAAGGATACATAGTCTGCAATATCTCTTCTCATGTCTCTCCAATAATAGTGTTGCCTCAAATCATAATACATCTTCGCGCTGCCTGGATGGATAATGTATCAAGAATCAATGGCCACACACAGTATCATTTAGATCAATCCCCCAATTCTCGGAACACAATTTTAGCCCGAAAACCTCATCTCAATCTAAGGTACCCTGAATGGCATCACAACTAACACTTGGTCTCAAAGTGCCATCAAAGTCTCATCCTCAAACTCAAGACCACAAATCCTACCAAGCAAGGACGAATGAACTCCCACATAGGAGTCCTGAATAACCAATCAGATCATCTTATTAGATATGGACTGAATGTACAATGGTAAAGGCCGCCACATAATAGAGAAAAAGGCTAGACTACCCATACTCACCGCCTTCCAGCTCAATGAGTCCATGATATACCATGACTTTATGGTATTTTTAATACATTTCACTTAAGATTTGTGTGTGTCTAGGACCATTTTGTATTGCTTTTAATGCAGTTTTATCATGTTTGCAGGAAATATGTTCAGACGTGGAAACTGAGAGACACAACTGAAATATGTGCAGAAAAAGGCATCTAAAAAGGTGATCTACAGACCGTAGGTCCATTAACGCTCCGTAGATGGGCAGGCATGGCTTGAAGGAGATCAGAGAATTCTTGACGAAGTGTAGAACCACGATTGCAAACGACGGACCGTAGATTAATCTACAGGACGTACTGTAGAACCGTCAAATCCTTAAGAGAGGGGGTTCCCGTACCTGATTTTGAAGATTCTAAGTATGGAGCTACGGAGGAGGATCCACGATCCGTACTGGTGATCCATCGATTGAGTCAGAGAAGTGGAGATTTTAAAGATTGGAAAATTGCCTAGGTCCTGAGCCACGGAGGGGACCTACAGACCGTAGATCAATCCACGGTCTGTAGGTCAGTTTCGTAGATTGAAACCGCGTCTTGAAACATTATTTTGTTATTTCATTTTCTTTTTAGTTCGGACTTGTTTTTCTATATATAGGGCATGTAAACCTCATTTTTGGGGGTTGGACATTGTTACTTTCGTTCTAGTTTTTGGCTACGCAGATTAACTTACAATTTTAACAATGCTTGATTTCCTAAGTTTGTTTTGAAGATTTTTACTTTGAAATTCAAGTTAAGATTCTGGGTTTATTCTTCTCATTACGTAAGTTCATGATTTCTTCATCTAAAAATATGAATTGTGTTTTTGCTACTATGGGTAACTAAATCCACAACTAGGTTTGTGGGAACCACGAGGGATTAAGAAAGTATGAATAGTAATTAAGTAATTCTTGAATACTGTTATTACATGCATTGATAATTCTTTCATTTAGAAATTTTTTTAACGAGTGCACGTGTTAGAGATCGCCTTGTTGCTACTTGCCGGACCAAAGAAGTAGTTAATAAGGAAAGAATAATCAACATAGATTTAGTGTGATACTATCTAATAGTCTAATGTCGATTGGTGCGAGGGTGAAAACTAAGCGATACATCGATGTGATGTAAAAGTAAGGGTTAGTAAATTATACACACGTAGCAGGACCAAGGTGCGGGGTGAAATTCTCTGGTTGCCGGACCAAGGAATTAGAGAAATCTAACTTATCACTTTGCATGTAATACACTAGGAATGGATTACTATTACTAGGATTACCGCGTTATGAGCTTATGGGGAACACGTACACCCTAGTTTCTCTCTCATCTCGATAACAACAAAAGTTTAAATCTGGTTTACTAATTGTTCACATAAATTTCAAAATTTGTTTCACAAATCCCCCCTTTTAATATTTGTTTCGGATGAATGTTGACTACACGAATATAATTGTACGCTGAACTTAAGTCTAGACCATATTCCTCGTGGGATTGACCCCAACATCCAAGTTGGGTTCTTTAATTGATAACGATCGCTTACGTTTCTTTAGGGAGGTGTAATTTGAGTTTATCAAATTTTGGCGCCGCTACCAGGGAATAAGGCTTTTAGATTAAGTTTAACTACATTATTGAACTTTAGTCAATTATTTCCTAATTTTTGCTTTTTTCTTTTGTTTTTGTCTCTCTCAGGTTCCTACTCTAGCGTATGCCAAGTACACGGAGTCAAGGAGAACCACTTACTCCCTACGATCCAGAACTCAACTGAACTTTGGGGATAATGAATAATCAAGGAGTTCTAGTTAATCCTATCGAAGGAGAGTTAGGTGATGGTGTTGGGTTGCAGCCTCCGAGGTTTGGTGATGAGAATTATCAGATTCAAGCTAAGAATATACTGAGAGATGCAGTGAGGGTACATGATCCACCAGGGCCAAGACTACATGATAACTATAGGGTCAACTTTAATGCTGCTGAATCATATTGACCTCTTGTCCTACCTCTTCTATCTCAGGGGCATACATTTGTGGTGACTAGCAGTTCAATGCAGATGGTTACAACAAGGGGTTTGTTTGCGGGTTTGGCATCGGAGGATCCACATGCTCACGTAGCCAAGCTAAGGAGTGTTTGCAAAAGTTGTGTGGGTCGACCGGACTTGGACATGGAAGTCATTTGAATGCGAGTGATCCCTCTATCATTGACCGGCGATGTTGCTGTGTGGTTTACTGAGCTTCCTTAGAACTCAATCTATACAAGAGACCAATTGACTGAGGTGTTCTTAGCGAGATTCTATCCGGTGTCAAAGAAGCTGAACCACAAAGATAAACTCAACAATTTCGTAGCACTACCCGGAGAGTCTGTGAGTAGTTCCTGGGACAGGTTCACTGCTTTCATAAGAGGTGTTCCAAATCACCATATTGATGATGAATCGCTAAAGGACTATTTATACCGTAGTCAAGATGACAACAGTAAGGCAGTGCTTGATACTATAGTTGGACATTCATATGGTAAGTGAACTTTTGAGCAGATTGTGGAGAAACTAGAGAAGATCTCTCAGAACATTAAAGCTTGGAGAACTAGAAAGTCGAATACTGGGAGGAACACGTTTGTCGTTCAAGCAACAAATAACCAGTCGGTAGATGAAATTCGTGAGGAGATAGCTCAGATGAGGACTGAACCGGGGTTTGTGTTGAAGAATGAGAGCGGAGGTGCCTAGAAGGTAAATGCTGTGAATTATTTGACTAGAGATCCACCACCGATCGAGGAATGTTACTATGAAAAATATATTTATGCGGTGAATGATCAGACGGGGGGTTTCCGACCAAACGCCCAAGGTTTCACTATGGATAATTGGCACCAAGGTCAAGGAAACCAAGGTCGGAACTATGGCAACTACAACCAAGAGGGTTAATATGTTCGGGATGCGAACTACAATCGCGACAACAACTATAACCGGAACAACTATGGCAATAGAAACGATCGGGTTGGACCTTATGTTCCTCCTCAAAATTGGGAATCTAGTACTAGGGAAGCTGGAGGTAATATGTCACGTATTGAGGATATGATGCAGAACATGATGAGGAGGTTTGATGCAACTGATGATAATGTGAAGGAGATGCGAAATGACTTGTCTGGTATTGGTCAAAAAGTTGATGCCCATGCAGTGTCAATCAAGCATCTTGAGCAGTAAATGACTCAGTTGTCTACTACAGTAAACCCACATCAACCTGGCACTCTTCCTAGCAACACCATCCATAATCCAAAGAATGATGGGCATTGTATGGCAGTCACTACTCGAAGGGGTAAGTAAACTACTGATCCACCTATGCCATGTGGGGTGGAAATTGAGACTAGTAATGATGATGATGTGGTCGAGGTAAGTGGAGAGTCTGAGAATGCGACAGAGAAAGAGGCGGAGGTAACTCAGAAAGTTGTCCTCATACCTAGACCTCCACCTCATTTCCTACAGAGGTTAGTGAAGAAAACTGAAGAAGGCAAATAACACAGGTTTATTAGCATGTTAAAACAACTTTCAATCAATGTTCCGTTGATAGAAACTTTGGAGCAAATGCTTGGTTATGCAAAATTTATGAAGGATATGGTTACAAAGAAGAGGGTAGTGAGCTTCAGAGATAATGATAGATTGCAACATTGTTGTGCTATTTCTACAAGGTCCCTTGTGCAGAAAAAGGAGGATCCTGGTTCCTTCACTATTCTATGTACCATCAGGTTGTTGCATTTTGCTAAGGCGTTGTGTAATCTTGGTGCTAGCATTAATCTGATGCCGTTGTCTATTTACAAGAAGTTGGGTCTGGGTGATCTGATATCGACTGTGATGTGGTTGCTCATGGCCGATAAAACTGTGAAGAGGCCCATTGGTATGCTTCATGATGTACTAGTAAAAGTGGAATCGTTCATCTTTTCGGCAAATTTTGTGATTCTTGACTGTGAGGTTGATTTTGAGGTTCCAATCATTCTTGGGAGACCATTCCTTACCACTGGCGTGCCTTGGTTGATATGGAAAAGGGGCAGATGAAGTTCAGACTGAATAATGAAGAGGCAACTTTCAACATCTGTAGGTCCATGAAGAAGAGTCGTGAGCTCCAATCGATATCTACGATAACATATAGAGTTGAGAGTGGGTCTAAGGTGAATATTGAAGAAAGATTGGGTGTTGAGGCACTAGCAGCGGTTATGATGAACTTAGAGAGTGATGGTATTGAAGACTATAATGAGTTGATTGCCGCACTTGATAGGTGCGAATATCGTTCGAAACCAAAGAAGTTGGTGATAGACATGAAAAATCGTGAGTTCCACCCGCAAGACCGTCTGTTAAGGAGGCACCGAAATTGGAGCTTAAAGCTCTACAATCACATTTGAGGTATGTATTCTTGGGAAGAGAGGATACTTTACCGGTCATCATTGCGGTAGATTTGAATGGGCGACAAGTAGAGGCTTTGGTTTCTATGTTAAAGAGGTTCAAGCGAGCTATTGGGTGGACTATTGCGCACATTATTGGGGTCCTTCCTGGTATCTGTTCTCATAAAATCCAACTCATGCCAGATCATAAACCTAGGATTGAGCACTAGAGAAGATTAAATCTGCCTATGCAAGCGGTAGTTAAAAAGGAGATCATCAAGTGGTTGGATGCCAAAGTTATTTATCCCATCGCAGATAGTAGTTAGGTGTGTGCTGTTGAGTGTATGCCCAAGAAAGTTGGGATTACTGTGGTTCCTAATAATAGAGACAAGCTTGTTCCAATGCGGCCTGTGACCGGATGGAGAGTCTGCATGGATTACCGGAAGTTAAATGCTTGGACAGAAAACGACCATTTTCCTATGCCATTCATGGATCAGATATTAGATAGACTTACAGGTATGGGTTGGTATTGTTTTGTTGATGGTTATTCAAGCTACAATCATATTTCTATAGCTCCGGAAGACCAAGAGAAGACCACCTTCACTTGCCCGTATCGGACTTTCGCCTTCAAACAGATGTCATTTAGGTTGTGCAATGCCCCAACGACCTTCCGACATTGTATGATGTCGATATTCTCTTATATGGTGGAGGACACTATTGAGGTATTTATGGATGATTTCTCTGTGGTAAGTGATTCTTTTGATCGATGTCTGGATCATTTGGCCGAGGTGCTTAAAAGGTTTGAAGAATGCAATCTGGTGCTAAATTGGGAGAAGTGCCACTTTATGGTGAAAGAAGAGATAGTTTTGGGTCATCGGATTTTTGAGAAGGGCATTGAGATGGATAGAGCAAAAGTTGAGGTAATAGAAAAGCTTCCACCACTTATCTCTATAAAATGTGTTAGAAGTTTTCTTGGGCATGCGGGTTTCTATAGTAGGTTCATCAAAAACTTCTCTAAAATTGCACATCCATTGTGCAAACTGCTCGAAAAGGAGTATAAGCTTGATTTTGATGATGCTTGTCTGAGAGCATTTGGAGAGTTAAAGGAGAAGTTAGTTACTGTACCTATCATTATTTTAGCGAATTGGGGACAACTGTTTAAGGTAATATGTGATGCGAGTGGAGTGGCACTTGGGGTGGTATTAGGACAGAGGCGAGAGAAGATTCTCAATCCTATTTACTATGCTACCAAAGATCTAAATGTGGTCCAAAAGAACTATATTGTGACTGAACAAGAGCTTCTTACGGTGGTTTTCGCATTGGAGAAATTTCGATCCTACTTGCTTGGTACTAAGGTCATAGTACATATTGACCATTCTGTATTGAGGTATTTGGTGGCGAAGAAGGATGCAAAACCAAGGTTGATAAGATGGGTATTGTTGCTGCAACAGTTTGACTTTGTGGTGAAAGATAGAAAGGGGACTGAAAATCAAGTTGCCGATCACTTGTCCAGATTAGAGGAAGAGGCTATTCTCAAGCTTGGTGATAGGGCTAAAATTAATGATGCTTTTCCAGATGAACAGGTATTGGCTGCTTCTCATGATCTGATTCTTTGGTTCGCAGACTTTACTAATTATTTGGCAAGTGATTTGGTGCCCCCGGAGTTGTCTTTCCACCAAAGGAAAAAGTTTAAGCATGATGTGAAGAAATTCTTTGGGGATCAGCCTTACTTGTATCGTAGCTGTGCTGATGGGATTTTTCGTCGTTGTGTGCCCGAGGTTGAGATGTTGAGTGTACTTGAAGCGTATCATTCATCGCCTGTTGGTGGGCATCATAGTGGTATTCGGGCTGCGCATAAGATTATGCAGTGTGGGTACTACTGGCCTACCATTCACCAAGATGCTCATGATTTCGCCAAGTCTTATGACCGTTGCCAAAGAGAAGGAGGGATTTCAAAAAGGCAAGAGCTTCCTATGAATCCTATATTGGTGATAAGGTTCTTTTATATATGGGGCATTGACTTTATAGGTCCTTTTCTAAGTACACATGGGATGAAGTATATTTTTGTTGCCGTTGATTAAGTATCAAAGTGGGTGGAAGCAGTTGTGCTCCCCAACAATGAAGGTAAACGTGTTATCGCATTCTTGAAAAAGAACATCTTCTCCAGATTTGGTACACCTAGGGCGATTATCAGTGATGGAGATTCCCACTTTTGTAATAAGTTTTTCAAGGTGCTACTTAAGAAATATGGTGTCCGCCACAATGTAGCCACTCCTTACCTTACGCAGACTAGTGGGCAAGTTGAAGTGTCCAACAGAGAGATCAAACATATTTGGCAAAGACTGTGAATGCTAATAGAACGGATTGGTCAAGGAAGCTTGATGTTGCTCTATGGGCCTATCGCACTGCATACAAGACTCCCATAGGTATGTCTCCTTACCAACTTTTATATGTGAAGTCTTGCCATTTACCGGTAGAGCTAGAGCATAAGGCTACGTGGGAGATAAAGAAGCTAAATTTGGATTGGGGCGCCACATCTAATAAGAGAATGAATGACTTGAATATGCTTGATGAGTTTCGCGTAAAAGCTTATGAAAATTCAGCCTCGTAGAAATAGAAGATGAAGAGGTATCATGACCAAAGAATTGAAAAGCGAGAATTTGTTGTGGGTGATCTTGTGGTTTTATTCAATTCTAGGTTGCACTTGTTTACGAGCAAACTCATGTCCAAATGTACTGGGCCATTTTTGCTCACAAAAGTGCTTCCCCATGGAGAGGTTGAGCTTGAGAACAGTGAAGGAACAAGGTTCATGGTAAACGGGCAAAGGATCAAGATCTATCTAGGAAACGCGGAAATTGTGCAAAAATTTGGTAAGGCCTACTATCTTGATAAAGTCTGAGTAATCAAGAGGCCTGCGTCGTGCTGCGACGTCAATTCAAGCACTACTTAGGAGGCAACCCAAGATCTAAAATCTAGCCAATGATAGGTTCTTGTTTTCCGTTTAGTAGTTTTCTTTGTGTATTTGCTTCACTGTACTCATTTAGATAGGTTTTTCATTTTTGTTTTAGTGTTGGCTAGTTATAGCATAGGGTCCGTGTCTAAAAAGTGTCCAAAAAATGTAAAAAGAAAGGCCTAATGGTTGCAACATGTGTAGGAGCGCAAAGAAAAATTTGCAGAAAAAGGTCTGTTGCAGAGGTCTACGGACCCCATCGATAGTCTGTGCTTCATTCCACGGACAGTAAATGTCGTCCGTAGATCGCAAGTAAGTACTCTGAAGTTTCTAAGTATAAATGTGATCTATGGTCCTAACCTATGGACCGTAGGCCGACCCACAAAGCGTAGATGGGGTCTCATGGGTCCTAACCCTAGTCTGCCCGACCCGACCCAGACATCTTTTAAATAAAACCCCCTCTTGTTTGAAATCATTCCCAATTCCCTCATTTTACTCCCAAATCATTTCTTAACCCTTCTAAATACTCCAATCACTCCATTTACCATAAGCCCACCATCAATCACCCCAAACTCATCCCCCATCATCCCAATTCACTTTCCCTTCCCCCGAATCTATCTCATTCCCCATTTTTAAAGTTTCGGTGTCCGGGGTCGGCAAAACGAGGCGAGTCGGTCGTATTGGAAGCTTAGAGTTTTAACACAATCACCCCAATTCCTTTTCTTGTAAGGTAATCGACTTTCCCTTCACCTTGAATTTCGATTCAATGTTGATTATAGAAAGTCAGGAATTGGGTCTAGACCTTGGGTAATTGAT
Organism: Solanum tuberosum; assembly: GCF_000226075.1. Taxonomy (NCBI): domain Eukaryota; kingdom Viridiplantae; phylum Streptophyta; class Magnoliopsida; order Solanales; family Solanaceae; genus Solanum; species Solanum tuberosum. The sequence continues at coordinate 1,488,890 of NW_006238948.1, read as the reverse complement.
GTATGAAATTGTATGCTAAATTAAAAGTGCATAAACCCTTGGGACGATAGACTGTGATTGTGTTGCCTTGATAGTGTGTAAAACCAATGAAATATGAGTCTAAGTGCAAATTTTGACTTAGGGTTCTTAGTTGTATATGCATTACCTGTTAAAATTTGACTAATTGGAACCTCTAGAATGACAAACTAGCATAAATTGTGTTGAAATTCATGATTAGACTAGAATATTGTTGAATTTGGTAAAACAAAATTTGGGCTTCAAATTTGAAACATGTCTGATACCTGGCAAAAACCCAAACCATGAGACCCCGTCTACGGACCGTAGATCAGGTCCGTGGATGGTGGCACATGGTAATTCCACCAAGTGTGGAACCACGTAGGTGGACTACGGTCCGTAGATCAGGTCCGTGGATGGTGGCACATGGTAATTCCACCAAGTGTGGAACCACGTAGGTGGACTACGGTCCGTAGATCAGGTCCGTGGATGGTGGCACATGGTAATTCCACCAAGTGTGGAACCACGTAGGTGGACTACGGTCCGTAGATCAATCTACGGACCGTTCTGCACATCCGTGTTTCCCATCAGAGCCCAACTTTTTGGGACTTCTGATCACCGGAGGGGATCTATGGACTGTAGGTCAGTCTACAGACCGTAGACACCCACCATAGGCGACCACTGCAGCCAATGTCTAAATTTTGTTGGTTTTTTGTTTTCGTTCGTTCTTAGTTCTAAAATCTTTTCGAGTGTGTTATGGGTTTATTTTGGTACTAACAACTCCTCCACAGGTACAATGGCCTCCAAGAAAGCAATAGCCACTAAGGGTAGGTCCAAATCAATGGCACCTTCCCATAAACTGATTTACGATGATCCAGATGTGGAGAAAGACCTTGAGTATGTCCCCACCACTAGCAGGACACCACCCTCAGCACCCCGGGCTACTCGGAACCAGTCCATGAAGGTGCTCCCCGACTTAGTCACTGCCTCCCAGTTTGATGATGAGGATACACTGATCAGTCACCGGCTAGGTCTGTTTCCGGTTCTGAGTCCAATTCTACTGCAGGTTCTTCTTTGGGATACGCCACCGGCTCAAGTTCACATAGCCAAGATGCCTCATCTGATTAGGTTACCCATTCGGGAAAGGTGCCAGTGACACCAAATACCGATCTTGCTCTGGTGACTGAGGAGCCAAACCGATGTTGCGTGGTGGGCCAATGGCAAATCTATAGGGATGCCAAGATGCTAAATGAAAACGAAAAGATGGCTAGGTTGATCACAGAAAAGCGCAGAGTCCTCACAGGAAGTTTACACACTATTCCCAACATCCACCAGGTTTTTCAGCTTCACAAATGTGATTGGATGGCTAAACTCACCGGGACTTATAACGAAGAGATTGTGCGGGAGTTCTATGCCTCCTATGCTACCACTCTTCGCGGGTCTGTCGACAAGAGGTCCAAGCCCACTGGACAGGACCCTCTCACTTCAACTCTAGTCCGAGACTTTTTGGTGGACATATCACAGACCACCATCAGCCAATTCCTCTACGGCCCTGGCCTTGATCACATTTGGGCACTCAACACGGCTGAATTTGAGTATAGATAGGATATTGTGAGGAGTGGAGTCTTTCAATGTAATGCCGAACAGAGGGAGGTTGTCTTGCTTTGGCTGGCTAGGTACATCGCTGTGGATGGAGAGCGTGCAGACTGGGTCACTGCACCACGTTTAGGTATTCGGAAGGCCACTTTAAATTTAGTGGCCAAGTTCTTCCCTGGGTTCCCCATCTCAGGCTGCAAGTCGGGTCCCTAACTGATCAAGAGCCACTCCACCTTACGGAACCGTTGTTGTGCCCTTGGCCCAAGTTCTGAAATTAGAGGCACATATGGCCACACTGCTTCATCATATGAAGCCATGGATGCAGATGTCTATTGTCGAGTCCGAGGTGAGGATGGTGACCATGGTGGATCAGAAGGTTCAGGCCGTTCATAAGCGCCTGGATGCCTTCGAGTTAAGAGTACTCACATAAGCGCCTGGATGCCTTCGAGTTGAGAGTACTCGCATGGCCAGCCCCATCACAGATCTTCCTCCATTCGGACCGAGTTGGACAGTCTCCGGGCTGACATTGATACTATCATTGGCGCAAGCACATATGAGCCAGAGTCTGCACCCACTACATTAGCTGGTGATACAATGCTTGATGCTCTATTTAGCGAGGACACTACACAACCCGAGTCCACCCGTGATCGCGGAAAGAGGCCCCGCTCCAATCACATTTCTGACACTACTGAGGAGGCCCGAGCAAAGAACCGGGAGCGCTAGCTGTATGAACAAGCTAGAAAGGCTTCTATAGTGGATGAGGAGTTGTGCCAGCAGAGGATGCATGAGAGTGTTGCTGGGGCATCGAGTTCTATGCCTGTTATAGAGGTTTCAACTGTGGTACGGTTAGAGTGACTGATGGCACTACTAAGGATGCTATGCTAGATTATGTGGGCACCACTGAGGGTGGCCCAAGTGTTGTTCCAGTGGACTCCGGGAAATCGGACCCACCCGCTTGTTGATAGTTCATTGGTGCTATGCGCCATAGGTTTGCTTCACCCAATCCATTACTTTTTACTTTTATTTTGTGTGCATTGGGGACAATTGCACTAATTTTTCATTGGGGGTGGGTAAATGGATTGTGAGTGATAGGGTGAAGTCTGAGTAACCTAACTCATAATCCTCTCTTGGGGTTTTCTTGCCTGTATTCTTTTCCCCCAAGAGACTGTTTACTTTTTGTTGAACCGGCCTGTGTTAGGATTTTATGTGTAGAAGCATGAGAAAGAATGAAACCATGATGGAATAATAAAAAGGAAGAAAAATGATACCCGTCCAAAATATGTGATATGTGCTAAAATAAGTAGGCTAGAAAGAGTTGAATGTGTTGGCTCTGAGTATGACATCATAAAGAACCAACTTGATTTCATGAGTTAAGCTAAAACTTGAACTGGGTAATTGATAATCTGATAATGAAACTATGTGCCAAGAGTGTGTGAGAATGGCTGTTTGTTCAGATAGTTTTGTGCCAATATATAACTTGCCACGTTGATCCTGCTAGGATGATATAGGCCAGAATTTAGGAAGTGATCATAGGCCATTGTTCAAATTAGTCCACTTAAGCCTAAAATGATCTAACCAAATGATAGCATTATTCCCTTTTGATCCAAATAGTTGAGCCTAAAATTGACCAATTCTTTTGATTCACCTAACTCACCTTCCCTTAAAAACATTGTCTTGTCCTCGGTCCCTCCTTGGACATGCGTACCTTGACTTAGGCCAACAGCCTAAGTTGTGGGTGGCTAAGCCCAAAAGTTACCTTGATATTGCCCCTGGTCCGACATCGGACATTGTGCACCTCAACTAATGCAAAATGCATAAGTTGAGGGTGGCTATGAAAAAGGAAACCAAATGAAAACAGGGTATGAAAAGAGTTTCGTGTTGAAAACATGAAAAAGTAGGAAAGAGGATATGACTTCGTGCAAAAGAAGCGAAAGAAAAATGTGAAAATAAATAAAAGAAAAAGAAAGTGATAGAAAGAAGAAGAAAGTGAAAAATAAGAGTCAAAAAGTCGAAAGTCACATCCATGTTGCAAAGAAA
>NW_006238948.1:1483190-1485040 GCF_000226075.1 Solanum tuberosum | reverse complement strand
AGAGTCTAAGCAGTGAAAATAAGGGCAAGCCTATGGTATTGAGCACTAACTGTACTTGAAGTTACTTCTGAGTGTGAGTGTTGAATGAATCCTTGTACTCAAAATTATATCAATTCTGTGAAAAAAGAATTTCGTTTGAAGTAAGGGCACTAGTTACATTGTCGGAAAGTTGGTACCTTGGTGATAGCAAAATAGTGTATGTTCTGTGTTGATTGGTCGATCTTTGTCATATTTTGATCCACATGAGTTAGATTGTTGAGTCTAAGAGAAAAGATTTGCACTCGAAGAGAGAGTCGGAATAGAGAGCCATATGATTGCTTGTGCTTGAATGCTTGCTTCTATACTAGTGTCGTTTAGAGTCTTAGTGCGTCGCTTGAGAACAAATAACGAATTTAAGTTGAGGGTGTTTATATACTGTGAGTTTACGGTATTTTTAATACATTTCACTTAAGAGTTGTGTGTGTCTACGGCCATTTTATATTGGTTTTAATGCATTTTTATTATGTTTGGAGGAAATATGTTCAGACGTGGAAACTGAGAGACACAACTGAAGGATGTGCAGAAAAGGGCATCTACGGAGGTGATCTACGGACCGTAGGTCCATCCACACTCCATAGATGGTTGACATAGATGGGAAGCCAAGGCTTGAAGGAGAATAGGGAATTCTTGACTAAGTGTGGAACCACAGTTGCAAACGATGGACCGTAGATTGTTCTACGGGCCGTACTGTAGTTCCGTCAAATCCTTCAGAGAGGGGGTTCCAGTACCTGATTTTGAATATTCTAAGTATGGACCTACGGAGGAGGATCCACGGACCCTAGATCAATCCACAGTCCGTTCTAGTAATCTGTTGATTGAGTCAAAGAAGTGGAGATTTTGAAGATTGGAAAATTGCCTAAATCCTGAGCCACGGAGGGGACCTACGGACCGTAGATCAATCCACAGTCTGTAGGTCAATGTCGTAGATTGAAACTGCATCCTGAAACATTAAGAAATATAAGAAGAAACATACTAGTAGAAAGTTAAGAAAAATAAGAAGAAAATTAAACAAATTATATCCGTAATATAAAGAACTCAATATCACAAAAACTGATAACGACAAATTAGATCAATTAATAGATAATATATCTAAAATAGAATATAAATATATTCAATATTTAAAAATACAATGAATAACGAGAATAACGAGTATAGACAAAAACTTACCGAAATAATTATAGCAAAAAGACAAGAATTGAGACATAGGCAAAATATACTTAACAGTAATATATTTGCAGGAATTTGTAAAAATCTATAATAGCACAGAGAAAAACTATTTTATATCTACAAATACAAATAGAAAGCTTAGAATATAAACTATAACACAACTTATAAATGAATAAAGAAGAATACGCTATAAATGAAAAAACATATGAAAACTATGACGGATTAAAAATAAAGATAATATTTTCTAATCTAGGAAGAAGATATAAGAAAATAGGTGATAATCTAAGTTTAATGTTAGAAAAAGAAACGGTAAAACTAGAAGATAGTTTAACTGCTATGATAAGAATAACAAAAGAAAATGAAGAAATAGATAGAAAAACGGAAATTGAAAAAATAAAACAACAAGCAAAAAAGGAAGTACAACAATTAGAAGAAGTAAAAAATACTAAAATAATAGAACTAGAAAAAGAACTAGCAATATTAAAAGAAATGTATGAAATTAAACAAAAAGAAAAAGAGCAAAAAACAAAATTAGTAAATGAGATAGTCAAATTTAAAGAAAAATTGCAATTACAAGATGAATTAGAAGAAAAAGAAGAAAATAGCCAAGATAATCTACCCGAAATAAGAAGTGATGAAATAAA
>NW_006238948.1:1464714-1482344 GCF_000226075.1 Solanum tuberosum | reverse complement strand
TATAGACCAAAGAGAAAACTAACGGAATGTACTTGTTATAATTGTGGAAAATTAGGACATATAGCTAGAGATTGTAAATTACCTAAAAATCCAAAGAAAAAACAAATATCAGAAATAATAATAGACGATGAAAAATATACGCAGATAGAATACATAGATTATGAATTAGAAAGTGAAGATAGTATATATGAAATATCAGAAAATGAAATAGATAATGATATTGAAATAGAATCAGATAATGAATTTTATAATATAACAAATGACTGAAACAGATATACAAATAATAAATAAAGAAAAACATCAAGACGAAGAATCTTCAGAACAAAAAATAATATTTGATAATAATATATTTGAACAAATAAAAGGAAAAGAATTAGACCTAAGCGTAGCGAAAATATTCGAAATACCAACAATAAGAAACTGGTTTAAACGACAAAAAGAAGAATATTATGTAGTAAGTCAGAGAGAACATATCATAGATTGCAAATACACTAAAGGTAAGGCCAAAATACCAATAATAAATAGACGAATAATAAATAAAGAAATACAAGATATTAAGGCTAAAAATCCAATTAAATATGTACATTTAGGAGGAACAGTAATACTAATAAAAGCATGTTTTAGAGAAGGAATAGATACACCCATAGAAATATACTTAGCGGATGATAGAATCATACAACCCATAGAAAAAAGTATAATAAGTGCAGTAAAAGGTAACCTCATATACCAAAAATTTAAATTTATAATAAGTGCTAACTACTCAATAGCAATAAATGACAGGAACATAGAAAAATCACTAGTATTATATTCGAAAATGTCAGGAATAGAACTAGTCCCGGGAAGTAAAATATTTACAGCTAGATGTAAAAACTTATATGTTTTAACAACAAAACATAAAATAACAGGAAAAAAAAAAGAAAAAAAAAAGAAAATCCTTTTGAAAGAATAGTCACAGTCATAGACAAAAATGACTATAGTTATAATGAAATTGACATAGAAGAACATTTAGCAATAGTAAAAGAAAGATTAAGCACATCAAAAAGAATAAACACAAACTGTGAAATACCACAAATATCATCAAAAATGAGTACCTCAAGAAGAATAGATAGAATTCCACAAATATCAATGGAAGAAGAAATAAAACCACATCATTACTACATAGCGGGAGTAATGGAACAACGAAAATATTTAATATTAATAAATACAGGACAAGAAGAAAAATATATTACAAGAGAATTAGTGACGGAAGAGGAAATAATAACTACTGAACAATCATGCCCCGAACTACCAAAAGCATTAATGTATACCGAAGAAACTACAGAAAAGGAAATAATTATTGGAGGAGTACCAATAGTAATAAAATTTAAAATATATCAAGGAGATGAAAATATCACTTTTAGGGATAAAATGGCTAGAACAAGTAAAACCATATAATCTAGAAGACAAACAGTTAACAATAAATTATGAAAATTAAAGAATAATAATAAAAAGAACTTTAGTATGATAAAAATATGAAAATATATATACTTGCAAAGATAATAATAGAGGGATATTACAACACATATTATATACCAATGATAGATACGGGAGCAGAAGCTAATATATGTAAATACAATTGTTTACCAGAAGATAAATGGGAAAATTAAAACACCAATAGTAGTAACAGGATTTAATAATGAAGGAAGCATGATCACATATAAGGCAAAAAATATAAAAATACAAATATGGGATAAGATATTAACTATAGAGGAAATATATAACTAAGAATTGACTACAAAAGATATGCTATTAGGAATGCCATTTTTAGAAAAATTATACCCACATATAATAACAAAAACACCCTGGTGGTTCACAACACCGTGTAAACAAAAATAGGAGCAAAAAGAGTGAATAATAAAAACGAAAAACAACAGAATGGATAAAAGGAAGTAAAACAATTACACAAAATTAGAAAATATAAAAGAAGAAGAACCTAAGATAGAATTAATTATATTCTCTATAGACAAAGTAAAAATATCCAAGATAAGCTAGAATTATTATATAGTGAAGATCCTTTACAAAGATGGGAAAAACATAAAACAAAAATAATTAACTCAAATGAACAACTAGATACGAAAAGAAATTACAATCATTTCTAGGACTAGTAAACCAAGTAAGAGAATACATACCAAAATTAGCAGAGAATTTAAAACCATTACAACAAAATTAAGAAAACATAGAATACCAGTTTGATAAAAAGACCAAACGCAAATAAAAAGTAAAACTATTATGTAAGAATCTACCTAAACTATATTTTCCGGATGAAAACAAAAAAAATACTTATATAGTAGAATCAGACGCCAGTAAAAAAAGTTATAGAGGGTCTTAAAATACAGATATGATGAAGAAAAAATAGAACATCATTGTAGATATTACTCAGGAACATTTACTAATACGGAAATAAAATGGGAAATAAATAGGAAAGAATTATATTCAGTGTATAAATGTTTACTATCATTTGAACCATATATTGTATATAACAAATTTATTATAAGGACAGATAACACTCAAGTAAAATGGTGGCGAACAAGAAAAATACAGGATTCAGTAACTACAAAAGAAATGAGAAGATTGGTATTAATATATTAAATTTTACATTTACTATTGAAGTGATAAAAACTGATAAGAATGTTATTGCAGATTACTTATCAAGACAAAGCTACTCAGACTGAGAAAGAAGATACAATTGAAGATAGACTCAAGGCCATTACTACACTTTGTACCAAAGTGGATAGTATGGACAGTGAGATACAAAAACTAAAGTCTAAAGCTATAAGTCAGTCGCATGACTATAAACATGCAGAGATATGTCGATCGGGAGACACTAAACATCCAAAGCTAGAAGGAGACGTTGGGATAATCCAAAAAACCCATAATGATTGTTTCAATGCAGCTGCAGGTACAAGCAAAACAGTTAGGAAACAATATACAAGCACTAATCTAAACAAAATGTTTGAAAAACCATTTACACCAAAAATACCAAAAGACCCATTGAATATATCACCACAAACCTCAACTTATGCAGAGAGCCTAAACAAAGACAAAACAATATATAACCATATCACACAAACCTATATTAGGAATATAAATAAAATCCAAACATATTTGAATCTTAATCCCAAGTTTCTATGCTAATAAGAGAATAATTGGTATGTCAACAATTATCCAAGAACTAGCAAATAATTATCAAAATGGGAATGCAATATGGAGTTATTATTCACGAGACCAACTTATGATATATTCAAACTCAAGGGAGCTAAGGCAAGCAGATATGGACGAAGTACAAAAATGGATATTATCTCTACTCAAACCAGAAGAACAACCTATTACCAGAGCATTAAAGAAGGGATTCATCTCAAATGAACTATTAACCAGATATTGTAAACTAATTGGACACAAATATACAGATCATATATGTTCAAAATGCAATGGTGAAGATAATGTAATCCCCGATGTCCAGCTGGAATGATAAAATAAAAGAAGATAGAGACGGAAAAGAGATAAGATAAAGAGAAGAAGACAAAGGACAAAGAGATAAAAGAAGACATAAAAACGTGTCTGGCCAACAAAGCCACACAAAGCCAAAAGTAGATGTAAATTATTATGTAAAAGTCTTAAAATGTACAGTAGTAGTCACATTATTATTATTAGGTACAAGTTAGTAGAGTAAATTAGTCAACATATGCATGTGCATTATTAAAGTAGTATTGACAAGTGTAAAGTATGGCAGGTGGTGTGTATTATTAAGTAGACAAGTGTAAAAGTAGTGGGTAGGAGTGATGGTAAAGTAAGTAAGTAGTATAGTACGTGCATTATTGTGCACTAATTCCTTTCTATATAAAGGAAGGTATATGTAACATACAGAGCAGACTTGGAATAAACGGAGCTTTCATAAAAAAAAAACTCTCTCAAATATTCTCAAATACTTAAGCTATTCATATTTAATAGATAATGGGTATAAAATCACTCTCTCTCAAGATACTAAATACTTTAAAGTTAATGGATAAATCTGAAATCCAGTCAGATATTTCAGATAGCATGGCTGAGCAAGAGGCAAAGGTATATTGTTCAAAAAATATGTGGAACTAATTTCATATATTCCTGAATATCATATATATGATTGAATAAATTTATGTTAGTTATTATGTATTAGAATTATTTGAATCATGATTTCTAGTTTATTAGCACACTGGAAACAGGGAGAAAACTTCTATACTATGCCATCCTAATGTTGAAACCGGTAGGGAAGGAAAGCCGTTTAGGGGAGTAACAAAGTTGAGGCGCTGATAAGAAGGAAGTATCCGCTAAAGTACGATGCTAGTAGTGACAGGAGAACATGATAAACAGATAATCTATTTCATAATAATCTAATATGAATTTAATCGATTATGAATATGATAGGAAGGAATAATTGAAAATATAAAACCTGCATAACAAAGAACATGACTACATACATGAATGATGAAATGATAAAAAACTATGAAACTTTAATCATATATATACTTAAAGGTATAGAAATAAATTAATTAAGAAGAATAATATGGGAAAAAATATTTAATGATAACGAATCAGAAGATATATTAAATCAACAATGGTATGAAATAGACCTACATGATTTAGACCTCGAAAGAATAGAATGGTATGATTTAGAAATAATTTAGATTAAAATGAACTACGAATATTTATAATATTGGATAGAATCTATGGAAGATATAAAACTATTAGAACAATTAATGGAGGAAAATTTATATATGTATCTAAGAACCCAAGATATGTTATATTTAGAATATATCATAAATGATATTAAAGAGATATCAAGATTAACACCCTTGAAAAAAGAATATTATAATAAAATCTTTAAAATAAATTCCTCACCTACCACACTACCAAAATATGAATCCCTCAACTACCGATTCCGCACCCCTGGAAAATGGTATCAGGTTGGGTTTCTTTACTTGATAACGATCTCTTACGCTTCTTTAGGGAGGTGTAATGAATAAACAAGAAAATAAAGCGGAAGCAAAATTATAAAGATTAAAGACAGAAATTGAAAAGATATGAGAAATTCAAGAATAAAATCCCTAATTTCAAAATAAAGTACTAGGAACGCTAATTGATCTTAGTATTCAAAATTAATGGATTAAGACTAACTATGATATTAATAGAGTCAATTCAAGAACTTAGATCAAAAGTGATCTAGACCACTATTACAAAGAAACTAGAGAAAAAAAAAAAAACGAAAAAACTAGAGACAATAATTAGTATAAGACTAATTATCTTCTTTAATTTACGAATAAGAACCAAAGATATCAAGTTAAAAAATTAATCTCACCTCTTAAGAATCGTTCTTATAAGGTTGTAAGATAAATTCCAAGTAGCGACACACAAATGTGTAAAGAAGAGAACTCTTAATTAATAATAATGTTGTCCGTTCAAAATAATAAAATCAACCCCTATATATAGGAAAAACATATCCCAAATAGAATGGCATTCAAATCCTACTTTTATGGAAACTTTAAACTAGGAAAACTTTTAAACTAGGAAAACTTTAAACTAGGAAACATTAAAATAAAGAAGTTTTTAAACTAGGAAACTTTGACTAAACTTTGACTTCAACCATTCAGGTTTTTGGGCTCCTTTGTTGGGCTTTGTGTGACCCAATCTTCTTCCATTTGGGCTTGAACTTGAACCATAAAATATGTGTAGCACCTACTCCATTCTTCTTCACAATTCTTAGACTCATTTGTGGGCTTTCCTTCGATGATAAGCATCTTCTTAATTTCCCATTGAAGCCCAACAATCTTGGCTTGCAACTTCGTATCTTGAGACCTTGATGGTCTTCTTAGTGCTTCTATTGCCTCATCCGTGTCCATGGAGCTATCATCCCCCTCTTCTTGAAAAGATTTCATCCTCGAATTAGACCCTATATCAAACAAGGACAAGTCAGCAACATTGAAAGTAGGACTTACTTGATACTCACTAGGCAAATCCAATTTGTAAGCATTGTCTCCAATGCACTCGAGAACTTTGAAGGGTCCATCGCCTCTACGATGAAATTTAGAATTCCTTTTGGTGGGAAACCGTTCTTTATGCATGTGAATCCAAACTAAGTCCCCAGGCGCAAAAATGACTTGCTTTCGCCCTTTGTTTCGTCTCAAAGCAACTTGTTTATTCTGTCTTTCAATGGCCAGTTTAGTTTGTTCATGTATCTTCCTCATCATCTCATCTTTATTCTTTCCATCAAGACTAGCAATATGATTAGTAGGCAGTGGCACTAAATTAAGGGGAGTAAGGAGGTTAAAACCATAAACAACTTCAAAAGGAGAAGACACAGTAGAAGAATGAATAGTTCTATTATAAGCAAATTCCACCAAAGGCAAGTGATCCTCCCAAGAAGTTAATTTACCTTTCAAAACAGCCCTGAACATATTCCCTAAAGTTCTATTCACCACCTCAGCTTGCCCATCGATTTGTGGGTGACAAGAAGTAGAAAATAACTATTTGGTCCCTAACCTTCCCCAAAGAACACGCCAAAAGTGACTTAAAACTTAGCATCCCTATCACTAACAATAGTTCTAGGTATGCCATGTAATTTCAGCACCTCCTTAACAAACAAATCATACACATGAGAAGCATCATTAGTTTTCAAACATGGAATGAAACGAGCCATCTCGGAGAATCTATCCACCACAACAAAGACACTATCCTTGCCATTCTTTGTTTTTGGTAAACTTAAGACAAAATCCATAGAGATATCTATTCAAGGAGAAATAGGAACAGGCAATGGAGTATACAACCCATGTGGTAAAACACTAGATTTAGCATGTTTACATTCTAAATAGTGTTCACAAAAAATTTCTACATCCTTGCGTATGCCAGTCCAAAAGAAATTTTCAGCGAGTATATCTATGGTTTTTGGCACTCCAAAGTGACCCATAAGCCCCCCAAAATGTGCCTCTCTTACAAAAACATCGCGCAATGAACATATAGGCACACACAACTTATTTTCCTTGAAAAGGAACCCATCACGTAAATTGAATTTCTCAAAGGGTCCCTTAAAACATGCATCATAAGCAACCCCAAAGTCTGAATCCTTAGCATATAGAGTTTTAATGTGATCAAATCCCATCAACTTAGAAGTAAGAGTAGAAACAAGCACGTACCTTTGGGACAATGCATCAGCCACCACGTTGTCCTTACCTTGTTTGTATGAAATCACATAAGGAAACATCTCAATGAACTCAACCCACTTGGCATGTCGTTTACTTAACTTAGCCTGGATTTTCAAGTACCTCAAAGATTCATGGGCAGTGTTTATCACAAACTCACGCTGCCACAAGTAATGTTGCCAAGTAGCCAAAGTCCTTACCAAGGCATACAATTCACGATCATAAGTAGAATAATTCAATGTAGCTCAACTCAATTTCTTACTAAAATATGCAATAGGCCTAGAATCTTGCATTAGAACAACCCTTATACCCTTTCCACTAGCATCACATTCAACTTCAAAAGATTTAGAAAAATAAGGTAATTGTAACAAAGGAGTAGAACACAACTTATTTTTCAAGACATTAAATGCATGCTCTTGTTCTTTTCCCCAATTAAATATCTTATCCTTTTTAATGACTTCCGTTAATGGTGCAGCAATTGTACTAAAATCCTTCACAAATCTCCTATAAAAACTAGCAAGTCCATGAAAACCCCTCACTTCAGTTACACTCTTAGGAATAGTCCACTCTTTTATTGCTTTAATTTTATCTTCATCAACCTCAACACCATTCGAGCTAACAACAAAACCAAGAAAGACTACTTTGTCAACACAAAATGTGCACTTAGATAGATTAACATACAATTGTTGCTCCCTAAGCACATAAAAAATTAACCTCAAGTGTTCCACATGTTCTTCAAGAGAAGTAGAAAAAATCAGCATATCATGAAAGTATACCACCACAAACTTTCCATGAAAATCTTTAAAGATATGGTTCATTAGCCTCATGAAAGTACTAGGTGCATTAGTTAAGCCAAACACCATTACCAACCACTCATACAATCCATACTTAGTTTTGAAAGCAGTTTTCCACTCATCTCCAGGATTCATTCGAATTTGGTGGTATCCACTTTTTAAATCAATTTTTGAAAATATTTTAGAGCCATACAATTGGTCAAGCATATCATCTAGGTGGGGGATAGGATGTCGAAACTTTACCGTTATTTTGGTAATGGCACGACAATCCACACACATCCTCCAAGTTCCATCTTTTTTTGATAGCAAGAGCACAGGGACAGAACATGGGCTCATGCTTTCTCTCACAAACCCCTTTTCAAGCAATTCCTCTACTTGCCTTTGTAGTTCTCTTGTTTCATCTGGGTTGCTTCTATAAGCGGGTTTATTCGGAAGTTGAGATCCAGGAACAAAATCAATTTGATGTTATATTCCTCTCAAAGGAGGTAATCCCTTGGGGATATCTTGAAGAAATACATCATCAAAATCCTACAAAAGAGTTGGTACAACACTAGGCAAAGAAGGAGTTAAATCTTTATTGTTAATCATAACTTCCCTATAACTGAGACGAACAATGGGCAGCCCCTCGGTTTTTGCAAGTAAACACTCTTTGGCTTTTGCAAGACTCACTATTTTTTCACCCTTAGCCTCTTTCCTCTCACCAATTCTCTCTTTTTTATCACTCATTCCCACCTTTTCGTTCTCCTCATTGTTTCTCTCCCTCTTCTCACGCCTTACTTGAATTTTTTCCTCTCTCTTTGACTCTTTTTTTTTTATCCCTCCCCATGTTTTCCCATTGTTTCTTTTAGTCGTTGTTGGTCTTCATACACTTGAGAGGGAGTAAATGGTGCAAGAATATACTTTTTCCCCTTATGTTCAAGAGAGTACTTATTCCTCCTCCCATCATGGGAAGCATATCTATCATATTGCCATGGTCGGCCAAAAAAATATGACAAACTTGCATTGGTACAACATCACAAAGAACTTCATCAGAATACTCTCCAATGGAAAAGGAAATCATGCATTGTTTACTCACCTTAAGCTCCCCACATTGATTCAACCATTGAAGCTTGTAATTGGCCTTATGTTTCGTGCATGGAATCCCCAATTTCTCCACCGCATATGTACTCACCACATTAGCACAACTACCATTATCAATGATCATAGAGCAAATTCTACCCTTTATCCCACATCATATATGAATTTTTTTTCCATTCGTGCCTCATCAAGCTCTCCCATATTAATATTCATAAGACGCTTAACTACCCCCAAAAATTGTCTCTCATTATGAGGAGCCACATCTCTCTCGTCCTCACCCCTAACACCCTCTTCTTATTCTTCCTCCTCACTTTTTTCATTCTCATATTCCCCATTATCCTTAATTAAGACAACTTTTCTATTTGGACATTCAAATGTCTTATGTTCCCTCCCTTGACACTTGTGACATTGTATAGCACTAGAAGGGGTAGAAATTTTTGTGTTAAAAGTCTTACCACCATCTTTGGCCTCCCATTTACCTTCCCCCTTTCATCATGTGATTGAGGCATATATGTTTGCTCATGTGTTGGCCATGGCTTCCTTGTAGTTGTAGTAGATCAATTCTTCCATGAACTAGCTTGTTGCTTCCTTTTATTTTGTTTTTCTACTTTTACAGCCAACTCAACCAATTCACCTAAATTAACATATTGTTACAATTCTACTACTTCAACTATTTCTCCATATAAACCATTAAGAAATCTTTCCATAGTGGCCTCCTCGTCCTCATTACCATTAGCTTGGATCATAGCCATATCCATAGCCTTGAAATAACCATCCACATAGATAGAACGTTGCTTTAGAGTTTGAAGGCATTTTTGCAGATCTCTTTCGAAATGTGATGGGACAAAACGTTTTCTCATAACCCTCTTCATCTCGTCCCATGTCGCAACGGGTAGTTCTCCATTGTATATTCTATCTCTGCAAAATTTCTTGCACCAACTAGCAGCATAATCAGAAAATTCAACCACAACAGGTTTAACCTTGTTACCTTAAGAGTAGTTATGACACTGAAAGATGGCCTCCACTTTCCTATCCCAATCAAGATACAAGTCTGGATCTCTAGTCCCCTTGAAAGTAGGAATCTTCATCTTAATGCTACTAAGATTCTCATCCTCAACCCTAACTCGTGGTGCACTCCTTTCGTTTCTTTGTTGGTAAGCTTCTTCAAATTCATCTTCATAATCACCAAATTGATCCTCAGTTTGCGGGACTTGAGGAGCTCGGAAAGTTTGTCTCCTAACTTGAGGGATCGGGTTTTGATGGATTCTCCTCACATCGGTTGTGTTCACTGGATTATATGGCTTTTGTGCAATCTCTAACGCATCAAGTCGGGCAGTAATCATTTGGAGCGCCATCATTAATTCGTCATTTTGAGTCCCAATTTCGTCATCCTTTCCTTTTAGAGACATCTCAAAAAAAAAAGAAAAAAAAAGAAACAATTATCTCTCAATTTGGCTTTTCTTTTCTCTCTATTGATCTCACCCTCCCTTACCTTTTTCCACTCAAACTACAACCTTAAGTTGGTTCCTTTAGAATTTATACATAAACCCTACTAGTAACAATCCTTTTAGAAGTAAGATGTAGAAAGAAAAAAATTATCAATTCCAGATAAATTGGAATTGATGAGACAAGTAAAAGACCACTTTGTGAAACAAAAGTAAAAAGAACTTCTAATTTCCCCTCTTCTTGATTTTCTTTTTTGAAGAAAAAAAATTCAAAAATAAAAACAAACATGGATTTTCTTGAAATAAGTGATTGTATTTTCTTCCTTTTTTTTTTATGTATAATTTTCATTTTTGTTTTTTGCTAAACTTTTAAGCAACTAGAATTTTTTTTTTGGCTGAACTTTTAATCAACTAGAAAATATTTTTTTTTAAACTCCCAAGATTATCAAGAACGGAACCTTGATAGAACCATACTTTGTTAATCGCTTATGGTTCACACAACTCTAGGTTTTGGCTTTGCAGATTGACATGCAATTTTAGCAATTCTTGATTTCCTAAGTTCATTTTGAAGATTTTGACTTTGAAATTCAAGTTAAGATTCTGGGTTTATTCTTCTCATTACGCAAGTTCATGATTTCTTCATCTAAAAATATGAATTGTATTCTTGCTACTATGGGTAACTAAATCCACAACTAGGATTGTGGGAACCATGAGTGATTAACAAAGTAGGAATAGTATAAGTAATTCCTGAATAGTGTTATTGCATGCATTGATTATTCTTTCGTTTAGAAGTCTTTTTAAAGAGTGCACGCATTAGAACTCGCCTTGTTGCTACTTTCCGGACCAAGGAGGTAGTTAATAAGAAAAGAATTATCAACATAGATTTAGTGTGATACTATACAATAGTCTAATGTCGATTGGTGCGAGGGTGAAAACTAAGCCATACATCGATGTGATGTCTAATATGAGGTAAAGGTAAGGGTTAGTAAAATTATACACACGTAGCCGGACAAAGATGCGGGGTGAAATTCTCTAGTTTCCGGACCAAGGAATTAGAGATACCTAACTGATCACTTTGCATGTAATACACTAGGAAAGGATTACTATTACTAGGATTACCGTGTTATGAGCTTATGGGGAACACGTACACCCTAATTTCTCTCTCATCTTGATAACCACAAAAGTTTGAATCTTGCTTACTAATTGTTCACATAACTTTCAGAATTTGTTTCACAAATCCCCCCTTTTAGTTATTTGTTTTGGAAGTACGTTGACTAAACGAATATAATCGTAAGCTGAACTTAAGTCTAGACCATATTTATTGTTTTTATTTTATTTCAATTTAAATCCCCTATTTTTATATAACGACTATCGAGTTAAATATTTGCTATTGACAATATTCTTCCATATTCTCTGTGGGATCGACCCCAACTCATAGTTGGGTAAATATATTGCATACGATCGTTTATATTTCTTTTCAAGAGGTATATTTAGACATTATCAGTACACTACCACATTCATCTTGCCTGGATGATAGAGAATGGAGAGGTCATAGTCCTTTAGAAGCTCAGTATATCGACGCTACCTTGAATTAAGGTCCTTTTGGATCATAATGTACTAAAAAGTCCTATGATTAATGTAGATCTCACAAAAAAAACTCAATTTTGGTAGTGCCTTAAGGTCTTAAGCGTGAAAACTACCACCACCAACTCCAAGTCATGGGTGAGGTAGTTGTGCTTCTGAAACTTAAGATGCCTGGACGCATAAGCAATAACCTGGTCACGCAACATCAATACACAACCCAAACCAATGTCGCATAAGTTTCAATTACTATGTAGATCTCGCAACAAACTCAATTAAGGTAGTGCCTCAAGATCTTAAGCATGAAAACTACCACCGCCAACTCCAAGTCATGGGTGGGGTAGTTATGCTTATGCAACTTAAGCTTCCTCGATGCATAAGCAATAACCTAGTGATGCTGGATCAATACACAACCCAAACCAATGTATGACAAGTCACAATATATCGTGAAGCCCTCGCTCTCAAGAGGAAGATCATATATATATATATGTGGTTGTCAAAAACTCCTTGAGCTTTCGAAAGCTCAACTGGCACTTTTCAAACCACTCAAAAGGAACATCAATATGAGTGAACGAGGTTAGTGGTGCTCCAGTAGTGGAGAAGCCCTCCACAAACCGTCTATAGAAGCCTACTAATCTGATGAAGCTTCGAATCTGAGAACCCAAAGTAGGTCTAGCCCAGTTACAAATAACCTCAGTCTTTGCCTTATCTACCAAACTGCCATCCTTGGACACGACATGCCCCAAAAATGCTATAGACTGAAGACAAAATTCACATTTTGAGAACTTGGCTTAAGGTCTCTGATCTCTCAATGTCTGGAGCACAATGCTCAAATGTTGCTCTTAGTCTCTCCAGTTGTATGAGTATAGAAGGATGTCATCTATGAATACTATGACAAATAAATTAAGATATGGCCTGAACACCTACATTATCAAGTCCATAAAGGAGGAAAGGGCATTAGTAAACCCAAGAGACATCACGTGGAACTCATAGTGGTCATATCTAGTCCTAAATGTGGTCTTAGGGATGTCTATTGCCTTAATTCTAAATTGATGGTAACTGAACATCAGATCAATCTTAAAAAACATTGCGGCAACACAAAGCTTTCAACTCTATCTGGTATCTTAGGAATGGTGTATCGACTCTTCATCGTAAGTTGCATATAATCAATACACAGGCGCATCATACCATACTCCTTCTTCAAAAAAAAAGAATAGAAGCGCCCCAAGGTGATACACTAGGTCTGATGAATCCCTTACCCAAGAGATCGTGAAGATGAACACTAAGCACCTTAAGCTTTGCATGAGCCATCCGATATGGCGAAATAGAAATAGTTTGGGTGCCCTTTGAAGCTCAATATGGAAGTCAATATCACCCTCTAGGGGTAGGCAAGGTAAGTCAGCAGGAAAAACACCCACAAAGTCACATAGAGTTGGAACTGACTCGACTTGAAGGACCTCCCTACTCACATTACGCACATACTTCAAATAAGATAAACACCTTCTATCAAATAGTCTTCGAGACTAAGAAAAATTGACCACTTTAATGGGTGTGATACAACGGGAGCCCTACCACACCTCAGGGGAACACCTGGCATGTCTAAGGTAGCGGTCCTCCAGAAGAAATCTATGATCTCACGGTATGCACTACAAGAAAAACAGCCTCTAAGGAAGGGAAATATGGTCCTAAAAAGTTCAAATCTGGTCCCAAATAGTCTATTGAGACGGGAAAATGCTGGTCACCACCCGTCCTAGAATGCTTCTTCGCTAAAGGTCAATTGGGACGAGTTCCTTTCGCTGGTCGCTGAATGAGTTTAGAGATGGGATTAATGCTAGTCGCCAAAATACTTTTGAAGACTGTATATCTCGTCCCAAATAGAGGATTTTCTCCTTTGAAAACTAGTCATTTTCTTGTCGTTAAATCTCTTTAGGGACTAGCAACGAACTTGCCCTAGATTACTCTTTAGGGACAAGCAACTATCTTGTCCTAGATCACATCGTCTTAGATTGTTTTCGCGACTAGCAACACCTCATCCTAGATGATCTTTTAGGGAAAAGACGTTGTCTCATCCTAGATGAAATTTAGAGACAACAAACTATCTCGTCTTAGATGAACTTTTAGAGACGAGCAAAAAGTTTGGTCTCTAACTAACCATTAGTACTTCTGGAGCTTCATTTCACAAAAATAATATAAATTTCTTCAATAAATATAATATTTCTACGGTAAATCTCCATACAAAAGGCTGATATAAATATATAAAACAAGGTAAACATCCCATGGTGTTAGTTTCAATATTTGTTTAACAAAAAAACGGTTAGCAAATTAACAATATCTCGAGCAAAATAATAATAGTCTTGTGCATCTTCTATACTTGCATCTTGACTTGTAGCTTCAATCTTCACAAAAGTACACCGAAATTCACCAAGGGTTATCCAAAAATATTAACAAGCTGCAAGAACATATAAGAAAAATTGAGTAAGAAAACTTTGATATGCGACCGTATTTTAGAGTAAGAAAAATTGTGCTAATAGGACTTGGTCATACTTCTTTTCTTTTACAGGTATCAATACAGTAGGACTTTCATTGTGAGAAATCATCATGAAATGGTGGGGAGCACAATGCAAAACTGATATGCGACCATATTTTAGAGAACTTCCAAGCTTTATTATATGGAGCTATGGAGAAGAAGAAACAAGAAAAAACATGAAGGGAAGGATCTATCATTATCAAGGATAATCCACAATGTAACCAGAGCATGTTTAGATTAATCAAAGTAAGAAGACCATGGATGAATGTGTCTGGTAGATGGGAAGTAATGATCAAAGAGTTGGAGGAATATTGCACGGGAATGGTGGCCAAGAAAGTTAAATGGGAATGTCCCCCAGAAGGATGGATTAAATATAATACGGATGGTGCTTCAAGAGGAAACCCAGGATTAAGTTCCTATGCTTTTTGCTTGAGGGATGAAAGAGTGGATATCATACATGCCGAAGGGGTAACTATTGAGAATGCAACAAGCACAGTGACGGAAACAAAAACGATACTAGAAGCTAGCAAGCATTGTAAACAGAAAAATCTCAATAAATTTATCATCCAAACAGATTCGATGCTATTGAAAAAAGTGCTTACAGGGGAATGGGCGATACCATTGAGCATATCAGATGTAGTGGAGGAAATAAGGACATGCTTGGAAGGAAAGCAACATATTTTTCAGCACATATTAAGGGAAGGAAATCAGCTAGCAGATCACCTAGCAAACAGGGCAATTGAGAATGGTAATTGCATATTCACAGTCTCAAAATGTTGGATACAAGAGGAAGAAGGATAGTGAACAGTTGACAAATTAAACATCCTATACATAAGAGTAACACCAAAACTGGGATAATGGTAAGGGAGGCCCTATCTTGTTTAGTTTGTTAATTGAATTTGGGCATTAGGTACGATGTAATTGTTCTCTTTTCATATCAATAAAGCTAGAAAATTTTAAACTAAAAAAAAAGAGTAAGAAAACTTTGATAGTGTATCCCAAGTCTTATAAAATGTCTTCAAATTACATTCATTATAAATGCATTAAATGCCAAACAACTATAGGTTGCATGAAATCCTAGAAAGTTGTAGACTACAGTCACTATGTATAGTTGTGCAGAAAATAAAAAAACATGCACACACAGTTGTACAAAACTAAAAAAACAGAGGAAAAAGATGTGTGGATGCTATTGTATTTGTATAAAATGGAAACAACACAGATTAAGAAGGTTATAATCTTTTAAACAATTCTATTGCCGGCGAAGACGCCTCTGCAGCTGCCTAAACAGAGTTTCTGATTCGCTGCCTCAAAATTTCAGCAAATACAAGCTCAATCCTTATTCATTCGTAAAATGGCAAACAATCACACTATTGTTCTCACACATACATCTCAAAACTGAGCAACTCGCACTTTCATGGATTACGAGTAAATAAGTCAAAGCAATGGATGGAATTTATGCGTTGTATGAGAAGAAACTCAAGGAATTGAACCCAGCCATCAGAGAAATCAGTTACAACATCTCATATCATTACAATTTCATAGATGACCTTGTTGATATTAGTGCATTAGTGTATGATCACTCAATCCAGGTTTACCTCCCCTATGACCAGCAGTGGATAAAACAGAAAACATTGCAACACCTGAAAAATTGGCATCACAGAGATAATAGATCTTAAAGGCTAGTTTCTATTTACCATTTTCACTTAATTTTCTGATAGCTTTTATGAAGAGAAGAGTTGTCGATTGGAAGATTGCTGTCAGGAGTAAAACTCTATGTATAATACGCTTCTTTTCCCTGAAATTCAAATCCTATCTGCAGAGCTACAAGTGGGAAATCAACTGTTGTTGGACTTGAACCTATACTGGTGTTGCAATTCAAATCATGGATGTATAACTATGAAGAGTTAGTTCTGTAAATTGAGCACTTTAAACTTGCTAATAATTTTATCTCTCAACTACTAGTAGTGGATATATAAGTTCATCTTTCCCTGTTTTATCAACCAAATCAACATCTTTACTAGAATCTACTAAACGGAACTGGTCATCATTATGCTGAAACATCAAATTTTTCACTTCACAGGGAAACGTTTTAGTATCTTGTTCATGACAGATCCCCAAAAAGCAATACAGTTTTCCATCATCAATCCAACAAACAAATAATAACCTGATATGTATCATGAATCATAACACAAATAAGTCAAACAACTACCAGCTAAGAGAAGATAATCACAAGTGAAGAATTACTTTAAATAGACATATCAATAATAATAGAAAAGCTGATGGAAACCATGTCAATTATCAATCTATCGTCTTCTAGTTTCAAAAAGGATATGCTATTTATTCATTCCTCTCTTCATTAGTTTCATAAGAGTTCAGCCATACACTAATTGCTTAAACAACTATCCGCAAATAGAGTTTGGTAAATTGTTACTTACTTGATCAGCAAAAGAAGTCAGTGGTCATTCAGTTGATACGGGTGATGTCATATGCGGGTTATGCGATTGTTGAGTAGCAAAGAATTCTTGCATTTTTCTTATTTCTTTCATCTCATCTTCTAAGGTAGACAAGCGATCATTCAAGGATTTGTTTTTCTCATTCAAAGATTTATTTTCCTCTTGAGTTGAACGTAGCTGAGACAGTAATTCAGTCTTTGAAGAAGTGCCACCTCTCATGTCCTTTGCCTTTACTCCACCACCAAAGCCAAATACATGGCTACGAGTTTGAGGTCCACAACACTTTTCTACAATCTGTATGCTAGGCAGAGATGGCTCAACTTTTAGTATTTCTTCTATTTGAGCCTACAAGATATATACAAGTACATTTCAATAGATCCCATGATAATTTGAAGTAATTTACATATTGAATTTACCAAACACACATGTTTTTCAATTGCTTCTGGTTCAACAAGCATGTTATCTTTCTTACGAGTCTCGAAGAAAATAGTTGCCAAATTTGGTGGATTGCCATCTTTTCCGCCCTTTACATCAAAGAGAAAACA
>NW_006238948.1:1461343-1464627 GCF_000226075.1 Solanum tuberosum | reverse complement strand
CATTCCTTCTTTTCTACTCCCTTTGGAATATTCTTAAGAGCCTGAACAATTGGCTTATTTATCACATAAGTAGCATGCAAGTATCCTCTCCATTTGTTCCATAACTCATTCATCCATCCAAATATATGATCACGATGATCATTCAAATCAACACTCTCAAATTTATCCTACAATAATTGAAAAGTGAGTTTAAATCAAAAAGGAGAGTGAACATTGTCGGTCAATATACAAAAGTATGTATTAATGGTTGTAATTCACTAGTGTAGTCATCTTAGTATACATCATTTGTTTTATATTTATGTTTAGTTGATTAGATTTAGGTAATAATTAACAGATAGCACAAAAAACCAAAATATAAAGACAATGATGATGTAATTAAAAATTGGTACCGTAATAGCTGCCCACATGTGATCTAATTTTTGTTGCTTAATGTCACTCCACGATGATACTCCCAGTGGACACATATTACAGTCACGAATAACTTTTCCCAAGTGCCTTCAAAACAGATTGCTATTTGTTCCAACCGTTCGATTATTGTAAAATGTTACTTTCAGCCTCTTCCAGCTTCAAGTGATGCAACTTCTTTACACTTGTTACCTCCCTCGAACTTCTTTTACCTTCCTAGGATTAGATGATCCTATAATTGTATAATTTAGTAGAACTGTTGCAATAAAATTTAATTTTACAGATAGTGCATGGATTTGTAAATTTTCATACCCGTTTCAGTTGTTTGGGAAGGCTGCATAACTTGATCAATAGAACTAGGGGATTTGGCTTGTGTGTTCTCTTTCTCAAGGACCAGGGTATTTTTATCGATTGATGGCAATCCTTGACTAGATTTCACAATATTTTCAGAAACTCCTAAGATGAGCAGAAAGATCTAGATGTTTATTTTCTGTTATATATGGAATAAGAAACAGAAATTTTAAAAAACATACTTTTTTCAACTTCTTTGGTACATTTCTTTACTTGATTAGTAAATGAACGAAAGGGAGTAGGAACTTGACTAGAAGACATGGTGGAGTTTTTATGTCCAGCTCCTCGTCCCTTACCAATAGCACCTGCAGAAAACAATTCACTATTATTTTAATTCAATTTCACTGTGAATATTTGACAAAGTATTGTATTGAATGCAAATTAATTATACAAAAAATAAGGCCTCAACTCGTGAGACTTGACATTACAAGGAATATGGATAAAATTAGTAAAAAGAGCACAAGTCATGAAAAAACATACTTGTTTCAACATCATGGATGTATTGCTTAGCTTGCTTGGTAGATGGATGAAATGAAGTATTAACTTGCATATACTCTTTCTCAAGAGACATATTGGAATTCTCATTTATTGCTCTCTTTTCATGACTAGAAGACATTGGGAAGTTGGTAAGTTGTTGTTGTCGCCCCTTCTCAATAGCACCTGTAGAAAAGTAACACTCATAGATAAATTGATAGAAGATATGTATATATATGCAATTAAGAACTCCACATACATTCAAAAGCTTACTTGTTTCAACTTCTTGGATGTATTTCTTAACAAGATCAGTAGATTCAAATAATGAACTCTTAGTTGAAACATTTCCTTTTGATGTCAAAGATTTAAGCCCTCGTCCTCTTCCTCTTCCAATTGCCCCAGGCGCAACAAATGAGTATCTGATAGTACTCTTCATAATTGATCCATCCTCATTTTCAGTTTTCATATCGAACCTGCAAAAAAAGACAAAAGTAGAAAAATTATAAGAAAACTTTTTATCCTATAAACTGAAGAACAGAATATAATTAGGATTTCAAATAGTTACCAGTGAACCAAAGGATAGAATCAAAGTAATGAAGAATATAAATTTTAACAGTAAGTTATTATCAAGAATCAAAAGGAGAAATCAATCTCGTGATCGCCTCCTCCCAAACAAGAATCATGTGCGACAATGTAGTAATAAAAAAAATCATGTCTATTAGTTCAGTAAAGATACTTAACCTCATCGATCTATTGTTTTTCGTTTCTTTTGTGAAGGACTTTCTAAGTCAACTAGAACATCTTCATCATCCATTTGTTTCCCCATCTCATAGGAATCACGAGGTTGAGTCTTCCTCACTACATGCCAACCTTTGTTGGAATTATCACTAGCATAAAACACTTGAGATGCTTGGTTCGCTAAAACAAAAGGCTCATTTGTTTTCAAAAATCTACTCGGATTCACACTCACGAAGTCATACTCATCTCTTTTAATTCCTTTTATTTTGTCATACACATCAAACCAGTTACAACGAAACAAAATCACCCTTCTATTCGAGATAAATTGCAATTCAATCACATCTGTTAAAATTCCATAGTAATCAACATTCTCACTATCTTTATCATTCTCGCCAACTACAACAACACCACAATTTTGAGTCCTTAACATTTGATCATGATCTTCTATATGAAATCTGTATCCATTGGCAATGTATCCATTAGAATGTGTTGAATATTTAGTAGGACCACGTGAAAGTGAGAGAAGATCTTCCATGAGCTGACTATTATCTGTTTTATGCAATTGTGCAACCTAGAAACAAGATAACATTGATACTTTAGAACGATTAGTTAAAGGTTAAGATATTGAATCTGCTATTTATAGATTTCTCACCCTATCTTTAAACCATTCAATAAATTCTCGGTCCCATTCTGTATCTGACAAGTTTTGAGCAGTATCTATATGATTTTGTGCAAACTCTCTACAAAATTGAGGTTAACCATAAATTTCATGTAGAAACGATATCACCTTAAAGGAAATAAGAAATACAAGATGATATAAAAGAACTTTCCATACTCAAGATATGGTATGATTTCATCACAATTCTTCAGAATGTATATATGTGTTTGTTCCAATTCTTTAGCTTCAAGCTCAAAAGGATTTTTAGCTCCCAAATTTTTACCAGATTGACAAAATATGGATAAACCCCCATTTACTTTATTTAAACCCCCATCATCATTTCTTTCTGGCCGATTGAATTTTGTGTCAATTCTATGCAGATACCTTGAACATAAGGTCATGCATTCATTTGCAATGTAGCCCTCTGCAATAGAACCTTCTGGACATGCCCTATTACCAATGAGAGATTTCAAAAAATATAACCATCGCTCAATAGGATACATCCACCGATAATGAATAGGTCCAGCAATCTCAGCTTCACCTGCTAAATGAATTGGCAAGTGCACCATCACATCAAAAAAAGGAGGGAAGACCTTTTCTAACTTGCAAAGTATTATGGGAATTTGTGCTTCAATATGTTTCAAGTCATCAATCCTCA
>NW_006238948.1:1460142-1460487 GCF_000226075.1 Solanum tuberosum | reverse complement strand
TTTGCCTCATAATATGAATTTGGCAAATCAACCACATTTGGCAATAACTCCTCTTTTAACATTTTTAATAACATGCTAAAAGACTAATTATTCCAACGGCCCATACTCTTGATGTGAAGCAATTTAATCAAAGATGAAAGCTTTGAAGCCTTTGAATTTTGGTATAGTGGCTGCTCCAAATCCTTCAATAAGTTGTAAAATCTTTTAGCTTCAACATTTGGCTCCTCCTCAACTACATCTTCATAACTAGTGTGGGTGGATGCTTCATCAACATTAGGATATAAATCTTTCAACAATTCATGTACTTCATCTTCACTCTCATAACCTTCTACTTCATCATCAGTT
>NW_006238948.1:1433666-1460105 GCF_000226075.1 Solanum tuberosum | reverse complement strand
GTGGTGATACCAAAAAGTATAATTTTGAATTATTCCATATACTTTCAAATGTGTATCAATAGTCTCACGAGTTCCTAATGTTGTATTACAACATTTGTAACATGGACATCGTATTTCATCCTGTTTTCCTGATCTCTGAAAAGCATAATCCAAAAACATTTTCACACCATCTAAATAGGCTTGGTCGACCCGATTATCAAGAGAAAGTTGATTCATTGCTTACAAGGCGCCATAACCTTGGAGAATACATAAAAAGAGATTAAGAAAATATGAACGATAAGAAAAAGCGTAAGATGCCCACAACTTGTGATTCTGTAACCAATACCTTAAGGAATTAGTTGCAGGTAACTACACATTTGGATCAGTTTTAAAAATGCAACCACTTTCCAGCTTTCTCTATTAGCCTTAATAGGTAAACAATAGTTCACTTGTAATTTAGAATAGATTTCTTTAGTTGAATAACTCCCTCTATATTCTCTCTGAACATGGTGTTAATTCATAATCTGTGAGTGTCTATGTTCAATAATAGTTCACTGTTCAGTTTCTTTAGGACAAAATTAGTGATTCAGTTACATAAAAATGGAAGAATATATGGTGCAACTATTAGAATGTATCTTGAAAATTCTCGAGTTTTGCAAAGTTTTTGAAGCCCAAATGAAACTATTACTGTTTCAACATACTATAAACAGCATATACAAGAGTTAATTTGCATCAATTCTATTATACTTCTTTCATCTTTCATTAGCTCAAGTTAATTTCATTGTGAAAATATGATCGATTCTTTAGGCACACACTATACACTACTATGTAAGAAGGAAAGAATCAACAAATCAGATTTATAGAAGAAAGAAACAACTCGCAAAAGAGGAGAAATAATTGAGATACATGTCTACAGAAATAAAAGATAGATCCCCTTTATTTTTGGGATCATAACACACTTGCTCTGTTAGGCTTAAAAGCTTAAAAAATGATTCACTTGTAATTCATAATGGATTTCTCAACTTGAACACAACTCTCTCGGTATTGATCATATTGTTTTAGCTCGTAATGCCTCTTTTCAAGTTTAGTTCACTATTCTTAACCTTTAAGAACACTTGGTTCTTTAAGGATAGACCCCTTCATTTTTGGGAGCATAACACACTATAAAACTGAATCGTTTTTTAGAAATAATGATCAGCAGCTAGTGTGATCAGCGAACAAAAGTAACGTAAACAGAAATAGTTCTAACTTGAACAAAACAAACAACAAATCGGCTTAATCGAAGGAAACAAATAAACCGGAAGAAGTGGTGTAATACCTGAGATTCCAGTGAATAGAAGATAGAGATTGAGTTGAGATCGGAGCTAGGCAGACCTGTTCTTTCTTTGTCCTGAAAAACACAGATGAAACACTGAAACAAAGCTGTTGCGACTGCTTCTAGGCCGACTCGTGCTTTCTCTATTTTGAGAGATCAAAGATTTTCAGTTGAGAGCTACTCTTAGATTTAGAGAAGAAAAAAAAAACTCCCAAAGAGGAGAAATAACTGAGATACAACTAGAAAGAAATAAGTGAACCTGTTAGAAAAAATGGATTAATAATGTTTTAACAAACTGTTAGAATGCATCTTCTTGAAAGATATCAAGTTGTCCAAGTTTCAGACCCAAAGGAAACTATCACTTTTTCAACCTTCTATGTGCATCACCACATGAGGTCATTTGCATCACTTCTATTTCGTTTTACATCTTTTATTAGTTTTTAGAACCAAACAAAACTTTCATTTTTTCAGTTTTCCAATAGTAACATACAGCAATAAGTTTTCTCACTTGCTCTGTTAGGCTTAAAAGATTAAAAACGATTCACTTGTAATTCATAATGGATTTCTCAACTTGAACACAACCCTCTCGATATTGATCATATTTTTTTAGCTCGTCTACTTGTTAGTTCCCCATTTCAAGTTTTAGTTTATTGTTCTTAAACTTTAGGAACACTTAGTTCTTTAAGGATAGATCCTCTTCATTTTTGGGATCATAAAACATGCACTATAAAGCTGAAACTTTTTTTACAAATAATGATCAGCAGCTAGCTAGTGTGATCAGCGAACAAAACTAACTTAAAGAAGAAGAGTTATGACTTGAACAAAACAAACAACAAATCGGCTTAATCGAAGGAAACAAATAAACCGGAAGAAGTGGTGTAATACCTGAGATTCCAGTGAATAGAAGATAGAGATTGAGTTGAGATCGGTGCTAGACAGACCTGTACTTTCTTTGTCCTGAAAAACACAGATGAAACACTGAAACAAAGCTGTTGCGACTGCTTCTAGGCCGACTCGTGCTTTCTCTATTTTGAGAGATCAAAGATTTTCAGTTGAGAGCTACTCTTAGATTTAGAGAAGAAGAAAACAACTCGCAAAGAGGAGAAATAACTGAGATACAACTAGAAAGATATAAGAGAACATGTTAGAAAAATGGATTAATAATGTTTGAACAAACTGTTAGAATGTATCTTCTTGGAAGATATCAAGTTTTCCAAGTTTCAAACCCAAGCAAAACTATCACTTTTTCAACCTTCTATGTGCATCACCACATGAGGCATTTGCATCAGTTCTATTTCGTTTTACATCTTTTATTAGTTTTTTGGAACCAAACAAAACTATCAATTTTTCACTTTTCCAATAGTAACATACAACAATCAGTTTTCTCACTTGCTCTGTTAGGCTTAAAATCTTAAAAACGATTCACTAGTAATTCATAATGGATTTCTCAACTTGAACACAACTCTCTCGATATTGATCATATTGTTTTAGCTCTTGTACTTGTTAGTTCCCCTTTTCAAGTTTAGTTTATTGTTCTTAACCTTTAGGAACACTTAGTTCTTTAACGATAGATCCCCTTCATTTTTGGGATCATAAAGCACTATAAAACTGAATCTTTTTTACAAATAATGATCAGCAGCTAGTGTGATCAGCGAACAAAACTAACTTAAACAAAAAGAGTTATAACTTGAACAAAACAAACAACAAATCAAGCTTAATAGAAGGAAACAAATAAACAGAAAGAAGTGGAGTAATACCTCAGATTCGAGTGAATAGAAGATAGAGATTGAGATCGGTGCTAGACAGACCTGTACTTTATTTGTTCTGAAAAATACAGATGAATGACTGAAACAAGCTGTTGCGTCTGCTTCTAGGCAGACTAGTGCTTTCTCTATTTTGAGAATACAAAGATTTTCAATAGAGAGCTGCTCTTAGATCGCTGTATTGTGAAGATCGTTCTTAGGAAAAATCGCTGCTAGGGTTGTTCTATTTCACGTTAGGTTTTGAGAAACAGAGGTGTTTTATATTTTTATCTCCTTTTACAATTTTAATCAGTAATGGACATTTTGGCGCCTAGTTTTGGTGAAAATTGAATTTTTTTTATCATTTCAGTACTTTCCCTCCTTAATAAATTTCTCAAGACCCCTAAATTTTATATTGGGACCAGTTTATACTTTCTCTAGAGACCACATTTAGTACCTTCACAATAACACAAGAAATTAAAGACTGGATTAAAATCTCGTCCCAATACATTCACCTTTAAAGATGAGATTATTAACTCGTCTCTAAATATTGGTCTTAAATAAAACTTTTTGTTGTAGTGATGGGGATAGCCACTCTATCCCAATAATTACATCATAGTCAAGCATATCAAGTAGTATAAGGTAGGCCCAGCTGTCATGCCCCTCTATAGCCACCAATAAAGATCAAAACACTTGACCCACCACTAAAAAATCATCCACGAGGGTCGACACAAGCAACGAAGCTGCTAAAGGCTTGGAGTTAAAACCTTCACAAGAAAAATAATAAACAGACACATATAAAAAGGTAGAGCCTAGATTATATAGAGACGAGGCAGGCTGATAGCATAAGAAAATCGTACATGTGATCACATCGTCGAATGATAGAGCCTCCGCATTTGCTAAAGTTGCATAGAAGGGGCCATGTATGCCGTTTCCCTAATCGTCAACCTACCACCTGACCTGCAACCCTGGGGACAACCCTGAATACCCTAATAACCACCGCAACAATGCTGAGTGGGAGCAATCCGCTTATGCAAAGGGAAATATCTAGCCTAATGATCATACTCTCCAAAATTTAAAAAAATCCGAAGATGATCGTCTCCCAGAAGATTGGCCACAACGGCCTCAAGCACATGACTGACACCTATCTCTACTCTAACTCGACCCAACTTCACTTTTACTATATCATTTACCCTCTAGAGCCTTTAATGAGGCTTGAACAGGCCAGCTGAGTTGGCCCTGTTCAAATCGTTTTCATGTCTTATAATAAGTGTCGGTAGACCTTGAATGTAACCTCTTGTAATTACCCTTAAACCTAGCTCTCTTATTGTTGCCCCCATTGGCCTGGAAAATAAGTTGCTCAATTGTGCGGGCATGATCAAATACATCAAGAAAAGAATGGCCCATGAGACTCTAGACTGGGTCGCAATCTGTAGCTACAGTCACAAACCACGGACAATGCACATAACTCTCTCCTCCTTAGTAGGTAGGATCATAGTAGCGTCATAGGAGTGCTCGTGAAACCTCACCTTGTACTCTAAAACAATCATGCAGCCTGGCTCTAACCTACAAAATGGATCCTAGAGACAATCTCTGACGTTGCAGTGGATGAACCTAACCAAGAAGGCCTCAAAAAACTCAGCCCAAGTGACTAGTGGAGACCTATTTATCTTGGTGTCTATGAAGGTACACCACTACTTCCTCGATGGCCCATCTAGTTGGTAAGAAGTGAAGTCGGCTCCTCTTGACTCTAACGGGCTCAATGGATAAAGTCGCTCCGAACAAGTAGTAAGAAACTCATGGGAATTCTATCCCACAACCGCAGAAAACCTCAGAGGTGAAAGTATATGGAACGATCCGAGCATCTTTTTCTCCTCTAGCACCATAGCTTCGGCGGCAGTCACGGGCTGGGAACCCCAGGTGGTACCTAGACTTGAGGTGCCTTTTCTACAGTCTGTCCCTGTGATGATGGTGCAGCTGCAGCTGCACCAGAGGCCTGCTACATGCCCTCAAGCACAATGAGATGTTGTGTAAAGACTTCTTGAAGGTTTGAAGCCATAGAAGCCTAGGTGGTGGCTGGGTTGGCACAAGTCTAACCTGCTGAATTGGAACTCGGGCTGCTAGAGGGTTTGTTGTTAGATTCCGATCCCTCTCTCTTTAGGCTTGGGACTGTACTCCTAGCCGGAAATAAAGATCGACTCTTACCTCGAGCCGTTGCACGACACATATGAGTCAGCCCTCGAAAAGAGTGAAAACTGAGAATTCATAAAACGAATACACATACACTGCATCTCAGTGATACAAAATATAGAAAGCTCCTAAAGACACCATATAGCCTCCTAAAGATGGATACAAATGTCTTGGTACCAATTTGTAGCACTCTACTTGGTATTGGCTATGTACAAGTGAGACCATCGAACCAGACGCTCTGATACCAACTTCTCATGACTCAATTCGTCGAATCATGATGGCACCTACTATAACCCAATAGTAGGTAAGCCAACCGGTAACACAAAATAACAAGTAATGATTTTAAAGGGAGAACTAAGCAGAAACTATAATAAAACAACAAGACAAGATGGAAACAGAAGAAAACTAAACTATATTAAAAAAGATACTTCCCAGAATATAGAAGTCACAGATCCAGAGCTGGGTTAATCAAAAGAGTACAAGTACCAAAATTGGACAAAAAGAAAATATCTCATAAAGCAAAAAGACTAACTATACAATACATAGAAAGACACTGTCACGACCCAAACCATCGTGATTGGCACCCACACAAATCCTCTGGTGGGAGAAACATTACTACAACCCAAACAATTTTTTTTTATGAAAACTAAGGCATTTAAAGATACCAAAACAGGTTTAAATGACTATAAAAATGGAGGTCCCATAAACTCCAAGTTTTTAACACACAACTAACCAAACTAATACAGAAGAACAACCCGTAGAACCTGAATGTCATTGTACCAAAACTCTAGTAGCGTCAAGTCTAAGAACAAGGGGTACAACCCCAAAACAAAACAAACACCTTAAACAAATAGTCTGAGTCCGAAAAGAATGGACTTACACAAAATAGATCTATGGTAGCCTGAAATAACTGGCTCACCCTTGAATCCGGTCACGATCAATAGTCACTAAGCTGAGGTCTATCAATAGCCGCCTGAAGATGCCCTGTACTCAACAAAGAACAAGCAAGTGTAGTATCAGTACACAACCAAAGTGTACTGGTAGGATCACACGGCTATCCCAATAAGTGAAACACATGCAAGTAACCACAACATTATAAAGCAGACATATATTGAACATATACAATATTAGTGATCTTTTCAGGATCAATGTAGCATCTCACGTTCTCAATATACACATTGGTTGTCAATTTAGAGCAACATACAGTCTTCCAATATCAATCATCATTACATATGAATGTAATCATCACAAATAGATACACAACACATTTCAATGGTTCTCTCACTTGAACATATACAATATTAGTGATCTTTTCAGGATCAATGTAGCATCTCACGTTCTCAATATACACATTGGTTGTCAATTTAGAGCAACATACAGTCTTCCAATATCAATCATCATTACATATGAATGTAATCATCACAAATAGATACACAACACATTTCAATGGTTCTCTCACTCAACCCAATTCAATGGTCCTCTCATGGAACCCACACCCAAACCGTTAGCATACCAGAACGTAGTACCAGATCCAATATTTATGCCGGGATGTCGAAACTGATCCCATGTTTATGCCGGAACGTAGCAACCAATCCTATGTTTATGCCGGAATGTGGCAACCGATCCAAGTTAGTGTGTCGGAACGCAACACCCGATCCATTCAACAAACAACATTCACAATGACAATGTATATTCTCACAATCATACAACCCGATCCAAATAAAATATTTTTGGGGTTTATTTAAAACATTAAGTTGCGTCAGGCCCGCCACAGCGGGAGCCCACCCGCCACAGCGGCCTCGCCATGGCGGCTCACATGAAACCAGTGAGCAAAATTAAGGATTCCAAACCCCCACTTCACAACAAACCTTCATCCCATGACACTCAAAAAATACCATTTCACGCTAAGATCAGTTTTGGAAGTTCTACTCACCTAAATACAATTTCGTAAAGTCGTACGGGTTCCTTAACATCTTAGCTATCTAGTCATGTGATCAAAATCATAATTAGATATCTCATTTGTTACCATATTTCCCTAGATCTCAGTGACTCTGATTTCATCCATATCTGGACTAGGCTAGGAAATCCAAAGATACTACTCAAAACTTTTCTGGCCCCAATTCTTTCCCCATTGGCTTTTCTATAACGACGGGAACATGTCGTTACAATAGATACCAATTTACCCATGACTCATCCCCAAGTGATAAACTATGAGAAAAGGGCTAAAGCAAGAATGAAGTAGTAGCTGAATCTTTGAATAACTGGGGATACTTGTCCCATATACTTTTTCTGTCGACTCTGGGCTGCTAGAATCTTAAATTGGATACATCTGACCTTACCCTAAACATCTTTCACCAAATCAACTCTCAAAGGTTTCACATCTTCAACCTCAAACCAACCAATTGAACACCTACACATCCTCCCATACAATGCCTCAATGAAGTCATCTCAATACTTGAGTGATAAATATTGTTGTATGTAAACTTAACTACAACAAAAGTGATTCCCAACAACCACCAAAGTTGATCGTACACACGTCTACAACATGTTATCAAGGACCTTGACACAATCATCTTTACGCTTTTAGCACATAAGCATGATAATATTCCAAGTCAATACTCGCTACAAATAGAAGTGAACCTGAATCAACTGAAACACACTCATAATACCCAAACAATCATAGTTCTTAACAATATCTCCATCCCACAACATAAATTCCCATGAGCTTAAGTTATATCAAACTTGATCCTTAGAAATCAGATACTCATCGAGGGATATGTCCAAGAATACAACCCCTCCAACAACACTATCAAAATGCTAGATTTAGTAATCGTATATTACCTATTAAGAATAGTATAATTGGACCCAATGATCCCCACATTCAACCACACATAATCGATACATGACCTCGACGACTAGAGGAAAAATTAAGATTGCCGAACAACCACAAATAAGCATGGTAACTCTTCTATAAATTCTCATAACCAAGATGGTACATGTAGAACCACTAAAATACTTTAACAACTACAACACAACACCAATTATGTCATTCGAAATAACCAAATCTTCCCAATCTTCCCACTCAGCCAAGAGAACAGTGCATGATTTTTGTACCCCTGATCCACCACTAGGGATTCACCCACAAAAGTGAAAACACACTAGAGCATAGCTAGTGAATCATACTCACAACACTAACAACCATCATAAACACTCTTACATTTTACCTTATTATAAGCCAACACTTTTCAAAATGTAGCATTTCTTAGGTACTTAACAATCAATAGTAGTAAACTTACGACTCACCCCAGGTGTAAGTCTTTTCAAATGCTCAATACCGAATACACTGATCATTTCTCACCTTGCCAATTCAGACCTTGACAAAATACATCACCACGAATGTAGACTCACATTGAAACATCTGAATTATAGATTCAACCGTATAACATGATCCCCTTATCTAACAACATTCACTTATACCTTGAAGATTTTTATGAATTCATGGATCTTCGCTTATCATGGATCGTTTCTCCGTTGATTTTAGAATACTTTCGCTAAAAATTCCATCGTACTCATTACTAAACTCAAAATAAAAAACCCAAGCACTTATCATCACCCTCGAGCTAATGTCTGTACACTCTTTTCTCAAGTCTTTTTCAATAGTTTTTAACAAGTCTTATGGACCCGTGACACTATTACCATAGCCACAACAAAATGAATGAAATCACGCCTCTCTGAACCCAATTATCTACCCCTCTAAAGATATCTCGTCAGCCCTTGCAATCAAATAAAATATTCTTTCTTTTGCCTCTCTCTCAAGGTTGTACTAAATCCCACTATTTTTCCTTCATTATTACTCAAGCCCATCACGAACTCTTATTACCATTACGCTCCGTCAACCTTGACTATCACTATGAAATCAACCTTTTCATTAACATGACACCTAAAACTCAGGTATACTCATCAAATTTAAAGGACTAACCCAATCTTGGAACTCAATTTCTTACTAAAATCTTCAATTTCCTTCACCCAAGTATACTCAATGGAACTTTCTTTATCCATAAGCTTGTCATTCTGGTATTAATTCATTCCCTTATGGATTAAGATAAAATCATCAGTCCTCATACTACCCTTCTTCTTCTTCACAAAATGAATAGGAGCATCCCACTTGGAAACACTAGGACGGATGAACCCTTTATTAAGAAGTACTTGGATTTGAGCCTTAAGCTCTCTTAATTTTTCTGGAGCCATACGATACAGAGGGATGAAAATGGGGCAAGTGTTAGTTTCCAAGTCAATGCAGAAATCTATATCTCTATATGGAGGCATACCATGCAAATCTGTAGGAAACACTTCCTTAAAACTCATATACCACATGAATAGACTCAATAGAGGGAGACTCAACCTCAATACCTCGAACATGAACCAAATAAGCCAAACAACCCTACCCTACCAATTTTCTAGCCCGAATGGAGGATATGATCTTAGCTAGCTTAGGCTTGTACACCCATTCCCACTCTAATCTTTCCCTACCAGGGATCTCTAGAGTTACCGACTTAGTATTACAATTAAGCCGATATAATAGGGGGGACAACCAAGTCATGCCAAAGATTATATCAAGTCAGTCATATGAAACAGAACCAAATCAACCCAAGTTTGAAAATCCCTAAACACAATAGGATAAATATGATATACAAGGGTGACTATGTCTGACTCTTCAACTGGGGTAGAAACGTGGATGGGGGCATCAAGTATATCACAATATTGATGGGACCCACTGGTCAAGGGACTACGGGCCGTGGTTCCCTTGAAAGCTCGTGAAGAGGGGTGTGACCCTTGGCAAGGGGCTACCATGTTTAGGGTAAAATGGAAAAATCCTATTCTACTAGGTTTAAGTGGGGGTAATTTTATAAGAGTTTTATTCACCTATTTAAGGTATTTCAAGTCATTAGCCCCCAATTTTAAGTCACTGTTGACAATACCCAAATAAAAACCCCAAATCACTCATCTCTCAAATATTTCTCTCTAGAAACCTCCATTGAAGAAGAAGCTAGAGGTTAAAGCTAAGGTCAAGAACAAAGACTCCATTTCTATAGGCTTATGCTTGGTCTTTGATTAAGGTATGTTTACATTTTCATCTATGGGTTCTTTCACCCATATAATCCCCTAGAATTTCCCCTAATTTATGAAGTAGAACCCCAATCTAAGCTAGGGTTACTTCCAATGTGTGGGTTTTAGATGGGTATGATTCCAATTGGTTGGATAATACTTATATATGATTAATTTAGTGTTGATTCATAATATTATGAAGAGTTTATGTCAATTCCATGATTTACCCTAGAAATCAAAGTATGTGGGTTCATGTCTTGTGATGAGAAATTGATGATTCTTGATAGATTCTCTAGAATTATTATTATGTATTAGACTTAGTCAAGAATAAGAAAATGAATCATGAATTGAACTATACTTATGAATGTATGATAGACCATGAATTGTACTGATAAAAATTGGGACTTTATGATGAATTATATATAGAATTTCCTATGATTAAGGCTTGTGACTAACATGTCTGGTGATCTAGTCCAGTATGATGATTGTGGAGTAAAGCTTGATATTAGGGCTTGACGTCATAATGTTGATCACTAGGGCTTATAGGGTAAGTCTACTATGATGAGTACCTTGCATATCAATGATACACTAGAGGTTAGAGTTGTTGTTGAAGGCTCTTTCCCACATGACCTATCTTGTACTAAATGAATGCATGTATGTAGAATGTGAAAGGTTTTCTCACATAGAATGATTCTACAATGAAATGTTAAATACCTAAAATGAATCAAAGCATGGTAGAATAGCATATCTTAAAGTTGTGATATATGGTCCCTTCATGTATAACTTGTTTATGTAGCATGAGTTAGAAGTTCTCATGGTAGCTTGGGATTGAGGAACCATACTCTCCTAAGATTAGCTTTAGTTAGCATTGCTAGGATGTTTTTCATGGTAGCTTGAACTAGCATTGCAAGGATGTTTTCATGGTAGATTGCATTAGGGTAGGCATGGTAGCCTAGGATTGAGGATCTACACTCTCCTAAAGGTAGATTGAACTAGCATTGCCAGGATGCTTTCATGGTTGTTGATTTGGTTAGGCCAAGACCATTTCATGGTAGCTTAGGATTGAGGATTTATACTCTCCTAAGCATAGCTTAGGATTTAGGACTTATTCTCTCCTAAGGATAGCTTAGGGTTAAGGATTCATACTCCCCTAAGGGTAGCTTGCATCATATTGAATGTTGTATGGTAGCTAGGTTGGGATACTTGTTTTCTTCCTTGGATAGCTTGGATTGCATGATAGTTTGTTTTCCATGGTAGTTAGGTCTAGCCTAGTAGTATGCTAATCTTTGATAGTCTAGTAAAATAAATATTAAGCATTGAGTAAGCTAGACTAAAGTAGTACTTAGTGGGAGTGGTAGTATGGAATGTCATTCATATATGGCACAAGTATGACTTGAAGCTATTGATGAAGTGTCCTCTTATGTGATGTATGCTTAGCTTGGATTGTTGCTATAATTGCCTTCCATGATATGATTGACTCAAGATGATAGTTCCTTGTCTTTATGAAGTAGGTCAAGAATGACACCTATGATTAGAAATCATAAATAGAGTGATGTCAAGATATGCCTAGTATGAGTGGTATTATGGGATGCCACTCATGCATTGCACATGTGTGCCTTGAGGTTACTTAGGAGTATAAGTACTATGAATGTGGACTATGCCCAAGAAAGACCAAAAAGAGGTACTTAGCTTGGATGGTATTATGGGATGTTATTCTTGCCTTGCACATGTATACTTTGAGGTGGCTTGTGAAGTAGTTCTCTTGTATTATGAACGGCTAAAAGTTGAAATAAGTAAATATGAAAGTCTAGGTAAAGACTATGCCATGAATATGATTTGTCTCCTACACTCATCAACTATGTCTTATGTTGACTTGTGATGATATGATGCATATGTTGGAGATTATGCTCTGATTATGTTGTTGTCTCTTATGTTTATGTCTTATGTTGACTAACCATTTTGAGATGCTCTTTTGATGTTGTGCTAGCTATCATACTTGGTACATTTTGTACTAACACATATTGTCTATATTCTAATCAAATGTAGGGTTTCGGAGATTAAGTTCCTTTGAAGGATAGTTTTCTAAGGAGCAAGAAGAATTAAAGATCTTGGTGAGTCCTCATAGCTTCGAGGACAAACCCATTATGTTGCTTTATGTGATTTATTTATGTTTTAGACATTGTATGGGCTGCGTCCCAAGACTTTCAATCAAGATTTTAATAGATGGTTTGAGACAAAGGTTTAGTAAAGACTTTCGTTTGCTTATGAAAATGTTTTCGATTGTATGGTTTTAAAGAAGTTTTAAATTTTCCATACTTTTCTAGTATCTTATGTTATGATTATGCTAAGGGCTTGTATGCGACCCCTTAGGGGTGAAGTACGCCATGTTACGTCTAGGGGGTACTCCTGGGTCGTGACAAACTTGGTAAACAGAGCACAAGGTTTGGAATGGTTCTAGGATTGTCTCAAACTACGTCTAGTACAGTCTTGCTCATAAATGTGAAGCGCGCCACATTTATGAATAGGAGGCTATTGGATGCTTAGGAAACTTCACTTCTTTATTCTCCAAGTCGTTCCATAGAGTTTAACTCTATAAGGTCTCTCTCATATTCCTTATCCGATGGTCATTAGGATATGACTACTCGAAGGGCTTAAGCTACAAGGAGCGAGGGAGAAAGGTTGGTTGTGATACCAATTATGGCTATGTGACTTGAGAGATTTGAGATGATAGATTGTGATGTTGTGTTTAGTATGAATGATGCTTTATTGTTGCCTTTATGTTATGAAAGATGTTTAGAAAAAAATGTGTAGGCTTACTCCCAAGGGGGAGATAGTGTGCCTACCTAGCAAGGTGATTGTGAGGTTATCTTTAGTTGTTGGTAGAACCCAACTTAGTCATGATAAGTTTTGAAGCATGGTTGATATATTGGTTGAGTAGGGTGTTTAAGTAATCCCTAGATGGGTTGAGTGAATAGACTCTTCTTAGAAGGGTTGAAGTGTAATTCACCATGGTTTAGAACCATCTTGTGAGATGGATGTAAAAGCTTAAGTGATGACTTGCTCCGGCCTTAGAATTGAAAGGAGTGATGCCTAAAAGAGTTTGTATAGGCTTACTCCCAAGGGGGAGATAATGTGATTAGATAGCAAGGTTGTTGAGTAACCTTGATGTTCATGAATTAGGGTTGCTAGAAATTTTCACCTTGAAAGGTGTAGTGAGTATGAGAAGCTTAGTCCTGATTTGTTAGGCTCATGTTAGATCTTGAGTGGTGTTAGTAAGGTGTTTTGTGAGCTAGAGTGCTCAAACAGAACCTCTCTAATTTAGAAGTACCGGTAGAGATCTTAGACCAGCAAATTAAGAAATAGAAGAACAAGGAAGTTGTTCCATGAAGTAGCATGGAGTGTCCCTTAGTGAGGGTTTTAGGTGAAGGTGGTACTTGGGAGGCCAAGGGCCAATGAGATGTCCCAATGTTCTCTTCATTTTCCTTCTACACCTATTCTAGCTTGAGATGATAGGTTCCTCTTGATTTGCTTTTATATGAAGTCATGTGTGAATTATGTGTTTCCATGAGTTCCTTATATGCATGTTCATGAAAATGCTTAGGTCTTGTTAGAAATGACTTATATGCATTGTTTTCCTCATATTGTAGTGAATTGAGTAGAGTTCCATATAAACTTCATGAGATGATTATATGAGCGTGCTTTAGTTTGGAGTTGAAAGATTCCTCCTTAAATAAATGATCTTTGTGAGTAAATTGCATTTAGGCTCCATGAATGTGTGTTGAGCATGTTTTAGCTTGGAGATGTTAGTTCCTCCTTGAAAATAAATAGTCATAGAATTTCATGCACTTTGGGTTGTTAGAGGTAGTTCCTACTCCCTTGTGTTGCATTGAGTATGTTTAGCATGGAGTTGAAGTTTTCCTCCTTGGTTGTGTGCATTTAGATGTGTTGCATGCATGATGGGCTGCTAGTCTAGAGTTGTTTGCTTTAAGAAGTGTTTAGAATCTTCATTTGAGGATGAATGTTCCAAGGGGGAGATATTGTAACACCCCATAAATTAGTAGACTAAACTAGAGCCTTAAGCTAGGGTTCTATTGTTTGATGTATGTGGATTAGAGTCGTAGATGAGACTTTACGTGCTTAGAATGAGGGGTTTAGTGGTTGAACGTCAAGGTACGTGTTAGACCCCGTAGTTTAGAAGACCACCCAAGGTTTGGGTAAGGAAGACAAGGGCAAGTGCCATGGCAAGAGGGCACATCCTAAGCCAAAGGCTAAGGCTGCCCAACCTTGGCCATGCACTGCCTAGGGTTCACGACCAGTGGTCTTGTCCAAGGTCC
The DNA here is from genome assembly GCF_000226075.1 of Solanum tuberosum. Taxonomy (NCBI): domain Eukaryota; kingdom Viridiplantae; phylum Streptophyta; class Magnoliopsida; order Solanales; family Solanaceae; genus Solanum; species Solanum tuberosum. The sequence goes on along the minus strand of NW_006238948.1, from coordinate 1,445,439 downwards.
GTGAAAGGGTCCGTGAAGACCCCTTAGTTTCATGGGAGGCAAGGTCCAAAAGACTAGCTACTGCCTAGGGACCACGAGCAACTTCACGGCCAGTGGTCATGACCACAACTCGTGGGAAGGCTCGTGGTCATTCCTTAGGATTTTGTGAGTATGGCTTGTTGAGGGGAGCCACTGGCTAAGGGACTACGGGCACCACCATGGGCCGTGGTTCCGTTGACGGCTCGTGAAGAGGGGCATGACCCCGGGCAAGGGGCTGCCTAGTTGAGGGTAAAGTGGAAAATTCCTATTCGACTAGTTTTAAGTGGGGGTCATTTTTATATGAGTTTTTATTCACCAATTTAAGGTATTTCAAGTCATTAGCCCCCAATTTTTAAGTAACTTTTCACAAGACCCAAATCAAAACCCCAAATCACTCCTCTCTCAAATATTTCTCTCTCTAGAAACCTCTATTGAAGAAAAAGGTAGAGGTTGAAGCTAAGGCCAAGAACAAAGGCTCCATTGCTAAAGGCTTGTGATAGGGCTTTGATTAAGCTATGTTTAGATTTTCATCCATGGGTTCTTTCACCCATAGAGTCCCCTAGAATTTTCCCTAATTTGTGAAGAAGAACCCCAATCTAAGCTAGGGTTACTTCCAATGTGTGGGTTTTAGATGGGTGTGATTCCAATTGGTTAGATAATACTTATAAATTATTAATTTAGTGTTGATTTATGATATTATGAAGATTTTATATGAATTCCATGATTTACCCTAGAAATCAAAGTATGAGGGTTTATGTCTTGTGATGAGAAATTGATGATTCTTGATATATTCTATAGAACTGTTATCATGTATTAGACTTAGTCAAGAATAAGAATATGAAATCATGAATTGAACTACACTTATGAATGTATGATAGACCATGAATTGTAGTGATAGAAATTGGGACTTTATGATGAATTATGTATAGAATTGCGTATGATTAAGGCTTGTGACTAACATGTCTTGTGATCTAGTTTAGTATGATGATTGTGGAGTAAAGCTTGATAGTAGGGCTTGAAGCCATAATGTTGATCACTAGGGCTTATAGGGTAAGTCTAATATGATGAGTAGTTTGCATATGAATGATACACTAGAGGTTACAGTTGTTGTTGAAGGCTTTTACCCACATGACCTATCTTGTACTAAATGAATGCATGTATGTAGAATGCGAAAGGTCTTCTCATAGAATGATTCTAGAATGAAAGGTTAAGTACCTAAAATGAATCAAAGCATGTTAGAATAGAATAGCTTGAAGTTGTGATATATGGTGCCTTCATGTATAGCTTGTTTATGTAGCATGATTTAGAAGTTCTCATGGTAGTTTGGGATTGAGGAACCATACTCTCCTATGATGAGCTTGAGTTAGCATTGCAAGGATGCTTTTCAAGGTAGCCTGAACTAGCATTGCAAGGATGCTTTCATGGTATCTTGCATTAGGGTAAGCATGGTAGCCTAGGATTGAGGAATCATATTCTCCTAAGGATAGCTTAGGAGTGATGACATATACTCTTCTAAGGATAGCTTAGGGTTAAGGATTCATACTCCCCTAAGGGTAGCTTGCATCATATTGAATGTTGCATGGTAGCTAGGTTGGGATACTTGTATTATTCCTTGGATAGCTTAGATTGCATGATAGTGTGTTATCCATGGTAGTTAGGTCTAGCCTAGTGGTATACTATTCTTTGATGGTCTAGTATAATAAATATTGAGCATTGAGTAAGCTAGACTAAAGGAGTACTTAGTGTGAGTGGTAGTATGGGCTGCCATTCATACATGGCACAAGTATGACTTGACGCTACTTATGAAGTGTACTCTTATGTGATGTATGCTTAGCTTGGATTGTTGCTATAATTGCCTTCCATGATATGATTGACTCAAGATGATAGTTCCTTGTCTTTGTGAAGTAGGTCAAGAATGACACCTATGATTAGAAATCATAAATAGAGTGATGTCAAGATATGCCTAGTAGGAGTGGTATTATGGAATTCCAATCATGCATTGCATAAGTGTTCCTTGAGGTTAGTTAGGAGTATAAGTGCTCTAATGACATGAAAACCTAGGTCTTGACTATGAATGTGGGCTATGCCCAAGAATGACCAAAAAGAGGTACTTAGCTTGGATGGTATTATGGGATGCTATTATTGCCTAACACATGGAAACTTTGAGGTGGCTTGTAAAGTAGTTCTGTTGTAATATGAAAGGCTAAAGGTTGAAGGAAGTAAATACGAAAGTCTAAGTAAAGACTATGCCATGATTATGATTTATCTCCTACGCTCATTAACTATGTCTTATGTTAACTTGTGATTATATGATGCATATGCTGGAGATTATGCTATGATTATGTTATTGTCGCTTATGTTTATGTCTTATGTTGACTAACCATTTTGAGATGCTCTTATTATGTTGTGCTAGCTATCATATTTGGTACATTTTGTACTAACGCATATTGTCTACATTTTAATCAAATGTAGGGTTTCAGATATTGAGTTCCTTTGAATGAAGATCTTGGTGAGTCCTCATAGCTTCGAGGACAAACCCATTATATTGGTTTATGTCATTTCTTTATGTTTTAGACATTGTATGGGCTGCGTCCCAAGACTTTCACTGAAAAGTTTAATAGATGGTTTGAGACAAAGGTTTAGTAAAGACTTCCGTTTGCTTATGAAAATGTTTTCGATTGTATGGTTTTAAAGAAGTTTTAAATTTTCCATACTTTTCTAGTATCTTATGTTATGATTATGCTAAGGGCTTGTATGAGACCCCTTAGGGGTCAAGTACGCCATGTTACGTCTAGGAGGTACCCCTGGGTCGTGACAATGTGGCAACCGATCCCATGTTTATGCCGGAACGTGGAAACCGATCCAAGATAGTGTGTCAGAACGCAACACCTGATCCATTCAACAAACCACAATCACAATCTCAATGTATATTCTCACAATCATAAAACAAGAGGTGATTCATTGCATACAATTATTCAATTATCCTCATTTACAATTAGGGTGATCAATAATGCAACATTCACATACATACATGCATTATAATAAGCAATTACAAACATATATCACACCAACATGAAATCACAACCATCACCTACCTCGAATGCAAGCTTGAATCCCATAAGGCACTTGAATCTTCCTTTTCGTATTCTTCTCGCTTGTTCGTGGTCTAAAAATATACAATTAACACAAGGATCAACAATCAAAGGTCTAATCATCTTGTTATATTAATAATTTCAACCCTAGGTCAAACCTTTGATCCCCATTAGGCTTGTTTCCATCATAAATTCCAGATCAAAACCCTTCTCCATCGATAATTACATATTAGATTACGTTCTATGGATCGAAAAATAGATTCGGGGAGTTAAAATCTTACGTTTAGCCTCAAGAATGGTGGAAAACTGCCAAGAAGAGACCTGGGTACGTTCCTCAGCTCTCAAATTCAAAAAATGCAGAATAAAATATTTTTGGGGTTTATGACTTTAAGTCGCATCTGGCCTACCACAGCGGGACCTAACCCGGTACAGCGGCCTCGCCCTAGCGGCTTGCACGGAACCTGTGAGCAAAATTAAGAATTCCAAATCCCCATTTCACAACACGCCTTTATCCTATGACACTTAGAAAATACCCTTTCACGCTAAGATCAATTTCGGAAGTTCTACTCACCCGAATTCAATTTTCTAAAGTCGTACGAGTTCCTTAACGTCTTAGCTAACTAGTCATATGATCAAAATCTTTATTAGATCTCTCATTTGTTACCAGATTTTCCTAGACCTTACTGACTCCAATTTTGTCAAAATCTGGAGTAGGCTAGGAAATCCAAAGTTACTACTCAAAAATTTTCTGGCCCCAATTCTTTCCCCATTGGCTTTTCTATAACGACGGGAACAGGTCATTACAGACACAAGTAAGTCAAGGACGCCAAGTTCTCACTCTCATCTTCGATCCAAATATTGTTGTTGGCACGAACGATCACCATTAGCAGCCCACAAGTGTACGAAAAGTATATCTAAGTATAACTAAACTAAACCCAACTGGACCTCATTAGCGCAAAAGGTACACTCGCGTGCAATTATATATAAAATCCTAACAGACCCCTCATAATCCCGACAGGTACATAGAAAAGTTAAATATACAAAAACAAAGTACCACAAGAAATATCCAATAGGAACAAGTCGGACCTCGAACCCAAATACAAAATAAATAGGGCCAGCTAGATAATCAGTAACTCCTAGCTGAGTTAGTTACCCAACTAGCAGAAGTTAATCTTGGGGTGTAACTATACCAAATCCTTGTCACCCAACTAGTAAATAAACTCCTAGGTCGTCAGCCGCCAAGCTAGCAAGAGTAAAATCGGGTGCGTGTTGACTACATAAAAGATCTTGTCAAACGCAATCAATATATAAAAAAACCAGAATGGAACAATGTCCAGTCACAAACAGATAAACAAGGCTCCAAGCCCGCACCACACCAATCCCAAGTCGCCAACAAAGCACAGAACCTCCGAAATTGCAATGGGACCATAAAAAAGGGAGAGTTAATAGTAGCTAGAAAAAGCTGAAACAACTCCTAAATGAAGGCGCATTCTATCAGACTCAACTCTACTACTCTAGTTTACGGGCGTCTAGTCTATCCAAAAAGACAATGGAGAAGAAACAAAGCCTAATGGCTACAAGATCCGCAAGTCTAAGGCAACACTAACCTAATACTAGACTAACATCACACATACTCCAACATAACAAATAACAACATACAAGTCAATTCTCAAGATAAAATTAAAGCATATAATCCCAAACTAGCATGGCACTACATCCGAAGTAGAGCCGATCAAATCTAAAACATGTTATCTAGGAAGGGATATGAGAAAAATTATATACCCTCCCCCATTTGACTCTAATTAGCATGAATTTATGAAATATAGCTCAATCTAACAAAGGGAAAGTTGAAGCCTACCATTAGACTAACAACGTGCACTCCAAAACACAATGTTGGAGCATTCCCTTTTTAAAGAGCCTCAAAACGCTGGCATGCTATGAAAAATAGGATGACAATGTCAATTGATTATTTCAATACTAAGAAGACATAAAACCCAAAACTGACCAATTTTGGAGTTAAATGGGAATCAAGGGACCTGTGGTAGAATTTCTGGAATTGACTCCATAAGAGGTTTCTAAATAGTACCCCCAAACTTGAGTTCTAAAATGGAACACAATTCAGGGCTCAGAATAATGGACAATCATCACATGAAAATAATTTACAAACTAAGAACCATAAAAAAGTTAAGGCATTCAGCTTAACACGTGAATTTACCAAAAATAGAGGTTCCCCAAAAATTTTGGCTCACTCCACAGAGAATACCCTACAATTTTGGACGCACAAGACTTCAAATCACCCATTTCCAATCTAAAATGAGAGATATCACCCTTTGAAGTTTCCATAGAAAGTTGAAATCATGTCTGGTCTGTATATAAAAGACTAGACTAAATAAGGTCAACCCTTAATCATGATTTTGGCCAAATGCCTCATTGTCAGAAAGCGCCAAGGGTCAGGCCTTCGAGAACGTAGCCAAGGGGACTATGAGTGCGAAGGGTAAATCACCTACACCGGTTGATGTACATCAGTTGGTTTTGTCAAGTTCAAACCTCCGACAGGGTGTTCTGAATTAGTTGTGAACCCAATGCACGCAAACGACATATCTAATCCTACAAATTTGATATTCCAAACTCAACGTAGCAGTTAAAATTCTCATAGAAGTTCATTTCAGAAAAATATGGGTCCCACCCGAACTATAATTTAATTCAAAATCCACAAGGGGATCCGAATTAACTCAAAGCATTTGTATCTGCATGAAAGGTTATTCTTCACCAAACTCGACATTGTAGAGCTAACCGTGCTGATAAATATTTTGGAATTAACTCTTTTAAACGTTTATAAATAGTACTCTATAAACTCTAGTTCCAAAATGGAGCATAATTAGGGGCTCGGAATAATGGACAATCATCACATGCAAATAAGTTTGTAACATCTCGCAAATTGAAAGAACTAGAAAGAGTGATTTTTGGAAATAATAAAAATCTGGAAAAATTGTTTAAGTTAAGTTAAGTTTGAGTTTTTGGTCAACTTCAAACGACCATAACTCTTAGCTTAGGATGAGTTAGGTATGTTCCCAGATATCGTAGGAAATATCATGGAATAATATTTCCAACACCGCCGAGTTTGCGCGATTCCAAGTTCGTATGATTGAGTTATGTCTATTTGAAGTTGGGTTGTTCAAATAAGAAAAGTCCAATCCGGATTTTGGAAGGGCATTATGGTATTTTCACCACTAAATTAAGTTAATTTGTTTTTAGAAATTAAATTTGGGTCTAAACTGAATTGGTTCAGTTTAGACAATTGGAAATTTACGCTAGGGTTTTTGGAGAAAGAATGCAAGAGGAGAAAAGAGGAGAAAAAGCAAAGTCTGTCAATCTTGAAGGTTTAGCTTGTGGATTTCGACAAGGGTTAATCCCTAAAGAGGTATGTGAATCATTCATGACGTTGGGTTTGTCCACCCACGTGCCAAACATATTTATTTCAGTGTGAATTCCTCCTAAAAGAGTTTGAAAGTCGATGTTCTTAATTTGTATTCTTGAATTTAATATCGTTCTTGAATTGGGCTGAATTGAGATGTTTCTGAGATCTCTACGTCGAGTTTTAGAGTTGCTTTGAGTTAGATTCTTGGATACATATGCTGGGTATCGAAATCGAAAAAGAATTTTAGAAAAATAGTCGAGTTTAAGGGAATTGGGGCTGGAAAACGAAGAAGGGAAAAGTTGAGCGGGTATTGGCACGCAAGTCCGCGTCGCACACTTGCTCCCCTCAGTGAACAAAAACTAGCTCCACATTGCGGTTGGAACGCGGACACCTCTGTCTCAAAATTTAATTCACGATCAAATATTTAAATGAAACTCCACATCACAAACTTGTTTGAAGACGGTGATTTCTTGATCTTTTCTCATATTTAGTTATCTACAAACACTCCTAAACATCATGAGATCTTTCCTATCACAAATCACAATCCTTGAATCTATAATTCAATTCAAGGTAAGTTAATAGTTATGTCAAGTAAAGTTAAGAGTCAAGTCAAGTGAAGTTAAGAGAAGTTTATAAGGTTTTCAAAAGTCATTCACAAACGTTTTAACTTTGTTTTATGACTTAAGTTTCAAGTTAATCAAAGAGTAAAGAGTTGAATTCATTTCTCAAAAAGCTATAAGGGAACTAAGTATTCCCAAGAGTTCAAAATGTTTTCACATTTGAACAAGAAAGGGAAACACCAATTTCCAAGAGAGCTTTTAAACTAAAGTTTTGAGTAATTATCTCAAACCAAAGAAAGAAGTTTGATTTTTAATCATTAAGCTAAGTATATTTTGGGAGTAGTATTGAGCACCGATATGGGGATGCGAGTTCATATTAACTAAAGTCTCTGTAAAACCATGTAGCCATCATGAGTAGTAAATGATCATACTTTTTAGATGACTCCTTAAGATGCTTTTAGCATAGACTAGTGGCTCCACTTAGTTAAGCGCTATATGACGGCAAAGTATAGGAAAGTTCTGGCAGCGTGGGCAAGACGCTCTATCACCACTTAGGCTCATAGTAGTGGTTGTCAGTTAAAGAAACTCCCACAGAAACTATATTACCTTATTATATGAGTAAAATTGAGTTTGTTATTGCATTTTGTTTAACGAACTAAGTTGTTTTCAATTGTTTTAAAACCTTTCTACGTAGGTAATCAGGATCAGCATCCAGCTCCTCGTTGATCCAGTTGAGCACTCAGAGTCGGTTGGTGAGCCTCCTAGCTTTCCAGAGGATCCTTTTTTTTCTTTCAGTATTTTAGTTCATTAGGAGTCGTGGGTCTTGTCCCGATGTCCATCTCAGTTGTTTAGAGGCTTCATAGACAGAGTCAGTGATGTTAGTTCATGAGTCTTTTCTTTTCCTTTTCAGTTAAGTTGAGACTTGAGTTTCCACTTGGCAGTGAATGTTATTTATTACATTCTAGGTAATATTTTGAGTAGTTCAGTTTACTTGTTTTTAAAAGTATTTATCTTGAGTAAAGTGTTCCGCTGAGTAAGTAAGCCAGGCCAAGGGTTCGCTTTAGGCCAGCAATGGTTCTCAAGTGCCGGCCACGTCCAAGGTGTAGGCTCGGGACGTGAAAAACTTGGTATTAGAGCACAGAGTTCAAGAGTCCTAGGGTGTCTTTGAATACGTGTCAGTAGAGTCCTAGTTATCGGTGTGAAGCGCGCCACATCTATAATTAGGAGGCTGCAACATTTAGGAATCCCTTCACTCTTTTCAAACTCATTTCGTGCGATAGAGTGTATCTCTAAAAAAGTCTTTATCTAACTCGTGCTTACATGTTATCGATTTTGAGCTGACCTATGGTCGAGAATGCATTCATGAGGCGTTTCTTTCCTCGTGAGCTAACAGAAGCGAAAAGATGGTTACTTACAACACGACCATGATGAATTTATTCATTGTTGAGTTGCCTCGTCTGTCAGATAAGGAAAGTAAGGCAGCCATGCTAATAAGTGACATGTGCATAGCAAGGATGATGATCCATGTGCAACAAGTTGAGGAGGACAAGCTGAGGGATAGAGAAGGGTTTAAGAATAAGAGGGCTAAGGAATCAAGGAATATATCTAGGTAGAAAAATAGTAATCTGAACCGGTCTTCTTTCCATCATTAGCAGAAAGGACCTGCTTTATCATTTGCTAGTGCACCTGCACCAATGAACAAATATGAGTACAATAGTCAGAATCTCATAACTTCATAGCTAGACCTGCGTATTCGCAAGGTAGTAAGGCATAAGGGTGTACTAAGACTCCTGCATGTGCTAAGCGTGGTAGGAGCCACTCAGGGGTGTGTCGTGATGGCTCCACTGGTTGCTTCAAGTGTGCCTAGAATGGTAATTTTATGAGAGAGTGTCCTAAGAGAAGACAGATTAATGGTAATGGGGGCAATAGAGCCCAGTCTTCTTCAGTTGCTCCACCAGATAGAGTTGCATCTAGATGAGCTACTTCAAGGGCAGGCGGAGAATGAAACCATATTTTTGTTATCGCTAGTTGCCGAGAGCAAGAGCATTCGCCATATGTTGTCACTGGTATGGTTCAAGTCTTCAATTTTGATGTTCTTCCTGAGCAACTTAGTGAACCATTTAGTGTTTCTACACTTGTTGGTGAATCTATTCTAGCAGATAGAGTTTATTGTAATTGTCCCATTTCCGTCATTCACAAGATTACCATGGCTGATTTAATTGAGTTAGACATGGTAGATTTCGATGTCATTCTTGGTATGGACTGGGTTCATGCCTCAGTTGATTGTAGAACTCGAGTTCTCAAGTTTCAGTTTCCAAATGAGCCAGTCTTAGAGTGGAAAAGCAGTTCAGCGTGTCTAAGGGTCATTTCATTTCATACCTTAAGGCAAGGAAGTTAGTTTCTAAGGGGTGTGTCTATCACTTAGTCCGAGTTAATGACTCTACTGTTGAGATACCTCCTATTCAGTCAGTTTCAATTGTAAGAGAGTTTCCAAAAGTCTTTCCTGATGATCTTCCTGGAGTCCCTCCGTAGAGAGAAATAGATTTCGGTAAAGACATTCTTCCAGATGCTCGTCCCATATCTATTCTGCCATATAGAATGGCACCAACAGAGTTGAAAGAGCTTAAAGAACAGTTGAAAGATCTCCTTGATAAAGGCTTTATTCGACCAAGTGTCTCACTTTGGGGCGCTCCGGTCTTATATGTGAGGAAGAATGATAGTTCCCTTAAGATGTGTATAGATTACCGTCAGTTGAACAAGGTTACCATTAAGAACAAATATCATCTTCCCAGAATTGATGATATTTTTTATCAACATCAGGGTGCCACCTGTTTCTCGAAGATAGATCTCATATCTGGCTACCATCAGTTAAGATTAAGGGAATGTGATATTCCAAAGATAGCATTCAGAACCCGTTATGCTCATTATGAATTTTTTGTCATGTCATTTGGTTTGACCAATGCTCCTGCAACATTCATTGATCTTATGAATAGAGTTTTCAAACCTTATTTAGATATGTTTGTTATCGTCTTAATTGATGACATACTATTCTATTCAAGTAATGAAGAAGATCATGCTAGTCATCTCAGAATAGTTCTCCAGACTCTAAGAGATAGAAAGTTGTGTGCCAAGTTCTCTAAGTGTGCATTTTTGCTTGAAGTTTGTGGCATTCTTAGGCCACATTGTGTTTGGAGAGGGAATTAAAGTTGATACTCAGAAGTTAGAGGCAGTGCAGAATTGGCCTAGACCTATATCTCCAACTGATATTAGGAGTTTCTTGGGGTTGGCTGGATATTATAGAAGGCTTGTCGAGGGATTTTTATCTATTTCATCTCCTTTGACCAGGTTGACTCAAAAAATAATGAAGTTTCAATGGTATGAAGCTTGTGAGAAAAGCTTTCAAGAATTGAAAAAGAGGTTGACTACTCCCCTACTATTGAGCTTACCAAAAGGTACTCAAGGCTTTGTTGTCTATTGTGATGCGTCTAGAGCTAGTTTGGGTTTCATGTTAACGCAGAATAGCAAAGTTATAGATTATTCCTCTAGACAGTTGAAAGTTCATGAGAAGAACTACCCAACCAATGACTTAGAATTGGCTGTTGTAGTATTTTCTTTGAAAATATGGTGTCATTAACTTTATGGTGTTCATGTGGATGTGTTCACCGATCACAAGAGCCTTCAGTATGTGTTTAGTCATGAGTCCACAAATTGGACTCATTAAGGGCTTTATTTTGATAGAAATAGTGTCCTCAAATGCTTATTTTTGTCTCAATATCTGATGAAAACTCTTCAGTTTCAGGTATTTTGAAGTTTTTGGTGGAAGCATGGACACTTAGGCGCAAAAAAGAACAAAAAGGCTGAAAAGAATGAAGAGGCTGAAGCCTGTGTATTGCCAAGCACACTTGGCGACTCCCCAAAGGGACGCACTCAGCCTTTTGTTCCAATACGCGAAGCCCTGAAGGAGAAGGATCAAAAAGGCGATGAAAGGAGCAGTTGGCGCTTCGCCAAATAGTTCAGCGAAGCAGTACTGTGCCATCCAATGACACAGAGCACGACCGACGTTGAAGGCTAGTGCAAGACAGCGACGAACTATACCAAAGGGCGAATCGCCGAGTTAATCGGCAATTCCGACTAACCTCACTGAAATATCCGCCAGCACTATTTTTTGAAGTCTATAATACTAAACTTGTTATTAATTTTTAGAGAGCCGAACATTAATTTTAATTTCCAGAATAGAATAGTATTTTTTGGATATTTTCTCTCAATTTTGAGAGGGTTTTGGGAGACTTGAAGAAAGAAGGATTTCATCTCCCCCAAGTTGGAAGTGGGTCTTCTCCATTTTTCTTCCTTTGCTTAAATCAAGGTTTAGTTTCTTATACCCATTTGATTTTAGTATCATTTTAGGTGTATTTTGTTATTTCTTGATGTGTGGCTAAAAGTCCCCATTCTTGGGGTGTGATTTAGCAAATATGTGTTGATATTATTGTTGGGTCTTGCTTGCTGATAGGATAGATGTATTTTAATGGTGATTTCACCTAGTGGTTGTGGTTTAATTTAATGGGTTTATATTTGCAAATACAAAACCACCAATGTGTTTTCGGCTTGCCCGAGAGGGATGTCGCGAAACCAAGACCGCTAGACTGATGGCCTAAGGAGTGGGTTGACATGAGGTTCAGCCCTAGAGG
>NW_006238948.1:1426166-1433608 GCF_000226075.1 Solanum tuberosum | reverse complement strand
CATGTACTCAACGATTTATCTCAACTTGTATTGCGGTCACACCCCAAGAACTCTTCCCCATACTTGCTTTTCTTCTTATTTTTGTCGTTTTGACTATTTGTGACAAAAGCCCCAATTGATATTTGACACTTTTGTGTCACCCCCCTTTGATTTAATATGTTTTTAATCATTAATATCTTTAGCTATGACTAGTTAGAACTAAATTTTATTTTTCTATCAATTCTCAAAACCACTCCCTTGGGACACGACCACAACCTTTAGTTGGGTTACTATATTATTGACGATTGTAGACACTCGTACCGTAGGTTAGTGTTGTTGGTTACGATAAGCATCATTTAGTCAGAAAGAGCTTAATCTCAGACAGAGAAGGTGGTTAGAGTTACTCAAAGATTATGACATGAGTATTATTTATCACCCAGATAAGGCTAATGTTGTTGTTGATGCCTTGAGTAGATTATCTATGGGTGGTACTGCCTATTTTGAGGAAGGTAAGAAAGAGTTTGCAAAAGGGGTGCATAGACTTGCACGACTAGGAGTTTGACTAATGGATTCCACAGAAGGAGGAGTAGTGGTGTTGAATGGGGCTGAATCATCATTACTGTCAAAAGTAAAAGATAAGTAAGACCAAGATCCTTTATTGCTTGAATTAAAGGCAAATGTTCATAAGTAGAAAGTGATGGCTTTTGAACAAGAGAAAGATAGTGTTTTGAGGTATCAAAGGTAGATTGTGTGGTTGATTTCAAGTGTAATTGGGATGATCACCTACCTCTCATTGAGTTCGCTTACAACAATAGTTACCATTCTAGCATCCAAGTGGCTCCTTATGAATCTCTTTATGGGAGAATATGTATATCTCCTAATGGATGGTTTGAAGTTTGTGAAGCTAGGTTAATAGGACCAGAGCTAGTTCGTCAAGCTATGGAGAAAATGAAAGTCATTTAAGAGAGATTGAAAACAGCGCAGAGTCGTCAGAAATCCTACACTGCTGGTAGGAGAATGGAGTTAGAATTTGAAGTAGATGATTGGGTATACATGAAAGTTTCACCCATGAAGGGTGTTATGAGTTTTGGTAAGAAGGGGAAGTTTAGTCCCCGGTATATTGGTCCTTACAGAATATCCAAGAGGATTGGCAATGTAGCTTATGAGTTAGAGCTACCACAAGAGTTTAGCAGCGGTTCATCCGGTATTTCATATTTCCATGTTGAAGAAGTGCATGGGATATTCTTCACTTATCATACCAACTGAAGATGTTGGTATCAAGGATAGCTTATCTTATGATGAGATTCCAGTTGAGATTCTAGATCGCCAAGTTCGCAAGTTGAGAACAAAAGAGGTAGCATAAGTCAAAGTCCTTTGGAGGAACCAGTTTGTTGAGGAAGCTACTTGGGGAGCTGAAGAATATATGTAGAAGAGATATCCACATCTCTTCTAATTCGAAGAAGTTCCAAATTAATGTACTAATCTTTTTCTTGGCGTTTATTTATAAGATTAGCATGTTGTAATTGCATTGCTTGTTGGGCATTTGGCTGAATGTTAAATGTTACACCCTTAGCCTACTAAGAGTAATCTCATTCAAGGACGATTGTTCCCAAGGGGGAGATATTGTAACATCTCGCAAATTGAAAGAACTAGAAAGAGCTAGAATTAGAAAGAGTGATTTTTGGAAATAATAAAAATCTGGAAAAATTGGTTAAGTTAAGTTTGAGTTTTTTGGTCAACTTCAAACGACCATAACTCCTAGCTCAAGATTATTTAGGTGTACTCCCAGATATCGTAGGAAAGATCTTGGAATAATCTTTTCAACGCCAGTGAGTTTGCGCGATTCCGAGTTCATATGAGTGGAAGTTGGGTTGTTCAAATAAGGAACGTCCAATTCAGATTTTAGAAGGGCATTATGATCTTTTCACCACTCAATTAAGTTAATTCGTTTTTAGCAATTAAATTGGGGTCTAAACTGAATTGGTTCAGTTTAGACAATTGGAAATTTACGCTAGGGTTTTTGGAGAAAGAACGCAAGAAGAGAAAAGAGGAGAAAGAGCAAAGTTTGTCGTTCTTGAAGGTTTAGCTTGTGGATTTCGACATGGGTTGATCTCTAAAGAGGTATGTGAGGCTTTCATAACATTGGGTTTGTTCACCCACGTGCCAAACATGTTTATTTCAGCGTGAATTCGTCCTAAAAGAGTTTGTAAGTTGATGTTCTTGATTTGTATTCTTGAATTTAATATCATTCCTCAATTGGGCTGAATTGAAATATTTCCGAGATATTTACGTCGAGTTTTAGAGTTTCTTTGAGTTAGATTCTTGGGTACATATTCTGGGTATCGGAATCTAAAAAGAATTTGAGAAGAATATCTAGTTTAGGCTAATTGGGGCTGGAAAACGAAGAAGAGAAAAGTCAAGCGAGTATTGGCATGCAAGTCCGCGTCGCAGACTTCCTCCTCCAGTGAACAAATACTAGCTTCGCGTCGCGGTTGAGCGGCGGATTCCACTGTCTCAAAAATTAATTTCGCGATCAAATATTTAAATGAAACTCTGTGTTGCGGACTTGTTCCAAGACGATGATTTCTTGATCTTTTCTCATGTTTAGCTATCTACAAACACTCCTAAACATCATGAGATCTTTCCTATAACAAATCACAATCCTTGAATCCATAATTCAATTCAACGAAAAAGTTAAGAGTCAAGTAAAGTTAAGAGTCAAGTTAAGTGAAGTTAAGAGGCAAGTTAAGAGAAGTTTATAAAGTTTTCAAAAGTCTTTCACTAGCGTTTTAACTTTGTTTTAAGACTTAAGTTTCAAGTTAAGCAAAGAGTAAAGAGTTGAGTTCATTTCTCAAAAAGTTATAAGGGAACTAAGTATTCCTAAGAGTTTAAATTTTTTTCACAATTGAACAAGAAAGGGAAACACCGATTTCCAAGAGAGATTTTAAGCTAAAGTTTTGAGTAATTGTCTCAAACCAAAGAAAGAAGTTTTGATTTTAAATTGTTGAGCTAAGTATATTTTGGGAGTAGTATTGAGCACCGATATGGGGATGCGAGTTCATATTAACTCGAGTCTCCATAAATCATGTACCCATCATGGGTAGTAAAGGATCATACTTTTTAGAAGACTTCTTAAGATGCTTTCAGGATAGGCTAGTGGATCCACTTAGTTAAGCGTTCTTTATTACGACAGAGTATAGGAAAATTCTGGCAGTGTGGGTAAGACGCTGCATCACCACTGAGGCTCATAGTGGTGGTTGTCGGTTAGAGAAACTCCCACAGAACCTATATTACTTTATTATATGAGTAAAGTCGAACTAAGTTGATTTCTATTGTTTTGAAAGATTTCTATATATTGCATGTGTTTTATTGCTTTATATTGATTTAAGTTATTCAGGAGTTGAGTAAAGCCAAGGTAAGTGTTTCTTTCAAATTCTTTTCAAGCTTAAGTTATGTTGTTTCAATAAGTTCTCATATGTAAAACTAATATTTGTTACAAATATTAGATGAGTAACTAATTTACGCAGCCACCTTCTAGGAAGGGTTCTGTTTCAATAAGTTCTCATATGTAAAACTAATATTTGTTACAAATATTAGATGAGTAACTAATTTACGCAGCCACCTTCTAGGAAGGGTTCTGTTTCAATAAGTTCTCATATGTAAAACTAATATTTGTTACAAATATTAGATGAGTAACTAATTTACGCAGCCACCTTCTAGGAAGGGTTCTGTTTCAATAAGTTCTCATATGTAAAACTAATATTTGTTACAAATATTAGATGAGTAACTAATTTACGCAGCCACCTTCTAGGAAGGGTTCTGTTTCAATAAGTTCTCATATGTAAAACTAATATTTGTTACAAATATTAGATGAGTAACTAATTTACGCAGCCACCTTCTAGGAAGGGTTCTGTTTCAATTAGTTCTCGGATGTAATCTAATATTTGTATTTTCCTTTAAAATTCAATTCTAATTGTCGCATCATATCGACTGTAACATCCTCCGGTGTTGGCAAACTTGCTAGAAACTCTTGTGACTCTAATTCATCATCACTAGATCCAATTACTGCATTAATCCAAGCTTCTTGTTTGGAACTTAACTTTGGCAAATTATAATTCCTCCTATCGGCGTTGACCCAGTCTCTAAATAAAACTGATATTTCCAAGCTGTCTTCCGCCAATGAATGTCTATGATCGCCAAGTTGAAACCTTGCCGCACTAAAAGCAGCCTCTGATGCAACTGATGAAGCTTGAATAGCTAGAACATCACGAACCATTTTGCTCAAAATTGGAAATGCAACGCTCCGCCTCCTCCACCATGCTAATAAATCTTCATTGCCATCTCCGTCTTTCACTGTTTCTAAAGATTGATTAAGATATTCTTCAAAATCATCACGGTTAGTAGAATTAAGACCAAGAAAATCTCGCATATAACTTGAAATTCGAGCTTTACTCTGAGGATTAGAAGTTTGACCAACTTCTCCTTGAGTATTTCCTGTAGTTCTATATTTTTCATACAAAATTTTTGCTTCTACTTTTATGCTAGACTTATACATTTCACAAGTTGGATTTATTTTCGGTAACATTTCTAAGGTATCATAAAAAGTGTCAACAAGTCCCTGCACACCTTGTAATTTATAGTCAGGATGAAGTAAAGTAGCAGTTAAAAAAATTTGAGGAATAGGAAAAAAATATTTTTAAATTTTTTCAATCATACCTTCAATTGCAACTCTAAATTTTTCAATTTTTTTGTATTTAGAAAATTGAATTGTAATAGCACAAATATTTATTAATACTGATGAAATAGTAGGATAATAAATTCCAGAAAACATGGTTGTAGCATCATAAAAAAGTCTTAAAAATTCTAATAGTTCATTAGTTTCTTCCCAATCTTCTTCACAAATTCTGTCTAATGGGTCAGCATTATGATCATTAAAAACCATTTGTATGGGTCCTCTATATTTGTAAGCAACTAAAAACATTTCGTAAAAGGAATTCCACCTTGTTTTAATATGTCTTGGAATTTTTCTTGGTGGCAAATCACATAGTACACAACGCTCATTAAATTCCCTAATTCTAGCAGCTCTATTAGCATAAAAAATACCAGGCAGCAGCATATTCAATTTTCTATACAACCACATTCAAATAAATGAAATAACCATCTTGTACAACTAAATTTAATTACATGTGCAACACATCTAACATGAAAAGAAATTAACATCAATTGGACATAATCTAGTTTTTAACATACTAGCAGCGTTTACATTATTAGATGCATTATCTAATGCGACAAACATTACTTTATCCATAAACATGTAATAATCTATAACACTCAAAATATTTGAAGCTAAATATGCACCAGTTTTTTTCTCTACATATTCTTTATAACTTAAGATTTTTTTTACAAATTCCAGTTATGATCAATCCAATGTGTTGTAACAGTTAAATAATCACCTTTATTAACACTACGCCCATGTCCGAAGTTATAGACACTCTGCAATATAATATGCTAAACATACAACGAAGATATTGATAATGTTTACCTTGATATACAAAAAATCAGATTTAACAGTATTTCTTGAAAAATCTCTATAATTAGGATTATAAGTGTTAGAATAGAAATAAGTATTTCCTACTTAGAATAGGAATAGGAATAAGAATAAGAATCCTAGTTGGAAAAGGATTCCAATGTAGTGTCTATAAATAGGGTCTCAATGTAACTATTTACATACACAATTCAATATTATTTATTTCTCACATGGTATCAGAGCATTGGTGAGAAACTTCAAGTCACCGTGTCAAATTTCGGCGACGACTGTTGGGACTGATTTGTGTCATCTTTCGTTCTGAAAGTGTTGTGCGAAAGACAACACCATCACGAGGCTCGGGAACCTCAGGCTACCGAAACCCAAGAATTTCCACCGGAAAAAAACCTCCCACGCGCCGTTCGGAGGTGGAAGTTTTCCGGCGAGATCTGTTCACGCGCCGGCGCGTGAACACTGCTCCGGTCATCTTTTTTTTGAGCTGTTTTCTTCTGTTGGGGTCACCCAGTATTTCCGACCAGAGCCCATTCAGTTTTCTCTAGATCCGATCACCGGAATTAGGGTTCCGGTGATTTTTAGGCAGTTTCTGACGAAATCAGACCACTGCAGGGCAGTTTCCGGCAAGTTCCCTGTAAAATCAGAATTTTCAGGCCACTGTGGGCAGATTCCGGCAGCTTCCAATATTTTCAGACCACTATAGCAGTTTCTGTCAGTTTCCAGCATACATACCAGTCTATGGAGAAACGACGAAGGAGAGAACGTTTTGGAAAATCTCGATCCAAGTGTAGTCATTGTCAAAAACCTAGACACACTCGTGACGTATGTTATATTTTGCATCGTCCACCACCCAGTTATGATCCTATTGTTCTAAAGGAATATAAAGAGTTCCTTCGGTTTCGTGCAAATAAACAAACGTCTCCACAAGTAGTTTCGGTTGCACAACCTGATGTTTCTGTTCTGGGTAATTCATTTACTTGTGTGTCACAGTCTGGCACTCTTGGATCATGGGTCATAGACTCAGGGGCTTCTGATCATATCTCTGGTAAAAAATCACTATTGTCTGATATTGTTTATTCACAATCTCTTCCAGCTATTACTTTAGCCAATGGGATCCAAACAAAACCAAAAGGGTTGGAAAAGCCAAACCCGTGTCTTCTGTCACCCTAGACTCTGTTCTTTATGTCCCTGGTTCTCCTTTTAATCTAGCATCGGTTAGTCGTTTGACGAAAGCCCTACATTGTATTATAACCTTTTTTGATGATTTTTTTCTCATGCAGGACCGCAGTACGGGACAAATTATTGGAACAGGACATGAAACACAAGGCCTTTACTATCTTACCTCTTCAAATTCCTTAACAGCATGCTCCGTTACAGATTCCCCAGATCTAATTCACAAACGTTTGGGACATCCAAGTCTATCCAAACTGCAAAAGATGGTGCCTAGTTTGTCTAGTTTATCCACATTAGATTGTGAGTCGTGTCAACTTGGGAAACACACTCGTGCTACATTTTCACGTAGTACTGAGGGTCGTTCAGAGTCTATTTTTTCATTAGTTCATTCTGATATTTGGGGTCCTAGTAGAGTCAGCTCCACCTTAGGATTTCGTTATTTTGTTAGTTTCATTGATGATTATTCGAGATGCACTTGGGTTTTCTTAATGAAAGATCGTTCTGAGTTATTTTCTATATTCAAAAGTTTCTTTGCTGAAATACAAAATCAGTTTGGTGTTTCTATTCGTACTTTTCGTAGTGACAATGCCTTAGAATACTTATCCTCCCAATTTCAGGAGTTTATGACTCACCAAGGCATTATTCACCAGACTACTTGTCCATACACCCCTCAACAAAACGGTGTAGCTGAAAGAAAAAATCGGCATCTTATTGAGACCGCTCGTACTCTTCTCCTTGAATCCAATGTTCC
>NW_006238948.1:1390765-1422815 GCF_000226075.1 Solanum tuberosum | reverse complement strand
TTGAGAGGATATAAAAAATAGATGAGAGAATATATGATTTTGTAAGAAATAATAAGGGATAGAGGGTATTTATAATATTAAAAGTGGGTTAAAGTGTATTTATGATAACTTGAGGGTTTAAATTAAAGTATTAAAAGTAGGGGTGGTAGGGGGTGTTGGGGAAGGGAAAAAATAGTCAATAAATCTATTGGAGGGGCCCACTAGCCGTTGCCCCAACGGATATAATTCAAAAAAAAATAATGTTAGGGGATCCCGCGAACCGGCGGGTTCATCCGGGTCGGGAACGGGCCGGGTCGACCGGGACCAATGGGTGAACCGGACCGGTACCGGTCCCCTATCCCGAAGGCCCCCATCCCGCGAGATTTTGACGGGACCGGGTCCAGCGAGCCGGTTCTCGAACCGGTCGCGGGCCGGGGCAGGCTGACCCGGTCCCCCTGCCAATCCTAGTTATGTTTAGCATTCTAACTCGCATACTCGTACATTCAATGTACTTATGCCAATTGGCCTGCATAGTTTTATAATGCAGAAACAGGTAACAGGTAATCAGAATCAGCATCCAGCGCCTCATTGATCTAGTTGAGCACTAAGAGTCAGTTGGTGAGCCTCCTAGCTTTTCGGAGGATCCTTTTATTGCTTTTAGTATTTTAGTTAATTAGGATGTCGTTGGTCCTATCCCGACATCCATCTCGTTGTTTAGATGCTTCATAGAAAGAGTTAGTGATGTTAGTTCATGAGTCTTTTCTTTTCCTTTTCAGTTAAGTTGAGACTTGAGTTGCCACTTTGGCAGTGAATGTTATTTAATACATTCTAAGTTATATTTTGAGCAGTTCAGTTTACTTGTTTTAAAAGTATTTATCTTGAGTAAAGTCTTCCACTGAGTAAGTAAGCCAGGCCAAGGGTTCGCTTGGGGTCAGCAATGGTTCTCGAGTGCCGGCCACGTTCAGGGTGTAGGCTCGAGGCGTGAAAAATTTACTAACTAAGAACTGCAAATAAGCTCAGTCAGTCAACTTAACACTTGAATTTATCTCAAATAGAGGCTGCCCACCAATTTTTGATCACTCCATAGAGAAGCCCCTACAATTTGAGATGCACAAGACTTTGAATCACCCAATTTCTAGCTAAAATGAGAGATTTCACCCTTTCAAGCTAACACACAAAGCTGAAATCATATTTGGTCTATATACAAAAGACTAGACTAAGCTTCTCATCACAATTGCAACGAGGATCGCGATCACTACTCACTAAGTAGCTGATCATCGCAATCACGGAAGCCAGACATCGTGGTCATGATGACCAAATCAGGTCAACCCTTAATCGCAATTACGGCCAAAGGCCTCATGGTCGGGAAGCACCATGGTTAAGGCCTTTGATAACGTGGCTAAGGAGCCCGCGAACGTGAAGAGTAAATCACCCTACACCAGCTGATGCACAACAACTGTTATTGGCAAGTTCAAATCTCCAACAGGGTGTTCTGAATTAATTTGGAATCCAGTGTATGCAGAACATATATTCAACCCTACTAAATTCATTATTCCGGACTCAATGAAGCAGTAAAAATTCTCATACAAGGTCATCTCAATAAAATGTGAGCCCCACCCCAAAATCTATTTTAATTCAAATTCCATAAGGGGATCACAACCAGCCAAAGGCCTCCGAATCTGCAGGAAGGGTCGTTCTAGACAAAAATTGACATTCTAGAACTAACTGTACCGATGGAATTCTCAGCCGAGCATGTTTACCAAGAATGTTAACTAAGGTCAAACCTAGGCTTTAACTAGAAAGTTAAAATGCCTAATCGCATAGATTCACACTGAAAGCCTAAGGAGTAATGTTGATCATTCTACTAGCTTAAAATTACCCTTCCAGGGCTAATGGATTTGTTGGAATATGTTTCTAAGGTCATCTTCCTAAGCATTTGATCAAAAACTACCGTTAAAGGCTCCAAAGCTCCAAAACACAGAAATTTGCATATAACCCAAAAAAATGACTAGGTGACGAAACTCTCACTCCCAACAAGTTATAACTGATTTCGGTCACTATAGGAATGCTCTAAATGACGAACAGAAGTCATAAACACATAAATGACCAGAAGGTTCATTACATATAATTAGCTCGGGAGCCTCTGGATCTGCACGAGTGATTGTTCTAGAGAAAACTCGACAATTCAGAGCTAACCACATTGATTAACTTCTCATCTAGGAACGTTTACCAAGAAGATTGACCAACATCAAACTTAGGCCTTAACTTGAAAGTAAAAATGCCTAATTGCACAACTCACTCTGAAAGCCTTTAGAGTCGTGCCAACCATTCTACTTGCTAAATATGACCCTTCGGAAGCTGATTGAATCATCAGAATTGGATTTTTATGTAATCTTTCTGAACTTTTGATTGAAAATGATTTTTCAATGTTCAAAAGCTCTATACACAGAAATTTGCATAAAAATCAAATGAACGGCCAGAAAATGGAACTGTCAGTCCCAACTAATCGTAAATGACTTAGAGTCACTATATGAACTCTCTAAACATTGAAAAAAGGGAATAAACTCATAGAAACTTTGAGGATCGTTACAGGTTTCTTTGTTTGATATCTCGATTAGAATCAAATAATTTTGATAAGTGTGAAATATGTGTTAGAGCTAAAATTTCCAAAAGTCATGGTTTTTAGTAAATAGAGAAACTAAATTACAATCTTGAACTCACACTGATTTAGGGTTATTTAGAAGAAACTACGACTAGATGTGGTAAAAGATAATATGTAACCTTTATTGATGATTTTTTTTCCAGATTTACTATGTTGTATTTGCTTAAAAATAAAGATGATGCATTTGATGCTTTCATATCTTATAAATTTGAGGTTGAAATAAACTTAGCAGAATAATCAAGCGAATAAGATCAGATAGAGGTGGAGAATTTGTATCTTTGAATGCTTTCTCTGAAAAAGAAGGAATCATTCGTGAATTAACCCCGTCTTATTCACCTGAGTTTAATGGAGTAGCTGAAAGGAAAACTAGAACTTTAAAGGAAATGGTGAACTCCTTCTTAATTAGTTCTAATGTTCATAATAATTTGTAGGACGAAGCAATATTATCTGCATGTAACATACAAAATAGTATTCCTCATAAAAGAATCGACAAAACTCTTTAAGAATAACATGAATAATTTAAAAGTCTGGGGGTATCTTGTTAAAGCTCTTTTACCTAAACCTAAAAAGAAGAAACTAGGTTCTAAAACTATTGATTGATGCTTATTGGCTATTCTGAACATAGTGTTGAATATCAATTTCTTGTTATGAAAAGTTATAACTTGATTGCAATACTGTTATTGAGAGAAAGAATACTGAATTTTTTGAACATGTTTTCCCTTTCTGTAATAACAAATTTCATGCATGTGTTGAATGAAATCATGAGATTACCTCTAATGAGGAACTACGAAGGTGAAAAAGGCCTAGAAAAGATTATTCTTCTTATGGAAATGATTTTCAAACTTTATTATAGATTATGAACAATCAAATTATTTTGAGTTTACCTCCTGGTGCAAAATCTTTTGGTTGTAAATGAAATTTTAAAAGAAAACTAAATCCTAATGGCTCTATTGATAAATAAAAAGCTTGCTTCGTAGCTAAATTGATTCTCATCATTTGGACAAGATGTTAGGGAGAACTGATTTTCTTGCTAACTTACAGATTAAAAACTATAGTAGTATATATGTTCTTAGCTACTTTGAGTTTGATTAGGTACCATAATTTTCTAAAAAACAAATATTGTACATGTTAACTTTTGATAGTCATCGTAATTAACACATTTATTATGAGGTAACTGTAATGATCCGCGATGTCATTTTACATTTATTTTTTTTGCTTATTTTCTCCAATTTGACCCATTCCATAGCCTTAGTTTGTTGTTTTTGACTTCTGGGTATGGGTAACACGATTCACAGAGTGATTGAATGTGTGTGTTGGAGAAAATTTTCAATTTTTAAAGTTTGGAACTAAGGAAGTTTGACTTAAGTCAACATATAGGGTAACAAAGTAATTTTAAGATTCTGACAATTCCATTAGGTCGAAAGGGTGATTTGTTACTTTGATGGATAATTTGCAAGGGTCGAAAACACCCAAGAATGATTTAAAATGTTGGAAGGGAATCTTGGATTTCTTAAATTTGGAGTTGACCACAATCAATATTTGATTGAGACAACCTTTAAATGGTGATTTGATTATTCCAACAGGTCCAGAACATGTTTTATCATCAGCTTGGATTATTGATTTAGAGCACAATTGAAATTTATGATATTTTGTGCAAGTCCAAGCGCAATTGCACAAAAGGGAAGCCTCATGGTTAGTTTTATTGGCACAGAGAGGGGGTGCACAATCTCACAAGAGGGAGGTAACTGAGGTTTTTGTCTTGCGCAATCGTGCTAAAGAAGAGTGATTCTGACAAACATAGTTCAACAACTAAACAATGATTGTCCATGGTCTTTCACCCATTTGCACCATATTTTGACTTCTTGTTGAGACTATTCTTAGTGGTATTTCTTTTTTGTTGAAAGAAGGTAAGCTCCTAATCACTTAATAGATATTTCCTCGCTATTTTATCGTGGATTTTAGGATTAAATCATTGTTTGTGGATTTAAAATTGGGATCTTTTTGCTGAAGAATTTTTTAATCGATTTGATGAATTGAAAGTCAGTCATATTTATCTATCTCTTATTTGAGTTCTTTGTCATATGTGTAAGTTAATTTTGAAAGAATATTCTAGTTTTTTTATCAGGTTTCCAGGGTTAACTCTTCACTCGAAATTGACCTAAAATTTTTATATTGTGATATGGTTATCGATGGCCTGGTGTTTACATATATAATATGTTGTTGATATATTGGGGAAAAAATAAACGAACAAATATAACTTGACGAAAAAATTGAAGAATGCAAAAAGGTATACACAAAAATGTTTTCTTCTTCCAATTTGTATGAGTCTTGTAGTGAGTAGCTAATGAACACGACTTTGAAACTCTCCATATTTTTTTTATTATTATTTTTGTATTTTTTTCACTTTAAATGAATTTCTTGTAGGGGTGCCATCACTTACTAGAAATCTGGTTTGTGACATATGTTCTACAATGAATACCTACTTCAATGATATTGTTGTTAGTGCTAATTACATAACAACTCACGGGTTAGTTAATCAACAATTAGATTAATTAATAATTATCACAAAAAAAATTAATTTTAGGTGAAAAAGTAGTTTTATAAGTAAACAAAATTAGAGATTATCATTTACTCGAGATTACATGAGTACTCTCTGTTGTTTGCATCGCCTTTCTCATTAACTATTCAAACTAAATTATATATTCTACGGATAATGGTCAAAATTCTCTTGAAATGTGTGAAATGAACCAAAATGTCCTCCGTTTATACTACGATCCAAAATAATCTTACCGTCAATACTTTGGTAAAAAAAATGAGCTTATTATTACTTAATGGGTAAAAAATATCTTATAGATTCCAAATAAATATATAATTTCTTTATTCTTTGAATACATTGTTTTCCTAATAAATATTTTTTTATTAGCAAATGTTTATCCAACTTCGATTAAAATAATATATTTATCATAATTATATTTTATCGTAATCTAAATAAAAATTGATGACATATTTACCATGATCTTATATATGACATATATTGTTCGTTAAAAGGGTAAATGAAGTTATTCTATTTTAATTTATAGAAGTTATTTTATTTTAATTTATAAAATGAGATTAGGCAGAAAAAATTATTTCCTACATTTTTATTAGTTAAAGTGGCTTTTAAAGAAAGAAAATAAGAATAATGTTCTTTAAAAGTAATAATTTAGTAGAAACAGTAAAAAAAATAATTAAAAAAAGATAAAATATTTATTCGGAAAAGGGCATTTTGGCCCATTTAGGAACGATAGGGGCATTTTTGGACAAAACTATTAACAACAAGGGCTTTTATGAACTAATGTATAAAAAAAAGAAATTTTGTTCATTTCACATTGTTTAAGGACCTTTTTTTAAATCCCCTTTAGTAAATTATCACCCACAAGAGTGCTAACTTATAGTATTCAATAAAAAAAACTCATAGCATTCAAAATTTAATTTTAATCTAAGGTGTGCATTCTACTAAATTTGAAATATTACATTGAGTTATATTCTATAAATACTTTACTTTACTTCACTTGAATGTATTTCTTATCTTTTCCTCGATTGATAAAAGATTTTTTATTCATATTATAGTTCTGACTATTTAAGAAGAGGACTTAAAAAAATTTATCAATCTTTTAAATTGATATTTTTTTGTCGTTATTCTTTTCCCACTTCCCCACTGTCATAATATAATTAGTATGAAATTAAATAAGGGTAGTACATTGTTGACCATTTTTCTCATTTGAATATTCTGCACTCCTATAAATACTCACATATTTTCTCCTCATTGTTTCACTATATCTCAAAACTCAAAGGTGATTTCCTTTAGTGTTTGACCTTGCGTGACTTAACATTTGTATGTAAGTTATTATTCTTTAAGTTTTTGTATGAAGAGGCAATTTTTTATTTCATTTTAATTATTTTTCAAAGTTAATTATGATTCGAACATCACTTTCCTTCTCTTGTTTATATCTTTGGATAATTTTTTTCAAGTTTTGTTGTGAGTCCTAAGGAGTCTATGGAATCGTGTCTAGTTTTTCGTTATTTTCTGGATTATATAATTCAAATATAGTATTGTTAGCCAATCTGTGTTTAAAACAATAGTACTGATTACCAGAAACTTTGCAGAAACACGAAGTTACCAAAGTTTCCAATGAACTAGTGAAGAACATAAATTAATTAACAAAACTAAAATCTGTAAAAACGTACCAGAATCTGAAAAAACAGAATAGGAAGAAGATCAAGACCACTGAATGCATAGTGTCCCCTTGAGGAAATTATTCCCCTCTAGTATCCGAGGTTTGATTTGAAATATGTCCTCCCAAGATAGAATGATCTCAATCACCAGTGTATTGATACCCAAAACTCTGGTGTTAGCGAGCCATTCAACGGCAGTAAACTACATGAAAAATATTTGTGCAGAAGAAGAAGAAGAAGAATCAGAATTTTTCGTAAGTAAAAAATTTGAACAATCAATGGTATTTATAGCCAAGAAGCACTAGTTCCGAAAGGTTGCAAACTTTAAGAAACCACACGACCATTCTAGAAAGTTTGCAAGCTTTCAAACGGTCATGGCAGTTCTTGAAAGTTACAACCTTTCAGAACAGTCATCTCCAACGGCGGGAAATTCAGATTAAAATGGGAAACTACTTAA
The DNA here is from genome assembly GCF_000226075.1 of Solanum tuberosum. NCBI lineage: Eukaryota > Viridiplantae > Streptophyta > Magnoliopsida > Solanales > Solanaceae > Solanum > Solanum tuberosum. The sequence continues at coordinate 1,415,502 of NW_006238948.1, read as the reverse complement.
AGTAAAATGGATCGCGGGGATCCCAGTTGGGTCGGAATGTTTCGGTTAATTAACTAAATAATTGAAACGTTTTGGCCATTTAATTTTAATTTAATTAATTAAATAATTAAAACAAACTTTGTCTAAAAAATAATCTCTCGATCGATCATTTTTCAAAGCCAAAGTCGAAGTAGAGTCGAGCGAGCGACGACGACGACGGCGCGAGAGGGGTCCCTCTTTCCAACCCTTTTAACAACTAATAGAAGTGTTTATCTATTTAAACACTTCTATTTTTCTTTCCACCATCAATGAGTGAGAAATGCCTTTTGACGAAAGGATAATAGAACTTTTCAAGTTCCTCTCTTTTCATCTTCCCTCCATTTCCCATTAACTCTTGCTATATACCCAAAAATCCCCCACATGAATGGGGAATGGTTATAACATAAGGAATACACGGGCGAGTGTGTACTTTACAAGCAAGGATCAATTGCATATGGATAAGTAGGTTTTCCCTTGGACTTTCCATAGTGAACATATGTCGAATATACTTAGTTAATCGGTAGATGCGATATCTTTGAACTGTCGAGCTATGGTGTATACCTAGACAGCCATATGTCACACAATTAACCCTTTACCATTTATGGTTCTTACGGTTGTGTTCGTTTCAACCATGAACCCCTCCTAGTTTCATGAGTGTATAGAGAATAGGCTTTTGACAAAAAAATTATCTTTGAAGCGGCTTACACTTCACACTCACATAGGTTATTTCTAACCATGTCATTGTGTAGATACACTATTTGGTCAAATATGCCAAACCTAGCAAATCATTAAAAACTTGAAGCTTTTTTAACTCATTAACAAGTCTTAATGTCTTAACCTTGTTCCTGAACATTGTCTTAATCATGAGAATGGATTTGAGTTGATTGACAATGTCGAACAGTCAGTCATAACTTTGTTTTTCTCCTTGAATGTAGCTCTTGGGATCTCTAGTCTGCTAGATACATTTACCGCCATGCTGACTTTTCCTAAGCCGTAAACCCATTCCCTTAGATGATCTTTCAACTGCCTCTCTCACTAGGCCTTTCGTTAGTGGATCTGACACATTATCGCTTGACTTCACATAGTCAATTGTGATGATTCGACTAGAGAGAAGTTGTCTTACGGTGTTATGTCTCCGTTGTATATGACGAGACTTCCCATTGTACATGACGCTCCCTGCCCTACATATTACTGCTTGACTATCATAATGTATGCAAATAGGTCCCATTGGTTTTTACCATAATGGAATATCTTCTATGAAATTTCGAAGCCATTCAACTTCTTCACCGGTCTTATCTAAAGCAATAAATTTAGATTCTATTGTGGAGTGAGCGATACATGTCTGCTTGGACGATTTCCAAGAGACTGCTCCTCCACCAAGTGTAAGCACATAACCACTTGTGGATTTTACTTCATTTGACCTGGCGATCCAATTTGCACCACTATATCCTTCAATCACGGCAGGATATTTATTATAATGCAAAGCATAGTGTTGTTTATGTTTCAGATACCCAACACATGTTTCATTTCCATCTAGTGAGTTTGATTAGGATTACTAGTGAACCAACTCAGTTTGCTAATAGCACATGTTATAACTGGTCGCGTACAATGTATTTTATACTTCAAACTTCCCAACACTCTGGCATAGTCCAATTGAGAGTCACTTTCACCTTCATTCTTTTGAAATGTAAAGCTTAAATCAATTGGAGTTTTGAAAATGTTGAAATTGAAGTACTTGAACTTATCCAATACTCCTTCAATATAATGAGATGGCGATAATGCTAGTCCCTTAGGAGTTTTGAGAATCCTGATCCCTAAGATCAAGTCAGCAGCTCCTAAGTCCTTCATATCGAACTTGTTGGACAACATGCGCTTAGTAGCATTTATATCGTCAATATCTTTACTCATTATTATCATGTCATCAACATACAGACAAACAATGACTTCATGATTCAAAATGTTTTAATGTAAACACACTTATCACATTCGTTAATCTTGAGTCCATTTGCCAACATTGTTTGGTCAAATTTAGCATGCCATTGTTTGGGTGCTTGCTTAATCCCATAAAGCGACTTTACAAGTCTGCACACTTTCTCTTCTTTACCAGGAACCACAAACCCTTCAGGTTGTTCCATGTAAATTTCTTCCTCCAACTCTCCATTTAAGAAGGTTGTCTTTCCATCCATTTGGTGGATTTTAAGATCATACACTGCCGCTAATGCTATTAACATCCTAATTGATGTTATCCTTGTGACTTATGTATCAAAGTAGTCCAGACCTTCCTTTTGTCTGTATCATTTGACTACAAGTCTAGCCTTATATTTGTCAATAGTCCCATCAGCTTTCATTTTTCTTTTTAAAGATCCACTTTGATCCTAAAGGTTTATTTCCTGGAGAAAGATCAGCCAATTCCGAAGTATGGTTACTTAAAATTGATTCAAACTCACTATTGACTACTTCTTTCCAATAAATTGCCTCAGATGAAGACATAGCTGCTTTAAATGTTTGAGGCTCATTTTCAAGCAAGAATGCCACAAAATCTGGTCCAAAAGAAGTGGATTTTCGTTGGCGATTACTACGCCTAGGATCCTCATTAGGTAGTGTATTTTCCGTTGATTCTTCCTGTGGTCGTTTAGGTCTTTCACTTGTCGACTCAAATTTTGTTTTATACGAATAAATGTGTTCAAAGAACTCAGTGTTATCTGACTCAATTATCGTATTCACATGAATTTCAAGATTATCAGATTTGTGAACCAAAAACCGACAGGCCTTATTGTTCACAACATATCTAATAAATACAGAATCCACTATTTTGGGTCCAATTTTCACCCTCTTGGGTAAAGAAACCTCTACCTTGGCTAGACACCCCCAAACTTTGAAATATTTCAAGTTGGGTTTCCTTCCTTTCCATAACTCATATGGAATCGATTGCATTTTTCTACGAGGTACCCTATTGTGTATCTTGTTAGCCGTAACGATGGCTTCCCCCCACATGTTTGGCGGTGAAACATAACTCATTATCAAGGCATTCATCATTTTCTTTAATGTTTTATTCTTCCGTTCTTCCAAACCATTTGACTGTGGTGTATAGGGTGCAGTAGTTTGATGAATAATACCATATTACAAACATATCTCTGCAAAAGGAGATTCGTATTCTCCACCCTTATCACTCGGAATCATTTTTATCTTTAGATTCAATTGATTTTCCACTTCATTTTTGTATTGCTTAAATGCATCAATTGTTTCATTATTACTATTAAGCAAATATACAAAACAAAATCGAGTGCAATCGTCAATAAATGTTATAAAATACTTTTTCCCACCACGAGATGGTATTGACTTCATATCACATATATATGTGTGAATTAAGTGTAAAGGTTTTGAATTCTTGTCAACACACTTATAAGGATGTTTAACAAACTTACTTTCCACAACAATTTCACATTTCAATTTATCACATTTGAAATCAGGAAATAGTTCTAAAGTAATCAATTTTCGCAAGGCTTTGTAATTTACATTTCCCAAACAGGCATGCCATAAATCATTTGCCTCCAATAAGTAAACAGAAGCAGAATTATAATTAATACTCTCAACAACCATTACATTCTGTGTGAAGAGGCCCTCAGTGAGGTGGCCCTTCCCTAAGAACATCTCATTCTTACTTATTACAGTTTTGTCACTAACTAGGACACACTTAAACCCGTGCTTAACGAGCAGTGCAGCAGAAACTAAATTCTTCCTAATAGTAGGAACGTGCAGAAGGTTGTTCAAAGTCAACACCTTGCTGGATGTCATTTTCAACATTACTTTCCAAGTTCCTGCAATCCTTGTTGCTACTGTGTTCCCCATGAACAAATCTTCATCGAACTCAGCAGGAGTGTACGTTGCAAAGTCTTTTTTTGTAGAGCAGATATGTCGAGTGGCACCAGAGTCGAGAAACCACTCCTTGGGATTTCCAACTAAGTTGTACTCCGAGATCATTGCACAGAGGTCAACTGCATCTTTCATCTCTTCCACGATCTTTGCTTGACTTTTTCCTTTGTCTTTCTCTTTGTCCTTTCTTGGAGCACGACAGTCAGAAGACTTGTGACCAGCCTTACCATAGTTGTAACAGTTGCCCTTGAATTTTTTCTTGGCCTGTTCTGACTTCTGTCTGTTGGAATTCTTTCTCTTCTTGCCTTTGGTAGGAGCTTTCTCAACAATATTAACTCCAATTATTGTCAAACTCTTACTAGACTTCTTTTCGACGGTCTTGTTATCTTCCTCAATCTTGAGCGAATCACAAGATTTTCAATATTCATTTCCTTACGTTTGTGCTTTAGATAATTCTTGAAGTTATTCCACGAAGGAGGTGACTTCTCAATCATTGCAGACACTTGAAAAGCTTCATTAACTACCATGTCCTCAGCAATCCGATCATGGATAATAAGTTGAAGTTCCTGCACTTGTGATCCAACAACTTTACTATCTGACATTTTATAATCAAAAAACTTTGCGACCACAAACTTTTTCAAGCATGCATCTTCTGTGTTATATTTCTTCTCAAGTGAATCCCACAATTCTTTCAAAGTTGTCATTACGCTATAGACATTATATAAGTCATCCTCTAAAGCACTTAGAATATAGACGTTACATAGGAAGTCTACCTGTTTCCATGCTTCAATAATCATGAACTTTTCTATGTCTTGACATATCAGTAGTAGGCACTGGAATTTCTTCATTGGTATATTTCTGCAGACCAAGAGTGGTAAGCCAGAAAAATACTCGTTGCTGCCATCCTTTGAAATTCACACCAGAGAATTTTCCCGATTTCTCTGCTGGTGGTACAGCAGTTCGGGTTGGTGCATCAACAACCACTGTAACATTATCATTTTCCATTTTAGAATCTGTATTAAACAGAAATTGATAGAAATAACTGAGTAAGCAATAACTTAAATTGCAAACTTAATAGGAGTATAAAACCACGAAGTTTTTGTCTCCGCCAGAAATACAAATTAAAATAAAATAAATAATTTCCTTAAAAGGACATTGTGCATTTAGTGGGCTTAATTTTCTTACTATTTTGTTTTTAAGATTCTGGTATGTTTTAACAGATTTTAGTTTTGCTAATTAATTTATGTTCTTTACTGGTTCATTGGAAACTTTGGTAACTTCGTGTTTCTGCAAAGTTTCTAGTAATCAGTAATACTGTTTTAAACACAGATTGGCTAACAAGTATCGCAACATATAAAGTGTTGAAAAGGGAAAAATATTAGCATTGAATTTCATACATCGTATAGATTTATAAATCTAAATTACTTACTTGATATAGATCTATTAAAATTAGGGATATCATAAAGTTTGAAATTTTTTGTTGTTAAAACACTTTAAACTTAATCCCTTTTAATGTTAACCTAAAGAAATTAGGGTTATTCTCTTTATTTTGTTTCGTACAAAAAAAAATTAGATTGTAAATGAAAATATTTATTGATATCAATTTTGTAAAAAATTATAGATTAGTTTTACTTGAACAAATTCTATTGTAGCAAGTCCTTGAATTAATTTTCTTATACCTTTTTTTTTTTCAAATTTATTATTTTGCCCGTATCATACTTTTCTTTATCTTCCTTTTGCTCTAGATTGAAGCACGAAAAGCTTGAAACAGAGGGTGCATATATGGAGAAAGAAGGTAATAATGGAGGGAAAGAAGAGATCAACAAACGAATAGCAGAACTAAAGGATAAACTGTCCCTGGTTAATTCAAGGAAGGAGGCTCAACAACGTGAAGTTGATGATTTAAAGTTGAATCTTAAGGATGTTCAACAAGAGATGGAGAAGATACGTACTGAATTTGAGAGTCTTGCTAATAAACCTTTGTAACTGCTCCCAGTATGTCAAAATTGATGGTTTCTCTTAAAGTATGTGTTACTGCTATTTCATGATTAATGATATCCGAACCCGTTTTCAGTTTCTGAACTTTTTTTATTTTATTTATGTTCTATTTTGTTTAAGATTTTCTTCAAATGATTATAACAGAGAGAAGTGATATGGGTTGGAAAACATTTACAAGCATCATGTTCTAATTAAATTGAGAAGTAAAAACGTGTGATGATTTAGGGTTGAGAAAAACTATTCTCTTCCCTTTCGTATTTGAACAATTTATTTGTTCTAATAAAACTATTATTATATGAGTAAGAAATAGTTGGATAACAACTTCACTTCTGGATTTACTATATTTTTTTGTAATTTCTACACCTTTCGTCCTTGAGATGATAATTTGTACTGATCATGAGTACTAACGAACTATTTTTCAATTAGCCCGGCATTCAATATTGAGCTATCTTCATCCTTAACTAGAAATTTCATAAAAGAGAAATTTGATGTTGCAGACCATGATGTTCTATGCATGTTCTATCTATCTTCATAAACCTTTTTTTCCTTTTCTCGTAGAATTATTAGTTCTAGGAGCGGTAATAATTCTAAAATAAAAGGAGAAAAAGGTTATGAAGAAAGACAAAACATGCAAAGAAAATCAGAGCCTGTGACATCAAATTTCTCTTTTACGAAACTGCTTGTGGTGGATAATGGTAGCTCCATATTGACTAAGCAGCAAAAGAAAAAGCACTCTCTTAGTACTCATTATCATTATAATTTATCATCACAAGGACATGTGGTGTATAAATTTCCCCTTAAAAATTATCAATAAGACCACTCTTTGAACAAAATATCCTAGTTGGATCTAATAACAAGAGACAATATATCATATATGGATCTGATTACAAGAGAAGATTGCATCTGATGACTAAACATGTTATGACATATGGAGTTAAATAATCGTCATCCTTTACCAAAAGATATACAATGATAATATATTTTAATTCAGTTATGTTTTAATTCCTTGCATTTATGTTTTCAAGAATTTTGTGCCTCCGATCCCCACTAATCATTTGCTAATTACTCTTTGTGGCTTTCTTGTGCCCGAAGCCCATCCTTTTTGCATTGTGATTGAATGTTGAACTCTCAGAACCATTTTAATGGTTACAAGTGGCCAAATTTAAGGATTGGAGTCATTTTAAATGAATTGCAGTTTTATTTAACTCCATTTATTTTCTTAATATACTTTTCTTGATTATTCAATTTAAGTTGAAAGTATTTTTTTTCTTTTACATTGAAGTTGAAGGTAGGTTTAATGTTTAACTAACTTTTGTTTCTTTGGTCCTGTGGGAAGGCTAAATAATCCATTACTATGTCGTTAGTCTCGGTTTAAGACAGCTAAGTAAAAAGCATTGATTTCTCCAGTTAATTGAGATTGCAAAAAACCGAAAATGGCATAATCATAGAGCTGGCCAATTGGGTGGTCAAGTATACTAATGCATTACAAATTTGTTGGACATCTAAGCATCTTCAATTTAGATAATTTCTTCTCTTTTGTCTAAGATTCGTTATGTAGAGTTATAGTAACTGATACATGTACTCAGTAGTCAAGCTTTCCCGAACACCACATGGTTTTGATTCTTTTAAGTTATGTTGTAGGTTATTGATTTGATGTTCAACCTAGCGATCTTTTGGTCTCTCCTTGAAATAGAAGTTGTCTACCAAGCTATACTTCTTATAATCTCGAACATAATTTCTAGTCTTCTTTTACATTTGAAACATACACCAATTGAAAAAGTCAAGGGACACACCTAGAGAGGAAGTGAGGTCTACCTTGCTATGCATATTGAGAATGTTATTGATGTTATCGTTGATGATCAACACTTAACATCTATACAAGGTAGACCTTCAAATCACCAATTTTCTTTGTTCAAATAATTGACTTTGGAGTTGTGGTCTTCTGATATACTTGTGATGAAAGAGTAATATTAATTATTCCCAATTTTAGTGCTTATGTATTTGGACACCAACTAATCATTTTCTACTTGATGCATTAAAGTTGTGTGTTGCGGTCCTTCATCATATATGGATCTTGTTTCTATCTTGTTTATTTTACATGAATATGATTGAGTTTAAGGTTTTCTTTTAGTACCGAAATATGTTTGAATATTGTTACCTCTGATTGAAGTTAGTTTAGTTGTGTTTTGTACACAACTAAAACTAGCTCTTACTTTACATGAAGCTAATTATACACCATAAGTGTGATAGCAGTTAGTGTCTTTTCTAATGAACACAACACACTCTTTTTTTTCAAAGAAAAAATTGCTAATAGCTCATCGATCCTGATTCCAAAATATTGACCAGCGTCTCATGCATTGACACCAAAGTTCACCTGAGGAGAGAAGAAAATATAATTATGGCATCCAAGAAAAAATATTCTTTTTATTATTTTTGTAAAATGTCATTCGATATTCGGAATGCACTAGCGCGATTAATCTAGATTCATGTAGCACTTGAATTGTACTATAAAAGTACTTTTTTGCTGTCAAAGTTCCTAGTTCTAGAATTAGTAGACTTCTGAATTATTCAAATCAGTCACTTTTCATGGTTTTCCCATGTTAAAACTTCCATACCAATTTGTTTGATCGAGATTAATGGATCGGTTGAAAAGTGGTGTGGCATGCAATACAAAACCGAAGGAATCACGGAACAAGGAGCTGTTAAATAAAGTTTCAAATTTGTAAAGAATGTAAACAAAGCGAATTGGGAAAGGAAATTGTATTTTATTTTATTTTTAAAAGTCATAATTTGGGTTGTGAGGGGTTAGGCTTTACCCCTACAATGTATATTTATCCAATAAGGTACAAAATTGAGAGGGGGAAATAGACCAAACCTGTAACAAGAAATCAGCTGCAGAAAAACTTTCCAAAGAAAGAGAAGAGAATGAGTAGTCTATACAATATTTGTTGTTCTATATGCAAGAAGCTTGTAACACCTCGAACATCGAGAAATGGCTAAAAAGGGCAACATATGATTTGTACGTTCTGTTTAGTAGTCCGTACAAGTCACCCATATGATTTTGAGTTTTGGGTCAACTTCAAATGATACGATAGCTCAGCACAAATTGAATTAGGTGGCCCATAACCTATCAAATTAAATATCTTTGAGTCCTCTTTCCAACTACACCAAGTTTGCCTATTTTCAAGCCTGGAGTAAAATGTTATGCCTGTTGTAGTGAAGCCCTGTCGGGCAGGGCAACATGACGACCGACTAGACGGACCGTGATGCTTTAAACCGCCCGTGAAGCAGTAGATGGCTCATGAGACTGGCTATTTTGGGCACGATGAAATTTCAGAAGTTGGGGTCATTTTGGTGTTTCCCCCTATGCGTTTGGTACTTAAACTACGTCGTTTTAACCCAATTCTAAAATTAAACTACTTAGTTTAACATCAAATTAAGGGCATATAAAGTATTAATCAATTATTTTACGTTCATTAACACCTCAAGGTATTAGAGCAAGGTTCCAAGAAAAGAAAAGCTAGGGTTCAACCGTTCTTCATGTTACTTTGATTTCGCCAAAGAACTTCATTTTTCCTGGTATGTAAGGCTACCATAGTGTTGGACTAGTTCACCCTCACGCCGTACATCTACTTTCAAATTAGTAAAAGAGTAATCTAGGGCTCTATACTTAGATTTAAGTATTCTTGAGATGAGTTAATATTGAGTTCTGAATTCTTAAGTGCTTATTATTTAATTCCTTTTCCTAATAATTGAATTGTCATATAATGTGAGTTGTGATTATTGAGTTGATTATTCATTACTATTATTCAACATGAATCCTATTTTGAGTATTCAGTGAATTCTTACTGAGAATCTTCTACACAAAACCTTTTTGTTTAAACTGAGTTTTAGGGTAGTAAAGATCAGTTTGAAAAAGAGTATAAGGGAACAAATTATTTCCCAAATGTTTCATTATTAGACGAAGAAAAAGAGTAGACTTTTTGAGAAAAGTCACAAGTGTTTCCAGAAATATTATGTACAAAGCAGTTACCTCTTAAAGAGACCCCTTTTTGTGTAATTATCTCAACCCATAATGTATTTTTACCACAAGTAAAGAGAAACCTTCTTTTCTAAATGAACAATGAGTTTCAAAAACAGTTCAGAGCAGTTACCTCTTTTAAGAGTATAGTTTGAGCAATTATCTCAAACAAAAAAAAATTATACTTTGAGCAGCAATATATATTATTGGGAGTAGTATTGAGCATTGATATGGAGGGAAGTTCAGACAACTCACATTCCCCATAAATCATATCTTGCCCTCATAGATACAAGATCATACTTTTTAGATAAATCCTTAGTGCCTTCAGGAAGAGTCTAGTTGATTCAGTTAGTTGAGGTGTTTTATATCCCGGCACATTAAAGGACAGTTATGGCATCATCACATAGCTCATAGTGATGATTGTCAGTTAGAAAATCTCCCAATAGAGTTTAAGTGTATATTTATATATCACTTATTATGATAAAGTGTAGAGAATAAGAAAGTACTTTTTAAAGTTAAATGGTTTCATTCCTTTAATGCTTTACATTCAGTTGAGTTTATGTTATACCTATTGCAGTCATTTCTTTCAGATTTTTAACCTCGGTTATATTACATACTCGTACACTGAAATCTACTCATGTCATTCAAATTCCATATTTTATGATGAAGATACAGGTGTTCAGGATCAACAATAGGCGCTTTGTTGAGATCATTTGACCTTCCAGTTAGCTTTGGTGAGCCTCATTGCATTCCAGAAGATTTTACTTTTGCCTTTCATTTTAGTTGTTTTAGGGTGTTGTGGGTCATGTACAAATAACCATGTTGAACTATAGAGGCTTCATAGATATTTAGAGTTAATGAGACATGTACCCCCTCTTCCAGGTCCATCACAAGGAAAACGAAAACCAAGATTTGCTTTATCCGGTATCAAACGAGAACTGCGAGCAAATAGCACACCTTTCAAGAGTATCAATACCGTCACATGAATCGTAAATGCATGAATGTGATGTACCAAGAAATCAGCGGTTCCTAATGGAATAGGCAACAAAGCCACCTTGCCACCCACTGCCACTAAATCGCCACCCCCCCAAGTTAAACTGGTGCTTGCTGTTGCACCAGGAGCCGTTGCACCAGGTGCTAAAGCATGGGTGTTTTGTATCCATTGAGCAAAAACGGGTTGTAATTGTATAGCGGTATCTAAAAACATATCTTGAGGACGTCCTAAAGTGCTCATGGTATCATTATGAATATACAAACCAAAACTATGAAAGCCTAAAAATATACATGCCCAGTTGAGATGGGATATGATTGCATCACGATGCCTAAGGACACGATCTAATAGATCGTTGTACCGAGTAGTTGGATCATAATCTCTTACCATAAAAATGGCGGCATGCACGGCAGCACCAACTCAGTATTTTTCCTTTTGTTTGACATGTTTTAAGACTGTTTTGCAAAGTATTATTATTTTTGCAATTAAGTATTTGCAGACAACTTGAGTTAAGTATTTGCTTGAGTTTGAATATACTAAATTCTATTTCTAAGCTTTTTATAGCTTGAGCAAAATCATCCGCTAAGTAGCCAGTCAAGCCAAGTATTCGCTTGGGGACCAGAAATGGTTCTCGAGTGCCGGCCACAAAGCTCCTTCACCAATAATAAAATTGATGTCTTCTTCTCATGAAAAGACACCGCCTTTAATTTAGTTGAATTAGACCTTTAATCTCTCTACGATATTATTGTTGAGAGGAGTAAAAGGTTCTATTTGCACTAGAGGATGCCAATTTAGCAAGAAAGTCGGCTACTTGGTTAGCCTCTCCATAGTAAGTTATATTCACATTTCTATTATGTGTGGAAGATATTTTATATTACAAAAGTTTTGCATGATACATAAATATACTCTTTATCTTGGCCTCATTTAACATATGCCCTTCAATTTTGGGGTTGCACAAGTTCACACTTAAACATGTATTAAGTTAAAAAAATAAAGACACATGTCCTACATTGAATCGTACATCGAAATTTGTTTCCTCCGTAGTTTCCTACATGCATTATGCCACATAGGATTCATATGTCTGCTTGTTCAACTATATACAAGTTTAAGTTCCTACTTGTGCATACCAACAGTTAGAGAGCACAAATATGAAATGAGCCCAACTTAAAGGATGCATTTATGTATTATTCCTAAGAGTTTCTTACTTGCCAATTTGTTACATTGGGCCAAAGAATTGTAAAGTTAGTTGCTGCCAAAGTCTCTCAGTCCACGTGAATACCTTAGTTACTATTTGCCTTCACATGTGAAGATATATGGCTCTCACATGGTTTCTCAGAACTTGCCTCTCTCCTCTTCTCACATAGCTTTATCATGTTACTGCTACAAAAGGCGGCGAAGTGTTCACAAAGAAATATAGAGAACGAAGCAATTCACTTAATTCTCCAAATAATTTATCTTTATCTTTTGTTGATTTTGGTAGTAATTATAATTTTTGTTATGTTCCTCTTTTAGAGAAGACTTGTTTAATCTTGGGGAAAAATTTCACGTAGTTGAATTATTTCGTAGGACAGTGACTAGCACTCAAGAATCGCTAGTTTTCACTTATAAATAAAACTTATATTACTATTTTTATAATATCCATGTTTCCCCAAAAATCTAAGAAACTATGACAAATAATATGTCTTGAAAATGTTGATGATACTGATGTTGGTTCTATCCAGGATGCTACTGTTTCAGTCTTTTTACGGGTGTTCATGGTAAAGAAATATATAGGTATGTAAATAGACAAGGTTACAAGACCAATGCTAATAAAAAAATCTTTATAAACATTCACCTCAATGAAAAATAATATTTGAAAGAAATGACAATTCCACTAAGCTAAAAATAAATTATACTGAAACGAATGATATAATTATTGCGATCATGTCGGAGAAAAATATTGAGGTGAATGTGAGAAACTGGGTGATAGACTTTTGTTCTATAATGCACATTTGTGTATAGAGATATGATTTTGTGCCATACACCCAAGTTAAGAATGAAGAAGATTTTTTTTATATTACTGACTCGAGGAAAACAAAAGTTCTTGGGAAAGGAAAAGTTCTTCTCAAATTTACATCTGGGAAACCTTTGGCATTGAGTGATGTGTTGCATGTTCCTAACATCCCAATCAATTTGATTTTCGTGGGATTATCAGGAAAAGTTGGAGTGAAGATTTTTCTGAAGATAATGAGGTCATATTAACCAAAAATTATAATTTTGTAGCTAGAAGTTGGTATTAGGACCTGTTTAAGGAGACAGATACAGAGTGTAGCATGAGTGCCAAACAAAGGTACTCAGCAGGCATCATAGGCCAACTAAGTGAAAAATAAAGACAAAATGAAAAGATAGAATCTACACACAAACAAGGTCCAAGCAGAATATAAAGAAAGCACAAGAGTGTACCAGAAGTAAGACTAAATACAACTAAACTTAACCCAATTGGACCCTCATAACCCTAGAACGTACCCTCGTTCACATGTTTAAGTAAAACCCAAACAGACCCCATAAGCTCGACTGGTACACATAAAAGCAAAACTACAAGAGTGATGTACCACAAGTCTAGATCCAATAAGTGCAAGTCAGGCATCGAACCCGCATTATGGCCTCAAAATGTAAGTATCCAATAATGGGGCCGCGCAGCCAGCCTGTACACTCCTAGGAGCGTCAGCCGCTCAACAAAAAGAGTAAACCTTGGGACATCAGTATATCAAATCAAGGCCGCCCAGTCATTCAGTAAACTTCTAGGGGTGTTAGCTGCCTTGCTAGGAAGATTATACTCGAGTGTGTTGGCATAACAAATCAAGTCCTCCCAGCCAGTAAACTCCTAGGGGCGTCAACCTCCTAACTAACAAGAGTAAACTCGGGTTCGTATTGACTCCAAAAAGAATCTCATCACAACCAACCAAAAGAACCGACATGGAACGACGTCCACTGATAAGAAATCTTATAAGGCTTCAGGTCTTAACCACTCCAATCTCAAGATTCCAAGTGAAGCACATAACCTCAAAAATCACAACAGAGTGGTAAAGATAGGGAGATTCAATATAAGATCCATGAAGCTGAGTAAAGACCTAAATTAAATCTGATTCTATCGGACTCAAGTTTTCTACTCCAGGTTACAAGGACATAATCCCTGTGAATCTATGTCGTACAAGGAATAAGGCCTACAAGCAGCAAGTATTGTAAATTTATGGCAAACTCTCCTTCAATCCTAAAATAAGGATAAACATGCTAAAATATACCATAACAAAAACATACAAGTCAACTCAAAAGATGGAAGTAAACATATAATCACCAACTGTCATGGTACTACACCCAAACTAAAGTCTATCACGCCTAAAACATGTTTACATGAAATAAGAATAATTAGGTACCCGCCCCCAATTCAGTTTAATCAACATGTATTCACACAATCAAGCGGAATCTATGAGAAGTAAAAGTTGTAGCCTACCTGTAGGCTGACCTCGCGGGCTCCAGAATAACCTTTACGAAGCTTTTCCTTTCTGAACAGCCAAAGAGCACTGCCTTACTATAAAAATAGGATCACAATGTCAATACGATCATTTCAACATAAAAAACCTTAAAAGGGAAATCAACCAAATTTGGAATTAAACAGGAATCGTGGGACCCATACAAAAGTTTTTGGAATCGACTCCAGTAAAAGTTCTAAAATAGTACCCCAGTATTTTATTAAAATTGAACACAATTTGGGGCTTGAAACATCAAGAACAACGACATGAACCAAATTCCACAATCTAAAAACAAATACCAAGATTAGGTAGTCCTAAAAATAGAAAAAATATCACGAACAAAGGGCCCTCAACACTTTCTGATTAGTTACCTGTGAGTCACGATTACCAAGAACGCAACACACTTCAAATTACTCAAATCGGAGCTCTAGAAAGGGGAAAACTGCCAAAAGAATTAGAACAAAAGACTGAAGCGTGTCATATTCCTTTTATTAATAAGACTAGATCAGGGTTGTTTAAGTGATCACTAATGTTGCTCACACGACAGACCAACAAGAGGCGGGCCTCGCTTCCGCTAGCCCTTAGTATCTAAAGTGAGGCTACCTAAATTGACACAAGGGTAACAAAGGAAAAAACCCTGGGCTAGAAAATCTTGTTTAAACAAGCCTGGGGCCGCTAAAAGGAAAGCCGTTTAAGCGATGTCAGGGTCCCCTAAATCGGTTCTAGCTTGGCGGTCCTATCTCGCTAAAGCAAATATCACTTGGCAGGCCTTTCTCGCTAAAGAGAAGCCTTGCCTTCTTAAGCGGAAGTCAGTTAAGTGAACCCAGGGTTGCTAAAGCAACAAAACTAGCATTCGACACCATAATATTTCAGGTTAGTCCCCTGAGCTATGCCAAGGTGTTAGGGATTGGTTAAGAACCCCGTGCATACAAACTAGATATGCAACCTACTTAAATTCTACATTACGGACTCAACAGAATAATCAAAATATCCATAAAAGGTAATCTTTACATAAAGTGGGTCCCACACCCAAACTTCTTTTTAAGCCAAAATCCACAAGGGGAGTCAAAGTGTTACAAACTGATTCCTTAAGTCATGATGACACCTACTATAACCCACAATTAGGTTAGCTAACCCATAACCTACAACTAGAAGTAGTGAGTATAAGGGTAGAAATTGATGGAAACAATGCTAAAATAACAAAACAAGATGGAAGTTGAAGCAAACCAAAACTAGATACAAAAAGATACCTCCCAAAACATGGAAGTGATGAGTATAAAGATGTGCTAATTAAAAGAGTTCAAGTCCCAAAGGTGGACTAAAATAAGCTATCTAAAAAAAAGACTAGTTGTACAATTTACCAAAGGAGACAAGAAAGTCCAGGACGACAAGTGCTTCCCCTCACCTCCGATCCTAAAACTGTTGCTGGCACGAATGGACAGCGATGGTATTTGGTACTGGGACCTACATCAAAAGACATATGCAGAGTGTATCATCAGCACCAAAACAAAGACACATTCAGTAGGCATCATATGCTGACTAAGCAAGAAAGTTGAGGACATTATCAAAATAAAGATTCTAGACACAAGCAAAGGTCAAAGCGGTGTTTAAAATAAAGTACACAAGCGTACAAAATGTAAATCTAAGTAAAACTAAACAAAACAAAACTGGACCACATAAGCCCAGAAGGTACGCTTGTGCGCTAGTTTAAATAAATGTCGAGCGGACCTCCATAAGGCCAACAGGTACACAAAAAACTGCTAAATCTATAAGAACGAAGTACAACAAGACCATATCGAATACGAGCAAGTCCGGCCTCGAACCCTAATGCCCAATAAATGGGCCTGTCATACCAGCCAGTAAACTCCCAAGGGCGTCAACCTCCTAACTAGAAAGAGTAACCTGGGGGAATACCTATAACAAATATAGGCCGCCCGGCCAACCAATAAACTCCCGGGGCATCATCAACCTATTTAGAAAGATTAAGGTTGGGTGCTTGTCGATGTGAATCATGGAACCCATGCATGAATTTCTAGAATTAACTCTATCAAAAAGTCCTAAAAAGTACCCTAAACTTGTGTTCCAAAATTGAACACAACTCGGTGCTCGGAACTGCAAAAAATCAGGACATGCAAATAATTTACCAACTAAGAACCAAAAATGAGGTAAGGCATTCAACTTAACTCGTGAATTAACCTAAAATTTGAGGTTTCCTAACACTTTCCGATAACTCCACAATGTAGCTCCAACAATTCCAGACGCATGGAACTGTAAATCAACCAATTCCGAGCTAAAATTAGAGAGATGTCGCTTTTTAAAGTTTCCAAACAAAGATGAAATGACGTCTAGTGTATATATAGAAGACCAAACAAAGCTCCTCATCGCAATCACGAGAAGTAGGTTCATGATGATGGCTCAATAAGAAGCTGATTATCACGATTGGGGATGCCAGCCCTCGCATTCATGATGTCAAAAGGATATCAAACATTCATCACAATCATACCAAAGGTCCACACTATTGAAAAGCACCAAGGGACAAGCCCTCGTGAGTGGAGCCAAGGGGCCTGCAAACGCGGCGGATAAAGCATCTGACACCAACTAATGCACATTAGTTGTCATCAACTGGTTCTTGCAAGTTCAAATCACCTATGGGGTATTCAAATCACTATGGTTTTTGAAATCCCTAGTGGGGAGCCTAAGATTTTTGTGCATGTTGATTCCTATTTAAAGTTGGTTAGCGTCATTGAAGATGACTTAGCCTATTCATGAATGTACATCACTATAGAGCAGCACATTTACCCCTATATTTCATCAATATGTAATCCCCGTACCCCTAGATTGCTTGGCAATTGCTGATTTCATTGATATGTTAGTTTAATTGTAATAATTGATAACTAAAGCTTTATATTAAATTGGTGGAATTATCCACTCAAATGTTCGTGCTATTATAAATTAGTGAATTTAAAGTCCAAATTTCTTGATAGGGATTCTCCACGATATACCATTAACTATGGGATTCGACCACGACTCTTTGTTGGGTTTTTATATTAACTATGAATGCTCACTCTTTTAATTGGGTTTGGAGAGTGATTTGAGAATTATCCCTATACTGTATCATATTGGATCATAACATACCTGCACAACATCAAAACATGCAAAACTAGGTGGATAGATGAAAATACTTGAGGTAAAACAAACTCATAAGCAACCTCACTTACCATCCAGAGGATCTTAAAATGCCCAATATACTTGGGGCTAAGATTTCCCTACCACCTAATCCTCATTACTCCCTCCATTGGCGAAAGACAGAGAAAAACCCGATCACCAACAAAAAACCTTAAAGGTCGACACGGACGATCAACATAACTCTGGTGCCTACTCTGGGCTGCGCCAAGCCTACCCTAAATTTGCCTCATTTCGTCCAAGACGTCCTGAACTGAGTTAGTACCATATGGTATAGGCTCTATAAACTCAAATCAACAAACTGGAGAGAGAAAATGCCTTCGATATAGGGCCTTGAACGAGTCCATCTAAATGCTACAGTGGTAGTTGTTGTTGTATGCACAATACATCGAAGGCAAAAAGTTGTCCCACTTACCTCGTAACTCCAAAACAAAGGCCCAAAACATATCCTCTAAACCTTGAATAGTATGCTCCAACTGACCACAGTCTATGCGTGGAAAGTTGTGCCAAGGTCTACATGAGTTCCCAATTTCTCCTAAAATGTCCTCAGAAAGCTAGAAGTTAATTGACCACCCGATCTATTATAGTAGAGACAAACACACCATGAATATGAATTACCTCTAGAATGTAGATAGTGGTCAACCTCGGTGCTCAATGAAGAATGAATAGGGAAGAAGTGTGCTGACTTGGTCAATCAATCAATGATGACCCAAATGTTGTGAAAACCTGTAGAAGTCTGAGGCAACCCTATCAAAAAGTCCTTGGTGATGCAATCCCACTTCCATTGTAAAATTGGTAATCTTTGAAACTCACCACCAAGTCTCAAATGCTCGGCCTTCACTTGCTGGTAACACATACAACAAGACTATTGGGATTTATGCAGTTTTGATGATTGACAAAGAAAGATGAAACACATCAGTCTACATGGTCCAAAGGTGCTCTATCACAAGTAGTTGAATTCAGAAAAGCACTTAAGATGAATAAAGACAAGATTGCAGAAATAAATTAATGTATAATGATAAATTCGTGAGAAAGCCCAAGGAAGTAAACATCTTATGAATTGAAGACAATGAATCAATGAGTTCGATTTGAAGAAGGCGTCTAAAGAGGCAAGGAGTTTTAATTGAAGAAGGAGTATCACTTAAAGTAGAACTCTTCAAGTTACTGTTGAATTGAAGTGTTGGAGCTCGACTATAATGCAAAAGAATCAATGAATATAATTTGAAGAAGGAGTCTAACTAAACAAGGAGTTTGAATTGAAGAAGGAGTCTTACTTGAAGTAGAACTCTAAGTCTAGAGAGTTCAATTCAATGAGGAGTTTGAAGTGAACAATAACTCTATGATGAATTGTGCTTAAATATAGGTGATATCTTTCAGAATACTTGTGCACTTACAGAGGAAAAAGGAGCAATCAAAAAATTGACTCTCCAAGTGCTACCATCAAACAGAAGGAATACATATAAGAACTTGGTCCTTTTACAGAGTTTATGTGTTAGGAGTTTTTCTTTGTGATTAGGTTTTGATGTAATCTTAGTTTGCTGAGTTATAAATTGAGTTAGGTGTGTTGTCTTTAGGTTGTATAACTCGAAGAGTTGGGAACATATACCTTGGGAGGTTTGTGTTAAGTTTGGGTATTATAGTTCTTAATTCCTTAGGTTACATAAGCTTGTAATCTGTTTTCTGTGGAGGCTTAGTGACTTAGTGAGGTTGAAGTTAAACTCTGTAGGGGTACATGTCGTGGATTTTTACACTTTTTGCGCCAGATGTTTTTGCACATATAAATACTGGTTTTTTACTTACTATCCTTACTGCTTTGCTTGAACATGTTAGGCAACATGTTTCACACTTAGGCAAAAAGTTAAAATCAGTAAATTACTAGGTCGTGCAGACTGAAAGGGATACATAGTCTGCATTGTCTCTCCTCATGTCGCTCCAATAATAGTGCTGCCTCAAATCATGATACATCCTCTCGCTGCCTGGATGTATAAGGTACCAAGAATCATGGGACTCACACAGTATCATCTCGATCAATCCCCTAACTCTCGAAACACAAATTCAGCCTGCAAATCTCAATGCCACATCTGAATCTATGGTATCCTGACCGGCATCACAACTCACACTCGGTCTCAAAGCGCCATCATAGTCGCATCCTCAAACTGAAGACCACAGATCCTATCAAGTAAGGATGAGTGAACTCCCACATAGGCTAAGACATGTTTAGAGTCTTAAATAACCATTTGAATCATCTTATTAGATATGGACTGAATGTACAAAGGTAAAGGCCGCCAGATAATAGACAGGAAGGCTAGACTACCCATACTCACCATCTTCCAGCTCAATGAGTCTACTACCACATTCATCTTGCTTAGATGATAGATAATTGAGGGGTCATAATCCTTTAAAAGCTCAATATATCGATGTTTCCTTGAATTAAGTTCCTTTAGGATTAGTAATGTACTAAAAATTCATGTGATTAGTGTAGATCTCGCAAAAAATTCAATTTTGGTACTGCCTTAAGATCTTAAGCGTGAAAACTACCACCATCAACTCCAAGTCATGTTTGAGGGTAGTTGCACTTATGAAACTTAAGTTGCCTCGACACATAAGCAATAAACTAGTCATGCTACATCAATACACAACCCAAACCAATGTCGCGTAGGTCACAATTACTATGTAGGTCTCGCAACAAACTTAATTCAGGTAGTGCTTCAAGTTCTTAAGCATGAAAACTACCACCGCCAACTCCAAGTCATGGGTGGGGTATTTACGCTTATGCAATTTAAGTTTCCTCGATACATAAGAAATGACCTACTCCTGCTGGATCAATACATAACCCAAACCCATGTTTGACAAGTCACAATATACCATGAAACCCTAGCCCTCAACTGGAAGATGCAATATAGATATGGTGGTCAACAACTCCTTGAGGTTTCAAAAGCTCACTCGCATTTTTCAAACCACTCAAAATGAACACCAAGATTAGTCAACAAGGTTAGTGGTGCTCCAGTAGTGTAGTAGCCTTATACAAACCGTCTATAGAAGCCTGCTAATATGAACTTCGAATCTGAGTAACCAAACTGGGTCTAGCCTAGTTACAAATAGCCTCAGTCTTTTCCTGATCTACCAAAATGCCATCCTTCGACAGGACATGCCCTAAAAATGCTATAGACTGAAAACAAAACTCACATTTTGAGAACTTGGCATACGGTCTCTGATCTTTCAATGTTTGGAGCACAATGCTCAAATGTTGCTCTTAGTATGTCCTGTTGTGCGAGTAAACAAGGATGTCATCTATGAATACTATGACAAATAAATTAAGATACGGCCTGAACACCCGCGTTATCAAGTCCATAAAGGTGGCAATGGAATTAGTAAATCCAAAAGACATCACAAGGAACTCATAGTGGTCCTATCTAGTCCTAAATGTGGTCTTAGGGATGTCTGTTGCTTTAATTCTAAATTGATGGTAACCGGATGCCAGATCAATCTTAAAAAATATTGTGGCACCCCAAAACTTGTCAATTATATCAGGTATCTTAGGAATGGGGCATCGGATCGTCATCGTAAGCTACCTATAATCAAACACAGGTGCATCATACCATCTTCCTTCTTCAAAAAAGAGAATATGAGCGCCCTAAGGTGATACACTAGGTCTGATGAATCCCTTACCCAAGAGATCCGGAAGATGAACACTGAGCTCTTTGAGCTTTGCATGAGCCATCCAATATGGCGAAGTAGAAATAGTTTGGGTACCCTGTTGAAGCTAAATATGGAAGTCATATCACTCTTTAGGGGTAGGCAAGGTAGATTAGAAGGAATAATGCCCAGAAAGTCACAGACTGTTGGAACTAATTTGACTTGAAAAGCCTCCCTACTCACATTACGCATTTACTTCAAATAAGGTAAACACTTTTTATCAACTAGTCTCCGAGCCCAAACAAAAGTGACAACTTCAATGTGTATGCTACAACGTGAGCCCTACCACACCTCAAGGAAACACCTGTCATTGCTAAGGTAACAGTTCTACAGAAGAAATTTATGATTTTACAGTACGGGGATAGCCATTCTATGCCAATAATTACATCATAGTCAAGCATATCAAGTAGTAGAAGGTGAGCCCATGTGTCACGCCCCTCTATAGCCACCAAGGAAGATCAAAACACTTGACGCACCACTAAAAAATCATCCACGAGGGACGACACATGCAACGACGCTGCTAAAGGCTTAGATTTAAAACCTTCACAATAAGAATAATAAATAGACATATATAAAAAGGTAGAGACTATATTATATAGAGACGAGGCTAATGGAATAAGGGAATCATACATGTGATCACATTGTCCGATGACAGAGCATCCTCATTTTCTAAAGCTGCATGGAAGTGTCTGCGTGTGCCTTTCCCTGATCGTTGACCTACCACCCTAGGGACAACCATGAATACCCTAACAAGCACCATGACGTTTCTAACCCTCACTTTGGTCTCTTGCTAGAGTTTCTGGTTGTGGATCTTGTAGAGCTACCTATGGAGTGGGACCAATCCGCCTAAGCAAAGGGAAATCTCTAGTCTAATGATCAAACTATTGAAAATAAAAAAAATCTGAACATAATCATCTCCTAGAAGATTGGCCATAACGACCTGTCACGACCCGGGAGCACCCCCAAGTCGTAACAAGGCGTACTCGACCCCGAAGGGGTCTTATACAAGCCACATAGTCATTCATTGCATTCAATAATGAAAATAGTGCGGAATAATAAAAAACTTATTTACATCCACACATTTAAACTTCTTAAAACAACTTTAAAAACACACAGCGGAAGTCTAAGTCTCACATGGCCATCTTAGACACAGTCGCAAAACATAAGTAGGGACACGGCCCTTTACAATCAAAAGAAGTCTATTAAGTCTATTACATGAACAAAAGAACTTAAAAGTCTTGTCCTCGAATCCATGAGGACATACCAAGTCTTGGAGGAAAGCAATCCAACACTTCAAACTAGCTAAGAGGGATCACTTGCCGGAACCTACACTTATAGTAAAAATATGAAGAATATGGGTTAGTACACAAAAATGTACTAAGTATGATGACCATGCAAAACATGCTTAAAAAGGGACATTTTAGTTAGAAACCATGCATTATGCCACCTTTTTGAAATATCATGAACAATAGCATAAAAGACATACAAGACAAGCATAACATCAAGTAAGTCATAATATCACCTTTAAACAATATCAACATGAAAACCTTTACCTTGGACCTTCACCTCAAGAAACCCTTATGATATACCTCGTGCAATGTATGGATGGCGTCCCATACCACCATCCATACTAAGGCACCACATTTAGGTCACTTAAAGTAACTTATCATTCCTTTCTTTCACCTTTGCACAATATTCATACATAAGAGGTATATCATTAATTAAGACATGACAAGGGAAAATAACTCGTAATATAACCCAAGTATAACATGCATAACATATTAAGCATTTAAGAGCCAACATTCTTTAATAACCTCATTTAGGGTACATTCATGTCACAGTCATTAGGATTTAGAGAAACTCACTATGACCCTCTCCAAGCCTACTCGTGCAATGTATAGGTAGCATCCCATACTACTACCTACACTTTGTAGAACCTGTCAAGAAACCATAATGAAATCTCACATGATGAGAAGTAAGCGTTTAACCGACATAGACCATGAGAGCTTGTCATGGAATCCGGTGTCATGAGTCCCCACACCGAAAAGAGGTGGTCTACTTGCCTAAGGAAGACCGGTATATATAGCTTAATGGATCCACTAGCTTCCTATGCGGGCACATAGTTTATGGGATAAGGTAGACGATCATTGAAACTCATGCCTAACTGTCGGGGGAGTTTCCATCTAACCAAATCCGCTCGGTGCTTAGCCTACATTCCCATAGAATAGTTCATTACTTTGACATCATCACACATGAAAGGGTGCCATAAGCCTACCGATTCAAGGTACATTTAGGAAAGCTCATTAACTCCTCTTGAAAGGGTGCCATGGGCCTGCCGATTCAAGTCTCATCATTAACCTTTATGGAAAGGTGCCATAGGCCTACCGAATCCAAGGTTCATTACTTATCATTAATGGAAGGGTGCCATTAGCCTACCGATCCAAGGTTCATTATAAGCATGTGTGGAAGGGTGCCATAAGCCTACCGATCCAAGGATTCAACAATCAACAATATAATCATTTATACAAGAAAATGATGCATAAGCCCTACCAATTCAAGGTATACTTTATATTGAAGAATCCTTCATATTATATCATCAACATTCATGAGTGTCATCAACACATCTCTGGATTTCCATACATCTCATAACTCAAACTTTAAAGCATCGATTCATCAATTCTCCATAGTTGGACATTTTGTCAAACACCTTGAAGGCATGTAATGGAATCAAAGAGCATGGAAAATAGGGTAGTAATTATGCAACCAAACCAGTGAACAACCTACAACAACACCTTTACATTCATAACATGATCACATTATCTTCATTGAACTCTCATTCATACAATGTCATGATAACACTTCAATTTCTCATACTTTGCCTTTAAGGCCATAAGCCTCTCATACCAATACACCAACAATACACCATAAACTAAGCATGAGTAATGACATACTTCAACAATCTAAAGACATTTAAACAAGTTCGATTCATATACATTCATTATCAAGCAACCCACTTTATAAAGGCATAAACTAGGAATAGAGAGAAATCATGGGTTCATGGAGTATTTTCGTCATAAATCATCATTTAAACACTAATACAATCATAATAAGTCATTAATAACCATTTGAAAACGTTTGAAGAAGGAACCCATGAGTTAGAGTGAAAACCTAGATTTTGAAGAACTTGAAACCTTTGAAAACTAACTTGAATGGACTCTAGGGTGAAAGCTAACCCTAGATGAAGGATCACCATACCTTTGCTATGATCTTGCAAGAATTTGATGAAGAAAGCCTTGAATCCAAGCCCTAGCCCCAAGTTCTTCTTCTTCTTAAGTGGAGAGAAATATTTGAGAAGTGAGGGAAATGTTTTTAGGGATGGGAATGAACTAATGATATATAGGAAATAATATATGTCATTTGGAAGAAATGGTCCAACACTTAGAAAAAA
>NW_006238948.1:1383210-1386029 GCF_000226075.1 Solanum tuberosum | reverse complement strand
GTTAGGTATCTAACTCAAAGGGATTTCCATGGATATATTATTGGCCACCCAAATAATTTGTGTGCTAGGAGATATGACCCTCCAAAGTAGACCCTCGAAAAAGGCTTCACTTGGAAATTTCGGATTTTGATACGGTTGCTCTAAAATTTGGGTTAGACCCATTTCCCACTCAATTTGACCCCCTAAACAAGAATATGAAGTCGGATTTTCGAAAAACGAAACGGATCTTTTTATATACAGCTAAACAAGTTTCCGGTAACTTCCGAAGCACATTTTTAAGAACTTTTGGGTCAAATTCAAATATAATCATTTCATTAAGTTCTCGACTCCAAACTCACATGTGAGGCTCTAGTTTCACTCTATCATTTTCCTAGTCGTTACACGACCTAACACACATGACTGACATCTATCTCGACTCTAACTCGAGCCAACCTCACTCTTACTATATCAGTCACTCTCTAAAGCCCTTAATGATGTCTGAACAGGTCGACTGTACTGGCCCTGTTGAAACCGCTTTAACGTCTTATAATAAAGTCTCTAGACATTGAAGGGAACTTCCTGTAATTACCCTTATACCTAATTCTCTTATCGTTGGCCTCCCAAAGAACTTGCTCAATTGTACGGGCATGATCAACTACATCAAGAAAGGAATGGCCAATGGAGATTCTAGACTATGTCTAAATCTGTAGCTACAGTTTCAAACCACGGACATGCACATAACTCTCTCCTCCTTAGTAGGTAGGATCATAGTAGCGTCGTAGGAGAACTCGTGAAACCTCACCTTATACTCTAAAACAATCATAGAGCCTCGTTCTAAGCTACAAAATGAACACCAGATACAATCTCTGACATTGTAGGGGATGAACCTAACCAAGAAGGCCTCAGAAAACTCGTCCCAAGTGACCAGTTGAGACCAAGTTGTCCTGGTCTCTATGAAGGTACACCACTACTGACTGGATGGCCCATCTAGTTAATAAGAAGTGAAGTTGACTCCTCTCGACTCTATTGGGGTCAATGGATAAAGTCGCTTGATGTTTGCATAATCAACTACACGTCTTATAGTTCGGATGTCTATAATCGTGCAATAGTATAGTAACCCAACCAAGGATTGGGATCGTCCCAAAGGAGTAGTTTTGAGAATTTATAGAAAAATAAAATTTTGTTCCAACTAGTTGTAGCTAAAGCATTAACGAGTAAAAACATAGTAAATAAAGGGGGTGACACGAAAGTGTCAAATATCAAAATTGGGGGGTTTTAAACACAAGTAAGCAAAAATTTGCAAGATTAACAAGGAAATCTAAGCAATCAGATGGGGATTCTTGGGATGTGACCGGAATACGGGTTAATCTAAAGTATTGGGTACATGCTTTCGATAGAAAATTTATGGAGTAATAGTGACTAGGCTAAACTTTATGTGGAAATAAGTTCTCTCTCGAGCAACTTACCCCATTTCAAATGGGTTCCTCTCGGACACCCATATGCCGCATGAAGACCAGCCTACGCCTTACGCCACTCACTCTCTCGAGTTGAGTGTTAGGATATGGGATTAGGGCTCACCCTCTCGGGCTGAACCTCATGTCGACCCACTCCTTAGGCCATCAATCTAGTGGTCTTGGTTTCGTGACTTCTCTCTCGAGGAAGCCGAAAACACATGAGTAAACTTGTAATTGCACCTACAAATCAATTAGATTCAACTACAACTACTAGACGAAATCACCATTAAACTATATTTCAACTATCAGCAAGCAAGACCAACTAATTATCTTAACCCATATTCGCTAAATCACACCCCAAGAATTGGGGTTTTTAGTCACACATCAAGATATCAAAATTTATACATAAATGAGCTTGCATTCGAATGGGTAAGAAGATATAAGTCTTGTTACATGCCAAGAGTGAACAATCCAAGAGACCCAAGTCCAAATCCTTGGAGAAGAAACCCTCTTTTTCTTCAAGTCTTCAAAACCCTCTCAAACTTAGAGAAAAAATATGAAAAGTTAATATTCTAGACTGAAAGTTACACTAATTGTTCGACACTTAAAACTACATTCTAACTAGTATTTATAGCTTCTACATATTTGTGTTGCAGCAGATCATTTGGCGCCGTTAGTCGGAATCGCTGATCAACTCGGCAATTTGCCTTTTGGTGTAGTTCATCACCGTCTTGCACCAGCCTTCAGCATCATCGTGCTCTGGGTGATTGGTCGACATGGTACTGCTTCGCGAAACTGTTCGGCAATGTGCCGACTGCTTCCTTTTTCCTCCGACTTGATCCTTTCCTTTAGGGCTCAGCACACTGGAACAAAAGGCGAAGTAGGATCCTTTGGCGACTCGCCAAGTGTACTCGGCGATCCTCAGGCCTTCATTTCTTCGTTTTTTTCAGCCTTCTCGTTCCTTTTTCCGATGTAGTGTCCATGCTTTCCTTTAAACATCAAATACCTGAAACTTAAGGGTTTTCATCAGATATTGAGATAAAATAAGCATTTGAGGACACAATTTCTATTAAAAAATAGCCCTAAATGAGTCTAATTTGTGCCCTCATCAACACCCCCAACTTAAACTTTACTTTGTCCTCAAGCAAACTCAAGTTCAGTCGTTCAAAAAGGGTGTTTCGAGATATTGAGATAAAATAAGCATTTGAGGACACAATTTCTATTAAAAAATAGCCCTAAATGAGTCTAATTTGTGCCCTCATCAACACCCCCAACTTAAACTTTTGCTTGTCCTCAAGCAAACTCAAGTTCAGTCGTTCAAAAAGGGTGTTTCGAACAGTGCTACACAAGACTCACTCATGAATGCACACAACAAGACTCAATTTA
>NW_006238948.1:1329065-1383121 GCF_000226075.1 Solanum tuberosum | reverse complement strand
TCACCAATATCAACGAATCTCATGCTCACAACACTTGTTTCAAATGCAAGTTCAAGCTCAACTATAGTGTTAAAATTCCCTCACACAAAGAATGATCCCATATTCACAGCACACAAAGAATGATTCCATATTCACACAATGGTTTCATAGTTTAAAGCTTCAGATTCAGATGCAACGCTCACACTCACAAAGAAGAACATAATACATGATTTCACTCATAGGTTTGTCCGTATTTTACAATCAACATTTGTTTCAGCTCACTTAAGATCAAAAAAGGTCTTTTCAAGGCTTATAATGGGGATGAGTGCAAAGGTATGGTCATTTAGGATCAGTGACTTTCATCCTCATGAGATGTGGTGCTCAAAACACTTCCTTCCCTTTCCCTTCATCATTTTCTTTAGTGCTCATGAGTCATCCTATTATTCACTTCCCATGAATTGTTATGAACCCCTTTCATTTTTCAACTTTATTCCACAACTTTTCTTTTTCATTATTTTTCTTTCCTGTCTTTTTCTCTTTCTTTTTTTTATATAGAGGGGTTCCATTTTTCTCACAATCATGGGTAAGAGGAGACTTCGCTTGCACTTCTTGACTTGCCGCTATCTTTTCCACACACCCCAACTTAGGCTTTTGGCATAAGTTGGCTATTCAACTAACCATAACTTCATGAGGATTATGGGTGATGGATTAAGAAAGGTCTAGTTTTCATCAAGTTTCTTCCAAAGATAGTTAAGGCTCAATGGGTGTTCAAGAGAGAATCACACACTCACAAGGTAGGTCACAAAAGAGTTATACGTCAAATTGGCTCATACTCTTCGAAATTGCCTAAGATCATATCAAGAGATATCATCACTCAATGGACCGGACCAACAGGGCAAATTCTAGGATCTATCATGCATGGTTCAAAGTAAGCTCATCACAGTAGGCATTGACACTACAGTCAAACAAGACTCCACACTTTTGCTAGTGTGCAATGATCATCATAAGAGAATCAATTTGATACTAGACTAGTGATAACGAGAGGCAAATAGTTCACATATTGTTTATGCAACTTCATTTGGCCTCATCGTAGCCATACATTCATGTTCATTCAATTGAGAGCACTATTCAATTCATTGTTATTGATTGGAAGCGAGACTCAAATTTTTGCAAAAGAACAGCCACATTCAAGAGCATATAGCTGGTGGCAAAAATGTGCGAAAAATTTAAAAAAATTCAGAAGGGTCAAAATAATTTTGCAATTAAAAACAAAAGGAGCCATAAGCTCAATCATCGACAGAAAGCAGATAAAACAATTTAAACGAAATAACCCAAATATAAACACGAAAACACAAATATCAACACAAAAGATGGGCCTTACCCCACCACAAATAAAAACATTTTGTCCTCATATGCAAATAACAAACATCCGAAAGTAAATTAAAGAAAAATAGAGAGGGCGAAAATGAGGGAATCATGTCTAAACAGTCGTTCCATCTGACTTGGCATCAGTGTCCGATGTGTGGGTGTGAGTTTGGACAGATAAAAAGTGAGGGAGAGTGAATGAAGTTGAAACTTTTAAACCTTTGGCTTGCAAAACCATCCATCTTTTGCCCGTTCGATGACATTAGTCCCAATCGCTGATCTTTTTGGCATAACGCCAAATAGTCATTTGGCCCACCGAAGTTTATAGAACCTCCATGTTGTGTGGGAGTCCAAACAGCGGTCTCTATCGGGGTCGCTGACACGATCGGTGGTGCGCCAATAATTTCCTGTGATCGCCGAGTTTTACAGACTCCAATGCAAGATGATCTTAAGTCTAGCCCCGACCTAGTTTGGAGTCGCCGAACCGTTCGGCGGTTCACTGATTAGACCTATTGCTCGCCATTTTGTGCTTTTCATTCACTTTCCACACTTCTATCTGCACAATCAACACACTATTATTTTATCAAAGCAACCTAAAGTAATAAAGGGTTTTGGGTTGCCTCACAAACAACGCCTTAGTTAACGTCGTGGCACGATGCAGCAGCGCCTTCAAGCGTCTTCCAAATACACCATTTCAACCAAAGAAATCTCTTGACAATCCCTAATAAATAATTTCAGACGTTGCCTGTTCACTTTAAATGGAGGTCCTTCCTGATCTTCAACTTCTATGGAACCATTGGTGAATACTCACGTTACTCTAAATGGTCCAGACAATTTGGATTTGAGCTTTCCGGGAAAAAGTCTAAGTCGAGAGTTGTATAACAAAACCCAATCTCCTACCTTGAAGTCACGGTTGAGTATCCTATCATCATGCCATTTCTTCATCTTGTCTTTATAGATAGCTGAACTTTCATACGATCTGAGTCTAAATTCATCTAGTTCGTTCAACTGCTCCACCCTCTCCCTTGAAGTTTTGGACCAGTCCATATTTAGAGCTTTCAATGCCCACAATGCTTTGTGTTCAAGCTCGACATGAAAATGACAAGCCTTACCATAAACGAACTGATATGGAGACATACCGATATTTGTTTTGTAAGCGGACCGATATGCCCATAGTGCATCATCGAGTTTCCTGGACCAGTCAGTTCTGTTGGCATTTACTGTCTTTGCCAGGATGCTTTTGATATCCCAATTTGACACTTCGACTTGGCCACTTGTTTGTGGATGATATGGGGTTGCTACCTTGTGTTTCACCCCATATTTGCGCAGCACCATTGAAAACCACCTATTGCAAAAGTGAAACCCCCATCAATAATAATCGCCCTAGGAGTGCAAAATCTTGCGAAGATGTAGCGTTTCAGAAATTGGACAACACTTTTTCCTTCGTTGTTTGGGAGTGCGATGACATCCACCCATTTGGAGACATAATCCACAGCCACCAAGATGTATTTATTTCCAAAAGAGCTCACGAATGGGCCCATGCAATCTATTCCCCACATATCGAGTAGCTTGACTTCCAAAATAGGATTGAGAGGCAACTCGTGCCGTCTAGATACTCCGCCTTGCTACTGACATTGAGATCACTTTTTCGCAAATTCATGCACATCCTTGTATAGGGACGGCCAGTAATAACCACTTTGGAGAACTTTAGCGGAAGTGAGAATACCACTATGGTGCCCTCCCACTGGAGATGCATGGCAAGCATGAAGAATCTCTACCGCTTCTTCTTCTGCAACACACCTCCTAATAACATGGTCAGAACATTCTCGAAACAGGTATGGTTCATCCCAAAAGTACTTTTGAACGTCGAACATGAATCTCTTTTGTTGGTAAAAGGCCAGCTCATCCGGCTTCAATCCACTCACAATGTAATTTGCAAAATCTGCATACCACGGTGTAGGTTTGCGAGATATAGAAAACACTTATTCGTCGGGGAATAAGTCGTCTATGTCGAACTCACACTCGGCATCTTCCCTTCCTTCCAACCTCGACAAGTGGTCGGCCACTTGATTTTCGCAACCTTTTCAATCTTTAACCTCAAAATCAAACTATTGTAATAGTAACACCCACCTTATCAATCTTTGTTTTGCATCTTTCTTCGCCATCAGGTAGCGGAGTGCAACATGATCAGTGTGAGGTCATTTTGGGTAAGTTTAGGGTCATTATATAAGTTGTTTTTAAGTCAAATTCACCTAAACTAAGTCATTTTTCACAAACACCCAAATCAAATAAAAAAGGTTCATCTTCTACACAATATTTCTCTCTCTAAAACTCAAGGAAGAAGAAGAGTGAAAGTGGAGCTAGGGCTTGAAGAATCAAGGCTATTTCACTCAATTTCTTTGAAGAATCATTACTAAGGTATGGTATTCTTTCATCCTTGGATAATTTCCATCCAAGGAGTCCCTCCAAATTGAGTTTCAGAACTAGGGATTTCTCCAAAGTTAGGGTTTGACTTCAATCTGGTGAGTTCTTTCCAAAAACGTTTTTAATTGTTGATTTATGATGAATTCCCCCAAGAACCCATGAAATCGATCCCTAATTTCCCAAATTTGGATCTTATGATGTGAATTGTTGATTCTAAAAGGATTGATATGAGATTATATTTATTATAGTTGGGTTACTTGAATCATGTAATCATTCATGTCTATTTTAGTATTTCAGGATGTGTTGATGGCTTGTGCACTTGAAAGGCAAGATATGTGAATTATGCATGATTATGAGGGCGGGCTATGTAAGGGCCATAAGAACACTGTGAGAGAAAAGTGAATATGATCATGATTTAGTTGTTGTGTTGGGTTGTTATCCTCATGAACACATTTATGTATGAATATGATATGATGTGAAAGGTTAGTCACATATGATGATTTTAAGGTTGGAAGACTACTCGCACCTAATGAATCTAGGAGTTATAGTATGACATTAAGTTGGATTGATTGTCAAGACATTATTCCATGATTATGAACTTTAAGTCAAGAATTAATATGTAAACTGTGGGAATCAATGTTTTGAACCGAGAGGATATTGATATGAGATGGGAGCTCTTCCGTTAGTTGAGGTTGGGTTTTCCTAATAGCAATCTCTTAGGATGGGAGCTCTTCCGCTAGTTGAGGTTGGATTTCTATTAGCAATCATTTATCCCATAACTATGTGCCCGCATAGGTGTTTAGCTAGTGGATCCACCTAAGCTAAGAGTATGGTTCTACCTTAGGCAAGTAGGACATGCCTTTTCGGTGTGGGGTAGACACTGGATTACATGTTAGCTCATATGGTCTATGTCGATTAAGGCTTATTCCCTAAATATGTTGATATGGACAAGAAGATAATTTATAGACCATAGATACTCAAGAAACTTTACTTAGTATGGGTAGGAGTATGGGATCTTACTCATGCATTGCACAAGTAGACTTTGATAGTACTTATAATATGTTGTTATTATGATATGATGATCTATGAATGACAATATGGTTTATGACTTATAATTTCCAATGTATGCATGATGAGTTCAAACTTGGTAAAATGCATGGTTTTCAACCAAAATGTACTTTTTAGCATATTTTCAATGATTTCTTGCATGACTATCATACTTGGTGCATTTTTGTACTAACCTTTATTTCGTCTACATTTTTCTATAAGTGTAGGTTCCAGTCATTGAGCTGATCTCTTTCTTGTGCAAACGATTGGATGGACTATTCTCCTAGCTAGTGGTGAGTCCTCATGGATCTAAGGACGATTGATATCTTGTTGTTCCTTTTATTTCATTGTATTAGACTTTTGGATTCCTATTGTAAGGGTTGTGACCCTATTTGAGACTTCGAGTGTAACAAATGGCTAATTGAGACAATGTCTAGTCTTCCGCTTTGCTTTTATGAAAAAATTCTTAAGACTTGAAAAATGTGTTTTTACTCTCCATTGTTCTTTACTTATGTTATGATATGCTAATTGGCTTACATGGTGCCTTTCGGGGTCCTATGTTCCATGTTACGTCTTAGGGGTACCCTTGGGTCGTACAGAATTTGACTGATTTACCTCCTGGTTCAAAATCTATTGGTTGTAAATGAAATTTTACAAGAAAACTAAATCCTAATGGCTCTATTTATAAATAAAAAGCTTGCTTCATAGCTAAATTGATTCTCATCATTTGGACAAGATGTTAGGGAGAAGTGATTCTCTCTCTACCTTATAGATTGCAAACTATAGTAGTATATATGTTCTTAGCTACATTGAGTTTGATTAGGTACCATAATTTTCTAAAGAAAAAAGATTATACATGTTAACTTTTGATAATCATTGTAATTAACACATTAATTATGAGGTAATTGTAATGATCGGCTATGTCATTTTGCATTTCTTTTTGCTTATTTTCTCCAATTTGACCCATTCCATAGCCTTAGTTTGTTATTTTTGACCTCCGGGTATGGGTAACACGATTAACAGAGTGATTGAATGTGTGTGTTGGAGAAATTTTTCAGTTTTTAAAGTTTGGAACTAAGGAAGTTTGACTTAAGTCAACATATAGGGTAACAAAGTAAATTTCAGATTCTGACAATTACACTACGCCGAAAGGGTGATTTGTTACTTTGGTGGATAATTTGCAAAGGTCCAAAGCACCCAAGAATGATTTAAACTGTTCGAAGGGAATCTTGGATTTCTTAAATCTAGAGTTTACCACAATCAATATTTGATCGAGACAATCTTTAAATGGTGATTTGATTATTCCAACAGGTTCGGAACATGTTTTATGATCAACTTGCATCATTTATTCAGAGCACAATTGATATTTATGATATTTTGTGCAAGTCCAAGCGCAATGGCACAAAAGGGAAGCCTCATGGTTAGTTTTATTGGTGTAGAGAGGGGGTGCACAATCTCACAAGAGGGAGGCAACTGAGGTTTTTGTCTTGCGCAATCGTTCTACTAGAGAGTGATTCCGACAAACATAGTTCAACAACTAAACAGTGATTTTCATTGGTCTTTCACCCATTTCCACCATTTTTGGACTTCTAGGTGAGACGATTCTTGGTGGTATTTCTTTCTTTGTTGAAAGAAGGTAAGCTCCTAATCACTTAATAGATATTTCCTCACTATCTTATCGTGGATTTTAGGATTAAATCATTCTTTGTGGAATTGAAATTGGGATTTTTTTGCTGAAGAATTTTTTAATCGATTTGACGAATTGAGGGCCTGTTGTACTCAATCTCGTATTTGAGTTCTTTGTCATATGTGTAAGTTAATTTTGAAAGAAAATTTTCATTTTTTATTTGGTTTCCAGGGTTGACACTTAACTCGAAATTGACCTAAATGTTTTATATGGTGATATGGTTATCGATGTCCTGGTGTTTACATATATAATATGTTTTTGATATATTGGGGATAAAATAACTAACAAATATAACTTGACGAAAAAAATTGAAGAATGCAAAAAGGTAAACACAAATATGTTTTCTTCCAATCTGTACGAGTCTTGGAGTTAGTGCTAATGAACACGACTTGGAAACTCTCCATATTTTTTTAATTGTTATTTTTGTGTTTTTTCACTTTAAATGAATTTCTTGTAGGGTGCCATCACTTACCCGAAATTTGGTTCGTGACATATCTTCTACAATGAATACCTACTTCAATGATATTGTTATTAGTGCTAATTACATAAACACTCATGGGTTAGCTAATCACCAATTAGATTAATTAATAATTATCACGTAAAAAACTTAATTTTAGGTGAAAAGGTAGTTATATAAGTAATTAAAATTAGAGATTATCATTTACTTGAGATTACATGAGTACGCTCTATTGCTTGCATCGCCTTTCTCATTAACTATTCAAACTACATTATATATTCTACGGATAATGGTCAAAATTCTCTTAAAATGTGTGAAATGAACAAAAATGCCCTCCATTTATACTACGGTCCGAAATAATCTTATCGTCAATACTTTGGTCAAAATATGCCCTTATTACTTAAAGGGTAAAAAATACCTTATTCCAAATAAATATATAATTTATTTATTTTTTGAATACATTCTTTTCTAATAAATATTTTTTTATTAGCAAATGTTTATCCAATTTCGATTTAAAAAAATATATATCATAATTATATTTTATCGTAATCTAAATAAAAATTAATGACATATTTACTATGATCTTATATATGACATATATTGTACGTTAAAAGCGTAAATGAAGTTATTCTATTTTAATTTATAAATTGAGATTAGGAAGAAAAAATTATTTCTTACATTTTTATTAGTTAAAGTGGTTTTTAAAGAAAGAAAATAAGAATAGTGTTCTTTAAAAGCAATAATTTTAGTAGGAACAATAAATGTGTTAAAAGAAAAGAGATAATATATTTATTTGGAAAAGGGCATTTTGACCCATTTAGGAACGATAGGGGCATTTCTGGACAAAACTATTAACAAGAGCTTTTATGAACTAAAGTATAAACAGAAGAAATTCTTGTTCATTTCACATAGTTGAAGGACCTTTTTTTTAATCCTCTTTAGTAAATTATCACCCACAAGAGTGCTAACTTATAGCATTCAAAATTTAATTTTAATCTAAGGTGTGTATTCTACTAGATTTGAAATATTACATTGAGTTATATTCTATAAATACTTTACTTGACTTGAATGTATTTCTAATCTTTTCCTCGATAGATAAAATATATTTTTATTCATATTATAGTTCTTACTATTTAAGAAGAGTAATTAAAAAAAAATCATCAATCTTTTAAATTGATAAAAAAATTTATCGTTATTCTTTTCACACTTCCCCACTGTCATAATATAATTAGTAAAAAATTAAATAAAGGTGCTACATTGTTTTGACCATTTTTCTCATTTGAATATTTTATAGTCCTATAAATACACACATATTTTCTCCTCATTTTTCACTATATCTCAGAACTCAAAGGTGATTTCCTTAAGTGTTAGACCTTGTGCGACTTAACATTTGTATGTAAGTTATTATTCTTTATGTTTTTGTATGAAGAGGAAAATTTTATTTCATTTTAATTATTCTTGTAAGCTAATTATGATTCGAACATCACTTTCCTTCTCTTGTTTATATCTCTGGATATTTTTTTCAAGTTTTGTTGTGAGTCCTAAGGAGTCTATGGAATCATGTCTATTTTTTTGTTATTTTTGAGATTATATAATTCACATATAAAGTGTTGAAAAGGGAAAAATATTAGCGTTGAATTTCATACATCGTATAGATTTATAAATCTAAAATACTATCTAGATATAGATCTAATAAAATTAGGGATATCATAAAGCTTGAAATTTTTGGTTGTAAAACCCTTTAAAGTTAATCCCTTTTAATGATAACCTAAAGAAATTAGGGTTATTCTCTTTATTTTGTTTCGTACAAAAAAAATTTAGATTGTAAATGAAAATATTTATTGATATAAATTTTGTAAAAAAGTATAGATTAATTTTACTTGAACTAATTCTATTGTAGCAAGTCCTTTAATTATTTTTCTTATGCCTAGTTTTTTTTTCAAATTTATGGTTTTGCCCGTATCATACTTTTCTTTATCTTCCTTTTGTTCCAGATTGAAGCACGAAAAGCTTGAAACAGAGGTTGCGGATATGGAGAAAGAAGGTAATAATGGAGGGAAAAAAGATATCAACAAACGAATAGCAGAATTAAAGGATAAATTGTCCCTGGTTAATTCGAGGAAGGAGGCTAAGGAACGTGAAGTTGATGATTTAAAGTCGAAGCTTAAGGATGTTCAACAAGAGATGAAGAGGATACATATTGAATTTGAGAGTCTTGCTAATAAACCTTTGTAACTGCTCCCAGTATGTCAACATTGATGGTTTCTCTTAAAGTATGGGTTGCTACTTTTTCATGATTAATGATATCTAATAACTAGTATAATCTGAATCCATTTTCAGTTTCTGAACTTTTTTTCTCTCTTTTTTATGTTCTGGTTTGTTTATGATTTTCGTCAAATGATTGTAATAGAGAGAAGTGATATGGGTTGGAAAACATTTACATGCATCATGTTCTAATTAAATTGAGAAGTAAAAAACTGTGATGATTTAGGGTTAAACAACTATTCTCTTCCTTTTTTGTATTTGAACAATTGAACAATTTTTTTTTGTTCTAATTAAACTATTATTATATGAGTAAGAAATAGTTGGATGACAACTTCATTTTTAGATATACTATAAATTTATATAATAAAATGTCTCTAGTAGAATTAATTATTTTCCCTTCGGAATAATTATGTATGTCAAAATATTAATCACATAAAAGTTAAATCTAGATCTTTATTTAGTACTAATTGTTTTGAAGTTTTCAACTTATTCAAAATATCCAACATAGATTTTCATGATGCCACAAAACTTTAGCGACATTAGCAACATATAGGTACATAAATATATACTAACCACCTTTTTTTTCATACATTAACTTATAGAGCCACGCATTTGCCATTACCATCTAAACAAAGGAAAGTGACCAAATGCATAAGCTTCTGGACCACTTTGGTAATGTCGAGGATCTAAAATCTGCAATAAGTATGCTCTAGGCCGAGGCAAGTGAGCTCAAGTCAAACAATGCAAAGCTCCAGGTTGACAATGAGATTTGAACTGGATTTAAGCCATCAATTGGTGCACCAACACACCTAAAATCAAAGACCCTTGGAAGGTGAAGGAGTATTTTTCTTCTAGATCACACTTGGAACTATTTTTCCTGGCAGCTAGGAGAATGCAACTGAGTTACGAGGGTGTGCCCTTCCTCTTCTACTTTCAAGTTGCAAACTAGGAGGCGAGCACAACTGTTCTCGAGATGAAAATGCTTATCTATGAAATTTTTACTTTTGATGAGAGCATACCAATGATTGCACACACATTTGATATGCAAGAGTGTTTCCACATGAAACCTCAATAGAATATTAACTACTAAACTAGTAAAGGACAACGATAATTTAACTCCATTTCTCATAATGTCTGATATATCTTGTTATAACATCCAAATTCGATATATTTTTTCTTGTCATCAAATCCACATAGGATTTTCTTGCAAAGAGTCGTTATACTGATAACTTCTTACAGGAAATTGCTGCACCATTCTCCTTGAGATGATAAATTGTACTGATCATGAGTACTAACAAACTATTTTTCAATTAGCTCATCGTTCAATATTGAGCTATCTTCATCCTTCATTGGCAATTTCATAACAGAGAAATTTGATATTGCAGACCCTGATGTGACATCAAATTTCTCTTTTACGAAACTGCTAGTGGTGGATAACGGTAGCTCCATATTGACTAAGGAGAAAAATAAATAGCACTCTCTTAGTACTCATTATCATTATAATTTATTATCACAAGGACATATAGTGCATCAATTTCCCCTTAAAAATTATCAATATGACCACTCTTTGTACAAAATATCCTAGATGGATCTAATAACAAGAGATGATATATCATATATGGATCTTGTTGGAATGTATGCATCTACTAGCTACGATAGGACTAGGTCTTTGACACAATTAAGACAAACAAAAGACGATACTGAAAGTAAAGATAGCACACGCAACTTTACGAGGAAACCTCATTGCTCAAGGGAGTAAAACCATGACATGTCTCACAGGATTATCAAAATGTTTTTATTAATCTTCTCAAGCAAAAGTAAGACACAGTTTACAAACACACAAGAGATTTACCGCCTAATCTCTATTATGAGTAATACAAAAAACTACTCAAATGAGCCAAAGCAATGTCTACATTGCCCACTATACTAACCCACACTGATTAATATAGACTTTTATCGTAAGACACAATGTGCCTTCAACTACGTTCTTATAGTGATTCACCCAAGTTTTGAAACATTTCTATCAAAACTGAAACGAATCCTACAATATAAGCACAAATACAAGCAATCAAAATAGCTGCCGGTTCAGGAAGCAAATCGTCAGTCTATGAGGTCCCGTACTGTTTGTTGAAGCTTGAATATTATCTCTTTGAATGAATGAGTGATTTATTGGTTGTGATGTAGAATATATCAATCATAAAGAAGTATTAAATGCTAGACAAACAACCTCGTCCATTCTAATTGGTGTGGTACACTGATCACCTCATCAACCTCTGACGCGACAACTTTCCAGCTGTCTAGCACATAGCCCTGGATGAGCACACTCTATAGAGGACCGAGTCCCTACATTTGTGAGGAGATCATCAAAACATCTGGGAGA
The DNA here is from genome assembly GCF_000226075.1 of Solanum tuberosum. Classification (NCBI taxonomy): domain Eukaryota; kingdom Viridiplantae; phylum Streptophyta; class Magnoliopsida; order Solanales; family Solanaceae; genus Solanum; species Solanum tuberosum. Next base: position 1,371,517 of record NW_006238948.1, on the reverse strand, counting down.
ATTAAGACTTATCATTTTACCCCTTTTTGATGATGACAAACAACCTACAAGAGGCCTCACATGAGTTTTAACATTCATTCAAAAAATGCATTAGTTCCCCCTATCAACTAGTATTCCCCAAAAAGTATTAGGTCCTTTTATCAATTAGTATTCCCTCTGTTTCAGTGCCCCCTTTCTTTTGTAGTTCCCATTGTCACTAAACTCTAATTTCACAACAGTTTACAATTAATTCCCCGTTTTGACATCATTGAAAAGGAATAACAGTAAACATATGCGAGTTGCATGTAAACCGTTAGGAATTCAGGGCCATGGGCCACACAGTACATGCGTAAGCAGTCAAAAATAGAGAAGATAAAAGCATACGAGATAGGGTAACGGAGATAATAGCATTAGATCACTTACCTGACCACATAAGTCAGCCAAACCAATACAGTTTTCCACTAGAGTAAGATAGAAATAATGGAGGACAGGGAGACCTAAAACATTTAGGACGGAGGGGGAAGGGGAGAGAGGGATCTCATCAGCAAAATCGCGCTCATTTGCATACATGAGCTTGAATGATTTGCTTGTTAGGATCTTGGACCTCCTCACTGAGTGAGGCATTTGTCTTCAACACTTGCGCGTTCTCAGCTCTCAACCTTTCTACTTCTTCCTTATCCACTAAACTGGTACGAGGTCCCTTGGAAATGGTTTGCTGCATCTGAGATTTCAGTTGTGCAATCTCTCCCTCCTTGGCATTTAGAGTTATTCTAAGATCAGCCAACTCCCGTTGTAGAGATGCTTGTTGCTCAAGAATATAGGACACATGGGACCTACCCTTCACCTTACCCTCAACATATTCACATTCCAAAAGGGTTGCAGCGGAGACCATCTGCTTAACAGTACTAGGTACTCCTTTTCCAAGAGGCACTTCAAAGTGTTTGAACACATAGTTTAGCAGATATCCATAAGGGATGCCATGTTTGGTAGTCTACCAAGTCACCCGGTGCATGTGTTCGAGCATGATTGCAGGAAGATTGATGGCCTCAAGTTCATCAATTTTTTCCATAAGAAACAAATCAGCAGCAAATGCTACAGTTCTCTCCTCAGTCCTTGGTACCATGACCTTGTTGATAAATTCAAACATCAACTGGTACTCTCCTCTAAGGAATTTCTTAGGCAGGCCTGCATGTTTGATGTCCCCACGCTTGGTGGCCTCTTGGGCAAACTCACTAGAGGTTTTGCAGCCTTCAATGGACCAGATCTCTTCCACAGGTACACTCAAAATGATCCCCAAGATTTCTTCATTCGGAGATATTTTGACCTTTTTAACTATTGTCATAATCCCCCATCACTTAGAAGCTCCATCTTGGAATAGAATTCACGCACCTCTCGTTCATGCAAGTAAGGTGCTGGAGCTTCAAACAAATGATCCCAACTTTGTAGAGAAACAAAATCAAAGAGAGTAGACATACCAAACTATGTGAGAATTTTTGGATCGAATACTCTCCCATTCAACACCTTTTGTTTCTCCATTTCTGCAATGCGCTCTTCCCTGGTGATCACATTTTCCTCCACTGGTTTTTGAACAGGAGGACCTGGTCCCTTGACGGGTTTTTGTTTCACAGTAGCCCTTTTAATCACATTGTCCTTCTTCACCAGACATTTCTTCAGTGACTTATGACCCCCTTTAGCTTTGACCCGTTCTACCTCTGCTTTCTCATTTCTTTTAGCCACAACTCTAACAATGTCATCAGATTCAGTCTCACTTGACCCTATATGTAGAGGTGTTGTGACAGGTTCCTCAACAGGCACATGACCATCCCTTCTTCATTTCCGGTTTCTTTGTGTTTGGATTTCATTTGCCACTATGGCACTTCCCATCATCTTTTGAACCTCTCTTCTGGTTGCATATTGTCTCTTGTTTCCTTTGGTGTGAGACTCTACCATCTTTCCCTTGCCCTTTATTTCTCTTTTTCTTTCAGACTTAGTAGGCTCATTGTCGATTTTAGTCTCAAGTACAACATCAACTGCTTTTAGATCTTGGACAGCCATAGTCGAGGCATTAGCACCTCCAACCCCATTTTCTATGCCACACAGAGGGAGTTTCTTCTTCCTCCTCTTCCTCACTATCAACATCAAATGATTTAGGAGCTTTTTCGAACACAAGTTGAGCTTTGTGAGGGATCTGTTCCGGCGACCTCAACTCTTGTTCCAACATAGTTGGTTGAACGTCTCCTCTTAGAGAGGCCAAACTTTGTACGACCACCAATTCCTCTGCTGCTGCTAAAATGTTGGACTCTGGACCCTTGCCATCAGGCAAATCCCCTTCGAATAGACGCTTAAACATGGTAGATGACACAACCCTAGACACAATTTCTAAATCTTCAGTGGGTGTCGCAGTAGTGGGCTTCACAATTGACTGGGCCTTGGAATTTTGGGACACATTACCGGATAGAACTAAAGTTGGAGAACACGGCATGATTTCCTCAGATTTAAGTATAGGAGACGCCACTACATCAGTGTGGGGTGTGATAGTTTCAACAATTTCACCCACCCCACTGACTGGTGTGGACGGAGATTCTTCAGGGGGAGGAATTGAGAAGTTGAATGAACTGGGAGTTTGAACTTATTGGGAAACAGGGAGTTTCAAAGGAGAAGAGGTGTTAGACATTTGTTTCGAAGAGAATGAAAACTTGGAAAAACTATGATAGAATTCAATGGAGAATATGAAGAATTTGGATGTTTGAGTTCTCTCAAGAAGTTGTATTTAATAGGGTATCAGGTCCCTGAACAGTAGCGAATCTTCGATTTAAAGTGAAGGGACGTCTGAAATTGACACCATAAATGGGAAGAAGACACGTGGCAGTGACCGTTGACAGAAAACTGTGTAGCAAAAACTGATTCTAACCTTTTAGGGGACCAGTTCCCTCTATATAGAGAGCCTTGCCTATATGATTAGGTCTTCCATTTAGCCAACATTCCATGAGTGTGTACATGCAATAAGGTACCAGATATGAATTCATAGTCGATAAGCAATACAACTAGTATAGATACCTGCCCTCCCTAACATAGTCAAAATGAAGGTTTCATGTAAACTTGTTATGGATCAGGTGATTTTGTGCATCCCCAGCTTTAGTCTATTTTTGATGAAGTTCTTCTTGCTCAACGCCTTGGTAAAGATATCAACCACTTGATCTTCAGTTTTGTAGTACCTCATCACCATATTGTTCTTCTCAACTTTGTCTCTGAGAAAATGGTATCTCATATTTATGTGTTTGGTCATCTTATGTTGAACAGGATATTTGGCCATGTTCATTACACGTGTATTGTTGCATATTAGAGGAATAGTGTTTGAAAGAACACCAAAGTTTTCGAGTTGTTGCTTGATCCACAAAAGATGAGCACACTATGATGCAACAGCTACATATTCTTTTTCTACAGTAGATAAAGCTACTAAATTTTGCTTCTTGGTGTCCCATGAAATTAGTGATGATCCTAAGAAATGTGCCATGTCTGGAGTGCTTTTTCGATCAACAAGAAAACCTACATATTCAGCAACAACATAACCAATTAGATCAAAGGAGCCACCAGGGGTAGAAGAGGACCAGGTCTATATTCCCTTCAAGTATCTCAGTATTTGCTTGGCTTCCTTCAAGTGTAATTCCTTGGGTGCTGCTTGGAACGTAGCACACATTCCTACACTAAAAACTATGTCTAGCCTGATTGCAGTGAGATAGAGAAGTGATCCAATGATTCCCCTGTACATGGTTCGATTCACATCAATCCCTTCTTCATCCATATTAAGTTTTTCACTTGTGCTCATGGGGGTGTCAAGAAATTTCGCCTTAAGCATGTTGGACTTTTGAGAAATTCTTTTATGTAATTATCTTGGCATATTGATGTACCTTGAGGGTACTGTTTGATTTGCAGCCCCAAGAAGAATGTAAGCTCCCCCATCATGCTCATTTCAAATATACTACTCATCAAGTCTGCAAACTCTTTGCACAGTGAATCTGAGGTAGCTCCAAATATAATGTAATCTACATATACATGCACAATCAACAACTCCTTACTGCTGGACTTTAAGAACAAAGTATTATGAATTTTACCTCTCCTGAACCCATTTACCCAAAGGAATTTGGACAGGCACTCATACCAAGACCTGGGAGCTTGCTTTAGACAATACAGAGCTTTGTCCAGCTTTAGCACATGGTTTGGCAAATCTCTATCTTCAAAACCTGGAGGTTGCTTAACATACACCTCCTCCTTCAGATACCCATTCCGTATGTCACTTTTAACATCCATTTGAAACAGTTTGAACTCCATGTAGGAAGCAAATGGTATTAAAATTCTGATGGCTTCCATTCTGGCTATAGGAGCAAAGGTCTCATCATAGTCAATCCCTTCCTCTTGATTATATCCTTGTACCACTAGTCTTGACTTGTTTCTGGTTATGACTCCATGCTCATCAAGTTTGTTTCTGAAGACCCATCTAGTCCCAATAATGGTTATGTTGAGAGGTCTGGGGACCAAGTGTCATACCTTGCTTCTCTCAAACTGATGAAGTTCTTCCTGCATTGATGTCACCCAATCAGCATCTTTTAAAGCTTCCTTGATGTTCTTGGTTTCAATGGTGGATATGAGGGCAGAATATGCAACTAGATTTCTTGTTTTAGATCTAGTTTGTATTCTAGATTCAAGTGGAGAAACAAGATTGTCTAGAGGATGATAAGATTGATCTTTCCATCCGGACTTTCTAGTTATGTCTTCTTCAATATCATCACTAGATTCATCTTCTTCAGGCTCTTTGTTCTGAACATCTCCCTCATGAGCTGCACCGAGTGACCAGGTTCCTCTGTGAGTTCTGAACCTTTCCATCCTTTGAAATCTGCTCACTTCTAGGAGTTTGGATTACCTTGTCATGTTGACCCTTCATCATTTCCTCCAATTCAATGTCTTCATTTTATTCATGTTTGCTCTTATCATCGGATTAATCAAAAATCACATGAATGCTTTATTCAATACACAAAGTTCTTTTATTAAAAAATCTGTATGCCTTGCTGGTAGAGGAATACCCAGCAAACACCCCTTCATCACTCCTCGTATCAAACTTGCCAAAATCATCCTTTCCATTGTTCAATACGAAGCATTTGCAACCCAAAGGCTTCAGATGAGCAATTGAAGGTTTTCTGTCATTCATCAACTCATACGGTGTTTTCTTGATCACTGCCCTGATGAGACATCTGTTTGTAACATAGAAAGTTATGTTGACTGCTTCTGCCCAAAAGTTCATTGCAAGTCCTAAGTCAATCAACATGGTTCTAGCAATAGCCACCAAGGTCCTGTTCTTCCTCTCCACAACCCCATTTTGCTGAGGAGTTCTTGGTGCAGAAAAGTTGTGATGAATTCCATTTTCAACACAGAAGCCTTCAATCTGAGTGTTTTCAAACTCTGTACCGTGGTATGATCTGATGCTTGCAATCTTGTAGTTGGTCTTTAGATGAATTGCTTTGGACAACGTGCTCAACAATCCAGTTGTCTCATCATTAGTCAGCAAAAACAAGTTCCAAGTGAACCTTGAGAAATCATCAACAATTACGAGAATGTACTTCTTGCCTCCTCTGCTTTGAATTTGTACAGGTCCACATAGATCCATGGGGAGAAGTTCTAGTGGTCTGGTTGTGCTCACACCTTTCTTGGGTTTGAAATATGATCTCGTTTATTTCCCCCATACACAGGCCTCGCAGACTTTGTTGTCAGCAAACTTCAATTTAGGCAATCCGCGGATCAGGTCCCCTGCAACAAGCTTGTTCAACAAGGGTGAGCTCACATGTCCCAATCGTCTATGCCATAGATTTGCATTGTCATTCTGAGCTGTTAGACATGTAAGACTGTCCCCTTCTATCGAGTCAAGATCTTCAACATACATATTTTTTACTCTTTTGGCGGACATAACAACTTTGTTAATTACACAGTTAGTAACTAGGCACCTGTCAGACAAGAATTTAACTTCATTTCCCTTATCGCAAATTAAAGATACACTTAGGAGATTGTATTTCAAACCATTCACATAATGAACATTGTCTATGGAATTGTCTGCAGATCTTCCTATTTTCCCAATTCTGAGAATGAAACCATTCTTCCCATCACCAAATGACAAATGATACGTTGAAATTACACCTCCCTAAAGAAGTATAAGTGATCGTTGTCAAACAAAGAACCCAACTAGTAAGTAGGGGTTGATCCCACGAGGAATATGGTTTAGACTTAAACTTAACTTACGATTATATTCGTTTAGTCAACTTATTTCCGAGACAAGTAAGTAAAGGGTGGGAAGGGGTTTATGTAACAAATAACTTATTGTAGTTTAGAGAACAAGTGAGCAAGATTTGAACTTTGTTGTTATCAATGAGAGAGAGAAACTAGGGTGTACGTGTTCCCATAAGCTCATAACGCGGTAATCCTAATAATAGTAATTATTTCCTAGTGTATTACATGCAAAGTGATAAGTTATGTATCTCTAAATCCTTGGTCCGGCAAATAGAGAATTTGACCTCGCACTTTGGTCCGGCTACGTGTGTATAATTTACTAACCCTTTCCTTTACCTCTTATTAGACATCACATCAATGTATGTCTTAGTTTTCATCCTCGCACCAATTTAGATTAGACTATTAGATAGTATCCCACTAAATTTATGTTGCTAATTCTTTTCTTATTAACTACCTCCTTGGTTCAGCAAGTAGCAACAAGGTGAGTTCTAACATTTGCAACCGCTAAAAAGACTTCTAAACAAAATAATTATCAATGCATGCAATAAGAATATTCAAGAATTACTTAGTTACTATTCATACTTTGTTAATTGCTCATGGTTCCCACAACCCTAGTTGTGGGTTTAGTTACTCATAGTAGCAAGAACACAATTCATATTTGTAGAAGAAGAATTCATGAACTACGTAATGAGAAGAAGATATCCAAAAACCAACTTGAATTACAAAGTTCAAATCTTCAAAACGAACATTGGAAATCAAGAATTGCTAGAGTTGCAAGTTAATCTCCAAAGCCAAAAACTAGAACTAAAGTAATAGTACTTAACCCCCCAAAAACGAGGTTTACATGTGCTATATATAGAAAAACATGTCCCAAATAAAAAGGAAACGAAATAAGGAAATAAAGTTTCTGGATGCGGTTTCGATCTATGACACTGACCTATCGACCGTGGACTGACCTACGGTCTGTAGGTCCTTTCCGTGGTTTGGGAATGAGGCAACTTTCCAAAACTCAAAATCTCCAACTCTCAGTAACAATCGATGGGTCAGCAGGATGGACCGTGGTTTGATCCATAGTCCATAGATCCTCCTCCGTAGCTCCATACTTAAACTTTTGAAATCAGGTACTAGAACCCCCTTCTCTGAATCATTTGACGAAGGTGCAGGACGGCCCGTAAGTTGAACTATGGTCCGTCATTCGTAATCGTGGTTCCACACTTCATCAAGAATACCCTAATTTTCCTTCAAGTCTTGCCTATCCATCTACATCTACCACCTACGGAACGTGACTGGACCTACGGTCCGTAGGTCACGTCCGTAGATGCCCTAGTTTGCACAATTCTTCAACTGTGTCTCTCTACTTTTACGTCCAAAATTATTTCCTGCAAACATGATAAACACACATTAATACCAACAAAAAATTGGTGTAGACACATACAACTCTTAAGTGAAATGTATTAAATATATCGTAAACTCATGGTATATCAACACACCACCGCCCTAGTGTGCTTCAAAAAGAGGAAGTTTTGAGTGTCTCCAGTCATGTGCCTTGAGAATCCACTGTCCATGTACAAGCACTGACTCCTTCCTCTCTTCTACAAAAGAATCACTTATTAGACTTAGCAATCGACCTGAGATGGAGTTCCCAAGAACTGTCAAAAGGTTTAATAAGAAACCTTCTTGCCTATGGGGGCAAAGTGTTCTTGGTAAAATGGTATCTGGGACCATGTACCTTTTTCTTTTCTACACTTCCTTTTCTCGACTTCAGAAAGTTCTGTTGCCTTTCTTTTACCCTTTTCAAAGACTTATATTTTTCCTTCAGATGACCATTTCTTCCACAATGGGTACACATAAGATTGTCAGAAACAGAGACATATTTACTATGAGGATTGTAAGAGGGTTCTATCTGTCTACAACTTAAGCCCTTTTTACTGTTGAACTTCTGATTAGCTATGTTTGAAAGGATCTTAGATGAATTAGTCCATTTCAGGGAATGTTTTAGCTCTTCTTTGATCTTACTAAGGTCTTTCATCAGTTGAGAATTCTTTTCAAGAGAAGCAACTAATTTAAACTCAGATGGCTTTAACTTCTCTTCTAATTCGACCTCAAAGCTACTGATTTTCCGTTTCCCACCCTCCAAGGTACCGGGTTCCTCGTTGGGCTACATGCTCTTAGTTTCTATAATACTTATCCTAACACTCATTTCAGACATTTGAGAGTTAAGGGCTGCATTTTCATCCTCACACAGACTCAGTTTTTTACTTATCATCATATTCTCAGTGGTTAATTCATCTACTGAGTCAATTAGTACTGCAACAAGTTTTCTTAATCTTTTAATGGATAAAGTACCTAGATCAAAGAGGGTTACCTCATCTTGATTTTCTTCATCATCCGATTTTTCCATTAGTGAGAAAATGGAGTTGAACACACTTTCATCATCTTTGACAACCATTATTGAAACAGCTTCATAAATGTCCTCTTCTTCCTCTGATTCACTGGATCCATTTCCCTAGACTTCAAATGCTTTCTACACTACTTAATCAGTGTGAGCCTTTCTTCTGGCATGGTCTGGGACCTGGTCCCTTCTTCGAGGTTTGAAGTCCTGTGTTTCCTGCTTCAGGCTTTGACAGTCCCTCATAAAATGACCAAGCTTTCCACATTTTTGACAAAGATCATTTACATTTTCTGCTATGCTGGTGGAACCTTTCTTTTGAAACCCTCAATGATTTTTTATTATCTTCTGGAACCTTCTTGTGAGGTATGCCATCTCATTCTCCTCTTCTGACCCATCGTTCAGAGACATCTTCAAGTCTACTGATTTTCATTCCTTCCTTCCTTCACAGTTGACCCCTGTTGCCTGTTCAGCTCGTAGGTTTGAAGGTTTCCAATTAGATCATCCATGGTGAGTACCTTCAGATATCTTACTTCAGTGATAACATTCACTTTGCTCTCCCATGACTTGGGAAGTACCCTGAGACTTTGAACTTCTTTTCTTAAGTAAATAGACTCACCAAGACATCTTAGTTCTTCGGTAATGGAAGTGAACCTTGTATGCATCTCGTGAATGGTTTCACCTTCCTTCATACTGAAATTCTCATATTGACTTGTTAGCATATCTACTTTGGACTCCTTTACTCGGGTCATTCCTTCATATACTGTTTTAGGACAGTCCCATATTTCTTTGGTCCTTTCACACGTAGAGATTTTACTGTACTCATCTGGACCGATCCCACATACCAGCATCTTCTTTTCTTTATAGTTCTTTTCTATCTTTTTCCTGTCAGCTTCATTGTATTTCCTTCTAGTTTTGGGAATCACTTTGGTGAGTTCTCCTTCCACTACATCTTTGGTAGGAATGTATGGTCTGTCAAGAATCACATCCCACAGCTCAGTGTCTTTAGCATTGATGTAGTCATACATGCGTGTCTTCCATCATCCATAAAATTTTCTGTTGAAGAGAGTTGGTCTAGTGGTGGACTAACCTTCTTCCAGACTCGGTGGAACAGCCAATCCTTCAGGATCTTTTCGTTTCTTGGTGTTACCCACATAGAAAAGTCAAGCTCTCATACCACTTATTGGAATGTACGCGTCCACTAGTTGCGATAGGAGTAGGTCCTTGACACAGTTAAGACAAATAAATGACGATACCAAAAGTAAAGATAGTACACACAACTTTTCATGGAAACCTCTTTGCTCAAGGGAGTAAAACCACGACCTATCTCTCAGGATTTTCAAACTATTTTTACTTATCTTCTTAAGAAAAAGTAAAACAAAGTTTAAAACAACACAATAGATTAACCTCCTAATCTCTATTCTGAGTAATACAACAACTACTCAAACGAGCCAAAGCAATGCCTTTATTGCCCACTATACTAACCCACAACTGTTGATATAGACTTTTATCGTAAGACACAAAGTTTCCTTCAACTAAGTTCTTACAGTGATTCACCGAAGTTTTGAAACGTTTCTATCACAAGTGAAACAAATCCTACAATATAAGCACAAATACAAGCAATCAAAATAACAACCGGTTCAGGAAGCAAATCTTTAGTCTATGAGGTCCCTTGCTATTTGTTGAAGCTTGAATATTCTCTCTTTGAATGAATGAGTGATTTGTTTTTTGTGATGTAGAATATATCAATAATAAAGAAGTATTAATCGTTGTACAAACAACCTCGTCCATTCTGATTGGTGTGGTACACTGACAACCTCACCAACCTCTAACGCGATAGCTTTCCAGCTGTATAGCACATAGTCCTGGATGAGCACACTCTTCAGAGGACTGGGTCCCTACACTTGTGAGGAGATTATCAAAACATCTGGGAGAGTTAAGACATCAGATCTGATAACAAGAGAAGATTGGACCTGATGACTAAACATGTTATGACATATGGATTTAAATAATCGTCATCCTTTACCAAAATATCTATAATGATAATCTATTAAGGTTGCCTATGGAATGAGTATGTTGTTTCAATTTTTTGTGCAAGCACTGATATTCTCTCATCAAAAGTATGAGTTTCATTGAAAATTATTTCCATCGCTAGAACAACCATTCTCTTCTACTCATTTGCAACTTGAATGTAGCATAGGAAGAACACGCTCTTGTAATGTCTGTTGCATTCTCGTTATTCGCTGGAAAAAATTCGGGTCTTACCCCGGAACAAAAAAAATTCCTTCACCTTCAAGGATCTCTAATTTCATGTGTGTTGTTGTCGCAGTTGATGGCTTATTCTCAATGTTGTGAGAGAAGCCCTAGAGCATGCTCTATCTAAAAATGAAGAGGATGGCTTCGAGAGCGATGACTTTGTGGGTAACTTAGATGATGAGAGCAAACATACCCCAGATATTTTTAGTTATGTTTTAATTCCTTGCAATTATGTTTTCAAGAATTTTGTACCTTTGAGCCCCACTAATCATTTGCTAATTACTCTTCGAGGCTTTCTTGTGCCCGAAGACCATCCTTTTTGCATTGTGATTGAATATTGAACTTTCATAACCATTTTAATGTTTACAAGTTGCCAAATTTAAGGTTTGAAGTCATTTTAAATGAACTGCAGTTTTATTTAACTCCATTTCTTTTCCTGATATACTTTTCTTGATTATTCAATTTAAGTTCAATGTTTTTTCTTCTTTTACATTGAAGTTGAAGGTAGGTTTAATGTTTAACTAACTTTTGTTGCTTTGGTCCTGTGGGAAGGCTAAAGAATCCCTTACTATGTCGTTAGTCTCGGTTTAAGACAGCTAAGTAAAAGGCATTGATTTCTCCAGTTAATTGAGACTTCGAAAAACCAAAAAATTCATAATCATAGAACCGGCCAATTGGGTGGTCAAGTATACTAATGTTTTACATAATTTCTTGGACATCTAGGCATCTTCAATTTAGATAATTTCTTCTCTTTCGTCAAGCTTGCCCGAACAGCACATGGTTTTGATTCTTTTAAGTTAAGTAGTAGGTTATTGATTTGATGTTCAACCTACCGATCTTTTGGTCTCTCCTTGAAATAGAAATTTTCTACCAAGCTATACTTCTTATACTCTCAAACATAATTGGTCGTCTTCTTTTACATTTGAAACGTACACCGATTGAAAAAATCAAGGGACACACCTATAGAGAAAGTGAGGATGCTTTTATAACCATAGAACCACTAAGGTCTACCCTGCTATGCATATTGAGAATGTTATTGATGTTATCATTGATGATCCAAACTTGCCATCTATACAAGGCAGAGCTTCAAATCACCAATTTTCTTTGTTCAAATAATTGACTTTGGAGTTGTGGTCGTCTGATGTACTTGTGATGAAAGAGTGATATTAATAAAGTCCTTTAGATATTATTATTCATTTAAGTTGTTGATCGCTAATGCTCTCCCGATGCACTTGCGATGAAAGAATGATATTAATTATTCCCAATTTTAGTGCTAATGTATTTGGACACAAACTAATCATTTCCTACTTGATGCATTAAAGTTGTCTGTTGTAGTACTTAATCACATATGGATCTTGTTTCTATCTTGTTTATTTTACATGAATATGATTGAGTTTAAGGTTTTCTTTTAGTACCGAAAAACTGTTTGAATATTGTTACCTCTGATTGAGGTTAGTTTAGTTGTGTTTTGTTTCATCCTTCCAATTAGGATTATTGGAGGCTACTCATCCCTAAACGCTAGTTCATTCTTATATAAAGAGTAATATATTTTCTTGAAAAGGCATCTAAAATATTTTGTAAATTCATGGAATATTCATAAAGAGGCTAACCCTAAATAATCCTAGTTCAAGAAATACGCCACTAACAGCCCTAGAATCATGGATAAATCTTAGAAGAGTAGAATCAAGGGAGGTACAAAATTATACCCATATTGATTTATCAATAAAATATTCTTGGTTCTTCAAATTTTATTTATGGTTGATTTATTTTCCATATGTTTAAAATTTGATTCAAACAAATTTGGTGAACCCGACATGAATTTTATTGTGTAAAAATTCTGGCACTAGGCATGCCAAAATTCGTACACGATAAAATTCGCGTCAAGAAAACAATAATCTAGAGCGGAAAAATATCGCAATAATCATATTTATTGATTTCAAACTGTGAGTGTTACAATCTCCATTATTCTTCTGATTCGTCTTTTCAAAAATAATTCAAGAGCTTTTAAGCATGACCTTGAATTTTGTTCTTGTTCTTGGACTTAATCTTAGATTCAAGGGACTTTGAAGCTTGCTCTTCAATCATTGATGAATTTGAACTTGAACTTGATCTTGACTTTATACTGGAATTCAACGGCTTCGAGATTGATCTTGAATCTTGTAGTTTTGATCTTGATTTGTAGATTTTATGAACTTGAAATGGACTTGAAGTTGATGATCTTGATCTTGGATTCAAGGACTTTGGAGTTTGTTATTAAATCTTCGATAAACTTGAACTTTATGTTGACCTTGACTTTAAGTAGAATTAAAGGGCTTTGAGCTTGAAATTGAATCTTGTAGTCTTGATCTTGATTTATGGATTTGACGAACTTGATATGGACTTGAATTTGATGATCTTTAACTTAACCTTGGATTCAACGGCTTTGGAGCTTGTTCTTGAATCTTTGATAAACTTGAACTTGAACTGTATGTTGATCTTTACTTTTACTTTAATTCAAGGGCTTCGAGCTTGGTCTAGAATATTGTTCTTGAATTCTTGAACTTGTAGTTTCTGGAGAAATTTGCGGCTTTAGATGCATGAGCTTTATCTAGCTTCTTGGTAATATTCTTGGTTCATTTTCTAAATTATGAGGACCCCTATTTATAGTTTTAGAATAAAGGAGTTGTGATAGGAAAATAATTCCCTTTGGCCAATCATATTTAAGTGACATGCCATATGGACTTTGTCAAGCCCCCAACCTACACCCTAGACGTGGCTGGCACTCGAGAACCATTTTTGGTCCCCCAAGAGAACCCTTGTCCTGGCTAACTACTTAGCAGAAGATTTACTCAAGTGATAACAAGCTTAGAAATAAAATTTAGAACATTCAAACTCATGCAAATACTTAACTCAAGCTGTCTGAAAATACTTAATTGCAATAATAATAACACTTTTCAAAACATCTCAAAATAAGGAAAAATACTGAGAGATTTTTCAACTCTAACTATCTATGAAGCCTCTATAGTTCAATATGGGTGTTGGGACAAGGCCCACAACACCCTAAAAGGACTAAGCTGAAAGGAAAAAAGGAAATCCTCTGGAATGCAAGAGAGCTCACTTAAGCTAATTAACTGGAGTGTCAAATGATCTCAATTAAGCATTTCTTGATGATTCTAAACACATGTATCTGCATCATAAAAGATGTAGGTCAAATGACATCAGTAAATTTGAATGCACGAGTATGTAATATAGCTGAGGCAAATTAACTGAAAAAGGGACTGCAATAGCTAAAACATAAACTCAACCGAATGTAAAGAATTAAAGGAATGAAACAATTTAACTTTACAAAATACTTTCTCATTCTCTGAACTTTATCATAATAAGTGATATATAAAAATACACTTTAACAATAATGGTATATTTTTTAACCGACAACCATAATTATGAGCTAAGTCATGATACAACGTCTTTCCCACGCTGCCATAACTGTCCTATATCATTTCAGGATATAAAACACCGCAACTAAGTAGATCAACTAATCCATGCCCGGAGGCCCTAAGGATTCATCTAAAAAGTATGATCTTATATCCATGTGGGCAAGACATGGTTTATAGGGGCTATGAGTTGTTTATACTCTCCGTCATATCAGTGCTCAATACTACTCCCAATAATATACATTGTTGCTCAAATGTATAAAAACATTATTTTTTTCTCCGATTTAAGATAATTGCTTAAACTATCCTCTTAAAAGCGGTAACTGATCTAAACTGTCTTTGAACACATTGTTCAGTTAAAAAACAAGGTTTCTCTTTACTTAATGTAAAATTACAATTTGGGTTTAGATAATTAATCAAAAATGGGTCTCTTTAAGAGGTAATTTCTCTGTATTTAATCTTTCTGAAAACACTTTTAACTTTTCTCGTAAAGTCTACTCCTTTTATTCATGTAAAAATGAAACATTTGGGAAACACTTAGTTCCCTTATATTCTTTCTCAAACTGTTCTTTATTTCCTCAAAACTCAGTGTAAACAAAAAAAAATTGTTTAAAAGATTCTCAATAATAATCCTCTGAATACTCAAAATACGATTCATACTGAAATATAGTCATGAATAATCAACTCAATAATCACAATTCACATTGTATGACAATTCAATGACTAGGAATAGGAATTCAATAATCAACGACTCAAGAATTCAGAACTCAATATCAACTCATTTAAAGATTAATAAAATCTAAGGATTGAACCCTACATTCCTCTTCTACTTATTTGGAAGTAGATGTAGGGCATGAGGAGGAACTAATCCAGCACTATGATAGACTTATATACCTAGAAGAACGAAGTTCTTTGGCGAAATCTATGAAAATTGAAGAACGTTTGAACCATAGGTTTTCTCCTCTTGGAACCTTGCTCTAATGTCTGGAGGTGTTAATGAATGTAAAAGAGTTGATTAACACTTTGTAAGGCCTTAATTTGGTGTTAAACTATGTATTTTAGGCTTACAATAGGGTTAAAACTACGTAGTTTAAGTACACAACGCATAAGGGGAAAGACCAAAACGACCCCAATTTTTAAAATTGAAACGATGGCCAAAAAGCCCAGTCTCGCAGGCTATCTACTGCTTCAATAGCGTTTAAAGCATCAAGGCCTATCCAGTGGGTCGTCATGTTGCCTTGCCCGGAAGGGCTTCACTAAAATGAACATAACATTTTACTCCAGGCTTGAAATTAGGCAAACTTGGTGGCGTTGGAAAGAGGACTTAAATACCTTTAATTTTATAGGTAATGGGCCACCTATTTCAATTTTGTTCTGAGAGATATGATCATTTGAAGTTGACCAAAAACTCAGAATCTAATGGATGACTTGTACGGACCACTAAATGGACTATACAAGTCACCACGAGCCGTTTAGTGGCTTGTCTAGGTGACCTTCACCTTTTTTTGCCTTGGGAAGTCTTTCACCATGCCCAAGATGGGTTGTGGTCCCTAAACAGGTCATCTAAGGTCTCGTGAAGGGTCCATGGTCCATTTTGGGTTCGTGGACTTGCATATTTTCCCTTTTTAGCAATTTCTCGAAATCCGGGGTGTTACAATATATCCCCATTGGAACATTCATCCTCGAATGAGGCCAAAATAAGCATGAAAAGGATGGGAAAGCCTCTAACAACCCAACCCAAAGCACAAATGAAACGACCCAGACCATTGTGATTGGCACCCACACTAACCCTCCGGTGGGAGAACCACTACTACAACCCAAACCAAGCAACTAAAGCATTTAAGTTATGGAAGCAAGTGAAATAACTAAAGACTGAAGTTCCCATGAACTTCCAAAATATCTAACAACTAAACAATGCGGAAATTACACCTAGAACCTAAAAGTTAATGTACAAAAACATCTAAAGTTCAAAAAGTCTAATCAAGAAGGGATAAAACCCCAAACTAATGAACAAATCAACTTACCAGAAAAGTCTAAGTCTGAAATGTGGACATAGGTGAAAGAAGAATCATGGCAGCCTGGAAGAACTACATCACCCTTGAATTCGAACAATGATCATTGATCTTCTAAACGAGGTATGCCAATAGCCGCTTGAAGATGCCATGTACTCAACAAAGAAAGAGCAAGTGCAGTATCAGTACACAACCACAGTGTGCTGGTAGGATCACGCGGTTATCCACTAAGTGCAACATATATAAGTCAATACAACATAATAATAAAATGCATACACCAAACATATACAATATCATCATCATTTACGAACAACGAACAATTTCACGATTCTCAAACATCATAGTTACATCAAGTCATTGGTCCTCCGGAACGTGGCAACCGATCCAAGTTAGTGTGTCGGAACGTAACACCCGATCCATTAAACAAGCCACAATCACAATCACAAAATACATTCTCATAATCATACTATTAAGTCATGACTCATGGCATTCATCATTCATATATCCTCATTTAGAATTAATGTGATCAATAATGCAACATTCGGATACATACATGATTCATAATGAAACAAGAACAAACATGCATCACACATTCAGAGAATCACAACTATCACCTACCTGGAAACAAGCTTGAAACCCTAAGAAACTTGATCCTTCCCTTTTCGGATTCGTTCTACTTGTTCTTGGTCTACAAACAATCAATATAATACGAGAATCAATAAACAATCACAAATTACCCGAATTACTAAGAATTCTACCAACCATAGATCATACGCATGATCCCACTATCCAATTTAGGACTTTTTCCACCATCAATTCCAGATCAAAACCTTCCCCCATCTATAGTTACCCATTGGAATACATTCTACGGATCGAAAAACAGATCCGAGGAGTGAAAATCTTACCTTTAGCCTCAAGAATGGTGGAAAATTGTCAAGAAAAGCCCTGGTTCGTTCCTTAGCTCTAAAATTCGAAAATTGTAGAATAAAACATTTTTGGGGTTTATTTACGACTTTAAGTCGAGTCTGGCCCGCCACAACAGTCCTCACCCGGCTATAGCGGCCCCGCCCTGGCGACAGAAATCAGCGCCAAAGCGGCTTGCATGAAATAGTGAGCTATTTTAATAATTCCAATATCCCCATTTCACCACACGCCTTCAACCAACGACACTCAGTAATTACCCGTTCACGATAAGATCAATTCCGGGAGTTCTACTTGCCCGGATTCAATTTTTAAAGTCGTACGGGTTCCTTAACGACTTACCTATCTACTCATGTGATCAAATTCATAATTAGATCACCTAATTGTAACCAGATTTCCCTAGACGTTAATGACTCCGATTTCATCCAAATCTGGAGTAGGTTGGGAAATTTCAAGTTACTACGAAACCCAGTCGTTACAATAGATACCAATTTACCCATCACTCATCCCAGAGTGACAAAACATAGGAAAAAATAGGCTAAAGAATGAATGCAATAGTACTTGAATCGACAAACAATTGGGGATATTTGTCTTGCATGTCCCTCTCGGTTTTCCAAGTAGCTTCCTTAACTGGACGATGCTTCCATTGAACTTTCACGGACTTAAACTCCTTGGTCCTCAGCTTATGCACATCAGGATCAAGAATTGCAATCGGTTCATCCTTATATTGGAGATCTTTGTTTAACACAATTGAGTCCCACTTAATCATATAATCTCTGTCACCATGATATCTCTTCAACATGGACACATGAAATACCGGATGTACTCCTGATAGGTTGGGTGGTAAATCAAATCTATAAGCCGCTGGCCCTACACATTCATGAACCTCAAACGGACCAATGTATCGCGGACTTAGCATACCTTTCTTGCCAAACCTCATCAGTCCTTTCATGGGTGATACCTTAAGAAGAACATTCTCACCGGTTTGAAATGCCATGTCCCTTACCTTATTATCCGCATACTTCTTCTGTCTACTCTGGGCTGCTAAGAGTTTAGCTTGAATACTCCTCACTTTATCTTGAGCATCCTTCACTAAGTCAACCCCTAAAGGTTTCACATCTCCCGCCTCGAACCATCTTTTGGGTGATCTATATCCCATCCCATATAATGCCTCAAACGGTGCCATATCAATGCTGGAGTGATAACTATTACTATAAGAGAACTCACACAAAGGTAAGAACTTATCCCAATGTCCTCCAAAATCAATCACACATGCCATCAACATGTCTTCTAACACTTAAATAATCCTCTCTGACTGCCCGTCCGTCTGTGGATGAAAATTTGTACTAAAAGTGAGTTGTGTGCCCAATTCATCATGTAATTTCCTCCAAAACTTGGAGGTAAACTGAGTACCACGATCTGAGATGATAGAGAGGGGCACCCCAGGCAACCTTACTATCTCCTTCACATAAAATTTTGCCAATTGTTCAGCATTATAATGTATTCTTATAGGAATAAAATGGCCTGACTTAGTCAATCTATCAACCACTACCCAAATAGAATCAAACTTCCCCAAAGTCTTAGAAAGACCAACCACAAAATCCATGGCTATCCTTTCCCACTTCCATTCCGAAATTGGCATTTTTTGAAGCAAACCTACAGGCTTTTGATGTTCATACTTCACTTGTTGACAATTTTGACACTTATCCACAAACTCTGCTTTATCCTTCTTCATGCCCGGCCACCAATAAATTCACTTCAAATCTCGATACATCTTAGTCACACCCGAATGAATAGAATATCGCGAACCATGAGATTCTACCAACAATTTCTGAATCAAGTCATCTACTCTAGGAACACATATTCTTCCTTTAAAATTGAGCACACCTTCCGCATCAAGAGTGGTCTCTTGTGCCTTACCAATTGCAGTCATCTTCTTAAGTTCATTCAAATTTTCATCCTCAAATTATTTGGCCTTTATCTCCTCAATGAACGTGGCCCTTACTTCAATACTAGCTAATACCCCACCTTATTCTGAGATACCCAACTTCATGAACTTAGACTCTAAGGTCTAGATTTTCTTCACCAAGGGTCTCTTGGATACACTCAAGAGAGCTAAACTACCCATACTAACCTCTTTTCGACGTGGCACCACATCTAATGAGAAGGAGGCTACAAAGTGTTTTAGGAACAATCTTCATTTTCTTGTTACTCTTATCGTGTGTAAGGTATGATCTAATTATATTCTAACTCGACGTTCTACGTTTCAGTGATCATGCCTCCCCGTAGAGCTAATGCCAGAAATGTGAATGCCAAGAACGCAAACGCAGCTGCTCCAGTCCCTGATCAAGAAGTCTCGAATGCAAAATTCAGGAACACCATTAAGATGTTGGTTCAAAGTGTGGCCAACTAGAACAATCAGCGGGTTCCAGTTCAAGTAAATGCCAATGTTGGGTCAGCTGCAGCTAGAATGCGAGACTTTGTTAGGATGAATCCGCCAGAGTTCTTCGGATCGCAAGTTGGACAAGATCCCTGAAAGTTCATTGATGAGGTCCAGAAGATCTTTTAAGTGATGCAGGTAACTGGGAATGACCGGGTTGAGTTTGCATCGTATCAACTAAAAGATGTAGCTCATATCTGGTATACTCAGTGGAAGGAGAACAGGGGTATAGATTCAGCTCCTATTACTTGGGATTATTTCAGCGAAACTTTTTGGACAGGTTTTTCCCCATATAGTTGAGAGAAGCAAGGGCCCAGGAATTTATGAACTTAAGTTAGGGTAACATGACCGTCCAAGAGTATGGGATCAAGTTTAACCAACTCTCCAGGTATGCTCCCCACATGGTTGCTGATTCCAGGGCTTAGATGAATAAGTTTCTATATGTAGTGTTAGACTTGGTGAAAACAGAGTGTAGAAATGCCATGTTACTTGAAAATATGAACATCTCTAGGCTCATGACTCATGCTCAGCATGTTGAGGGTGATAAGCTTAGGGAACAGTCTAAGGAGAGCAAGAAAGCTAGGACATACAACTATGACTATTCTCAACAGAAATCAGGTGGTGGAAATTGCTCGTAGTTTCAGCAGAAGTCTTCGACTCCATTACCTTCATCAGCCTGCGTCCCATCCTCCAAGTTCCGGAATAATCAGAAGGGTGGAGCATCAGGCTCTAAGTCTCAAGGTAGTATTTCAGGCACCAAAACCTACCTAAGAACCATACGGGCAAGTGTCTTGCAGGAAAAGAAAGATGCTTTAGGAGTGGTCAGTCTGGTCACACGTTGAGGGATTGTCCTTCTAAACAGGGTCTAGGAGGCAATGCTAATCGAGCCAAGTCTACAACTTGAGCAGCACCAATAGGTCGCCCAACTTAGCAAGGTAACTCTTCTGGTACAGGTGGCGAATAGCACCAAAATAGGCCCAGTGCTCTTCAGGCTCGCCAGGATTAGGAAGATTCTCCTGATGTAGTCACTTGTATGTTACGAGTCTTTGATCTCGATGTTTATGCTTTATTAGATCTAGGGGCTACTCTTTTTTTTGTAACTCCTTATATAGCAGTCCAATTCAGTGTTAGTCCAGAAACTCTCCGAGAACCTTTCTAAGTCTCTACTCTAGTCGGTGGCCCAGTTATAGATTGACGGGTATACAGAAATTGCCCTGTCACAGTCTCTCAGAAAGTCACCTCAACGAATCTTGTAGAGTTAGAAATGGTATACTTCGATGTCATTCTAGGCATGGATTGGTTACATTCATGTTATGTCTCAGTCGATTGTAGAACTATGATTGTTCATTTTTTCAGTTTCCAGATGAACCAATCTTAGAATGGAAGGGTAGTAGCTTAGCGCCTATGGGTCGATTCATTTCTTACCTTACGACTAGAAAAATGATCTCTAAGGGTTATCTATATCATCTAGTTTGGGTTAAGGATTAAGGCTTCGAAACCCCAACTATTGAGTCAATTCCAGTGGTTAATGAGTTTCTAGAAGTGTTTCCATAATATCTTCCCGGAGTCCCTCCCGATAGGAAAATCGACTTTGGAATTGATCTCATTCCAGATACCTAGCCTATGTATATTCCTCCTTACAGAATGGCTTCAGCTGAGCTTAAGGAATTGAAAGAGTAGTTGAAAGACCTTCTAGATAAGGGCTTCATCAGACCTAGTATTTCGCCATGGGGTGCACCAGAATGTGAATTAACTATAGACAGTTGAATAAGGTCACATTCAAGAATAAGTACCCTATCCCTAGGATTGATGATTTGTTTGACCAACTTCAGGGTGCTAGTCATTTCTCAACGATAGACTTCAAATCGGGTTATAATCAGCTTAAAGTCAGAGATAGTGATATTAAGAAGACAGCCTTCAAAACTCGGTATGGTCATTATGAATTTGTAGCCATGTCATTTGGACTAACTAATGCTCCTGCAGCTTTCATGGATTTGATGAACAGAGTGTTCAAGTATTACTTGGACTTGTTCGTTATCGTCTTTATTGATGATATCCTTATTTAATCTACAAATGAGGAAGAACATGCGAGTCATTTGAGAGCTGTTCTGCAAACTCTCAAAAGTCGCCAGTTATTTGCAAAATTTAACAAGTGCGAGTTTTGGTTACAATCAGTTGCTTTCCTTGTGCATATTGTGTCTAGTGAAGGAATTCGAGTAGATTCCCAGAAGATAGAAGCAGTGAAATAATGGCCCAGACCTACCTCTGCTACAAATATCAAAAGTTTCTTGGGTCTAGCGAGTTATTACAGAAGGTTCGTGGACGGATTTTCATTCATAGCCTCACCATTGACTAGGTTGACTAAGAAGTGTTGACATCCAATTTTGGCCCTCCACATTTAATTAATTTTTAATCTTCTACAATCTCAAATAATTTGAAATAATTGTTTTCACAAATCAAAAAATACTTTAAAATTATTTTAAAGACATATTTGGTTGTTTTTATATGGATTATATCTCGTTATATTTAAGTATATATAGATTCATATATTTTTCATTTTTGAATAAATATTTAGAAAACGATCGTACAAAAAATTGGAGTTTTAACTAAGTGTGCATATTTTCCCTCTCGAAAGTCAATTAGACTACATAGCTAATCTTTCTTATGACTAGGCTTTTTTATGTCAAAACAATTATTTTCACATTGTCGGAGTTAAGAAGCTTAATAGTTATTTGAAAACATAATTTATTTCATTCTAAATTTTATCGTCTTGTCATTTTGAAGACCAAGAGACCTATTTCCTTTGAAATTAATTGGACCTCAGCTTTTCAATTCAATAGAAGAGAACACCCAATTTCCTAGACAATTACCTTGTGCCTGGCCCATTTCCCCTTTAAACCCATACTCTTCTCTCTTCCTCACCAACGCACAACTCCAACCACGCTCAAAATTTGAACAACAAACACGACCTCCAAATTCCTAATTTCCAAATTAGCAGCCTTAATTTACTATTCTCTCCCTTGACTTTGTACGTTGTTGTGTGCAAGGCACGAGCTCCAGGTCTACCTAAATCTGCCAGGAAAAAACGGTAATATTCATTCGAATTTCCCGTTTCCTTTATTCAATTTCCATTCGAAATGGTACGAATTAGTACCTAACTAGTGGGCAATCCTTATCCGCTCAATGATTTTGAAAAAATTCTCAAAGTCCCTCATCGTTTTCCCCCCTCATATTCGACCTAGAAGATGCTCTATAAATACCCTTTTTGCTCACTGTTCACGGGACGAATTTTGGAAACCTGAGAGTAGCCCTAAAAGGTTTGGGAAATCTTGGTTCAATAGTTCAATTTTTGTAGTTGTTCTAGTTGAAAGAGGTGGTGGAGTCGTCTTCTCAACTCGTCATTTTAGTTCGCTGCTCAGTGAAAGGTAATTCTTTCTTCTTTTAAATATTTTTATTATTTCGTTGTGTGTTGAATGACTGGATTAGATCAGTTTAGTTGTTGTATCTGTTAGTAATTTTGGTTTTTGGTTTTGCTGTCCATTCTGATGTCTTAGTAATTAGTAAAACAGCTAATTTTCTTGTTTGTCGTAGATACTATTTAGTTCTTTGTTTATGTTTTCTGTTTACCATTAAATTCATATTTGTTGAAAAGAGGTTGGTTGCTAGTATTACTTCATTCTTGTTTATGTGAGATAGCCCTTATGTTTAGCTTCTCTTGTATGTTAAATTGGTCGATTTGTTTTAGTCAATATTCATATAAATAGTAGCTTAGAATTTCATTATGATAAATACTTTGAGTTATATATGATTAGTATGCATCCTGGTTGCGCCTGATCTTAAAGTTTCTTGTTTTCGTGACTCTTTTCATCAGTTTGTTTTAGTAATGTTGTTATTTCATGCCTCTGCTTTCGATATGTTGTCTCTGTTTTGTCTTATGTTTGTAATAATCAGTCTAGCATTAGGCTTGGTTATTCAAACTTTGCATTCTGATTGTTCTTATCATTTCCAATATTCATTAGATAGCATTACATTAGTTAATTTTCTCTAGTATAAGGAGTTCTTTTAATCCAATAACCAACTCCATTTCGATTCAGTGATCTCAATACTTTAGAATGTGTTTATTTGTTTGCTCTCTTACGTGTTAAAGGGTTATTTTCTATGAGTAAGTATGCAAGTTTCTTCTTTCTGGCAGAAATAGATTTTTCTTTGGCTTAGCCAATTTATTTTCTAAATCAATTTTCAATAACTAGCATAGTGTTTTGGTCTATTAAGATGATCTGAGCTTAAATTTGTTAGCTTCAAGTTCTTTTTTTTTCTTCACTTTGATGTTCATGTTAGTTTCCAGGAGACTAAGTACTATTAGAGTTAGCTTGTCTTCTTATTTATTTATTTATTTATTGTTGTTGTTGTTTTTTTTTTTTTTGTTATTTCTGAACATATTTTTCAATAAACTTATGGCTATGTGTGTCATGTCTCAAGTTAATTCATGTTGACATTAGCTTGTTTCCTTAAGCAGTAAATCTGTATTTACTTGATATAGTTCTTTTTCTAATTTATATTTGCTTTATCTTTGTTTTTCTATAATCGATAGTTGTATATGGTTAAGTTTGGTATAATTTCAGCCATGATAAACATGTCATTTAGAGTTTTGAGCTTACATGACATTGTTTATTTTTTTTAGCTTAAGTTGATTTCATCCTAATGTTGTTGTTAATCTCTTTTTCCCTCTTTTTCTTGGTGCATGAACACTCTACCATTGAGTCCAATTGGACTCCTCCTCTTGCATACTCTTCGTTCGACTCAGCCTCCACCAAATCTTGAAAGGGAAGTTATTATTATTGAATTAAAAATCCAAGAAATAAGGCAAGGTGGCAGTAGCTCATCAACAGCAGCAGCAGTAGCCTAAATGGCTGAAAGAATTGAAAATTGGACTAAAGAAAGTCCAATTTAAATTCAACAGCAGCATCGACTAATTGCTTTTGGACCAAAAGTCCAAATTCTTTTAAATTTTGTCATTTTTACCATGTCAGATGTGTTATTATTCATTATTTTATTTGCTGACTACTAACGTTTATTAATTTAGATGAATCCTTGGGGAGATATTTTTTGTTCAAGTTTTAAGAATTTTTTTTAACTCTTTTACGTTAGGAATTCTAAGCTTCAAGACTAACTTGAGAATTATCTATATTCTTTCATAATTAGTATTTAGTTTTCAAGTCCACGCCTAAGTGATTGTGTTGATTATTCAACTCAAAAACTTGACTCCGATAAATTGTTAGATTAAAATTTTATTTTGGCACTTCAACATTTGAATTATTTCATTATTTGGGATAATACGAATGTACAAGTATCAAAAGATTTCTCATTTATCATAAAAGATCGTAAAATAAGATTTTTCAAGAAATTTAAGTTTTCTTTTAAAATTAGCCAACTTTTAAATCCGTCGGTCAACCGCGCGTTAGCGGATTCTCTAAGATGCCTAAACCCTTCCTTAGAGAATTAGTTGAACCCTTACCTGACTCTGGTTTTATTTAATTTGTTTCTTTCAAAGACCCTTTTTAAATGGTTTTCTTATTTTTTTCTAAAAATTAAGTGGCGACTTCCAAATTATAATTTTTTCCAAAAAACTTAACAAAACTACCAAAGTTGCGAAAATGGTTTCGAAACCTTAGTTTTCGAAATCGGGTCGTAACAAGAAGATGGTCAAGTTTCAGTGGTCAGATGATTGTGAGAAAAGCTTCGCAGAATTGAAAACTAGGTTGACTATAGCTCCTGATTTGACTCTACCAGAGGGTGCAGACAGTTACGTCATTTATTGTGATGCATCAAGAGTCAGACTAGGTTGTATGTTGATGCACCGAGGTAAGGTTACAACTTATGCTTCCAGACATCTTAAGGTGCATGAGAATAATTATCCGACTAATGACCTCGAGCTTGCAGCAGTGGTGTTTATCACTCAAGATTTGGAGGCACTACTTGTATAGTGTTCATGTTGATGTGTTCATAGACCATAAGAGCCTTCAGTATGTGTTCACCCAGAAAGAGTTGAATCTTTGCCAGTGAAGATGGCTTGAGTTCCTCAAGGATTATGACATGAGTGTGCATTACCATCCTGGTAAGGCAAATGTAGTAGTTGATCCCCTTAGCAGACTATCTATGGGTAGTGTAGCACATGTTGAGGAAGAAAGAAATGAGCTAGCAAAGGATATTCACAGACTTGCTCGCCTAGGAGTTCATCTTATGAGCATATCATATGGTGGTGTAACGGTTCAGAATGGGGCAGAATCTTATTTGGTAGTGGAAGTTCAGGAAAAGCAAGACAGTAATCTGATGTTACTTGAACTCAAGGGTGCAGTCCACCAACAGAGAGTTGAGGTTTTCTCCCAAGGGGGAGATGGTGTGCTTCGCTACCAGGGTCGATTATGTGTTCCTAATGTGGGTGAGTTGAGACAACATATTCCTGCAGAGGCCCATAACTCTAGATATTCTATTCATCCAGGTGCCACTAAGATGTATCGTGATTTGTGGGAAGTCTATTGGTGGAATGGTCTGAAAAGATATATAGCAGATTTTGTGGCTAAGTGCCCCAATTGCCAGCAAGTCAAGGTAGAACATCAGAAAACATGAGGTATGACTCAAGATAGTGACATTCCTACTTGGAAGTGAGAAGTGATCAACATGGACTTCATCACAGGTTTACCTCGTACTCACAGACATCATGAGTCCATTTGGGTGATTGTTGATAGAGTTACTAAGTCTTCTCGGTTTTTGGCGGTCAAGATTACCGATTCGGCAGAGGATTACGCCAAGCTTTACATTAATGATATTGTGAGGTTGCATGGGGTTCCTTTGTCTATTATCTCAGATAGAGGTCCTCAGTTTATCTCTCATTTATGGAAGTCATTTAAGAAGGGTCTTGGTACTCAGGTAAGCCTTAGTACAACATTTCATCCACAGACGGATGGTCAGGCAGAGCATACCATTCAGACTTTAGAGTACATGTTGAGAGCTTGTGTAGTCGACTTCAAGGGTAGTTGGGATGATCACCTTCCTCTTATTGAGTTTGCCTACAACAATAGTTACCATTCCAACATTCAGATGGCCCCTTATGAGGCATTGTATGGGTGTAGATGTAGATCTCATGTGGGCTGGTTTGAAGTAGGTGAAGCAGCCTTGATAGGGATAGATTCAGTCCATTATGCTATGGATAAAGTGCAGCTCATCAGAGATAGGCTTAAGACAGCCCAGAGTCGCCAGAAGTCTTATGTAGATGTAAGGAGAAGGGAACTAGAGTTCCAAGTTGATGATTGGGTTTTCCTGAAGGTGTCACCTATGAATGGGATGATGAGGTTTGGGAAGAAACGGAAGCTCAGTCCCAAATATGTAGGCCCTTACTAGATCTCGAAAAGGATTGATAAAGTGGCTTATGAGTTAGAGTTGCCCGCAGATTTGGCAGCAGTACATCCAGTCTTCCACATTTCACTATTGAAGAAGTGTGTGGGTGATCCACCATCCGTAGTGCCATTAGAGAGTGTGGTTGTGAAGGATAGTCTCACTTATGAAGAGGTACCAGTTGAAATCCTTGATTGTCAGGTTCAAAGGTTGAGAAACAAAAAAGTCATTTCGGTCAAGGTTTTATGGAGGAGTCAGTATGTAGAAGGAGCTACTTGGGAAGCAGAAGTAGACATGAAGTCCAAGTATCCTTACCTCTTTCCTTCTGATTCCATTCCCTCTTGAGGTAATAGTTCCTCTTAAGTTTTTCAGTCATTCATGCACTAATTCAGTCTTAGTATTTTGTTCCTTCAGTCTGTATTTGCACTTTCAGCATATTTGCATGTGTTTGGAACTCAGTTCAGTCAGAAGTCAGCCTTTAGTGTTTAGTGGTAGGGTTGCAGCTCGTTCCCTCCATTTCAGCTAGTTTAGTCTTTATTCAAGGACGAATGATCTCAAGGGGGGGATATTGTAACACCTCAAAAACTTGACCAAAAAAAAAAATTCAGAAATATACCTGAAGTGGTGAACAGCGATAGGGTTCACGGACCGTGATAGGGTCCACGGTACGTAGACAGCCCCGTGGTCTTGACTTGGAAGTCACCAGGCCCAGACATTAGACCACGAGCACCTTCACGGTTCGTGGTCTTGATTATGGGCCGTGGTGGATCCCATAGAGTTGAGGCAGTGAACCTCCCTAGCCAGCCCCTTAGACCGCCACGCCTAAGTGAGGACCACGAGGACCTTCACTATCTGTGGTCCTTCACACGGCCCGTAGGGGCATCCGTGGAGCCTTACCAGTAAGCCCCCTAGCCAGTCCATCTAGACCATAGCCCAAGTGGAGACCACAACCACTTTCACGGTCTGTGGCCCTTCACATGGGCCATAGTAGGGTTCGTGGACTCAAACCCTCAGCTAGTAGTCACCAAGTCCAGACCACGACCGACTTCACGGTCTGTGGTCCCTTTCACGGTCTATGAAGGTGGCCGTGGTCAGTCCGTCTGTAGTTTAAGTTAGGGTTATTTCAGTCTTTTCCTTATTCGTTGGACACCTAAACTACGTCGTTTTTAATCCTAAATTTTTGTGGTTTTAGTCAGTTTAATCCTAGAAACATAACTAGAACTTACCCAAGTCAGATCTTTAATCAAAACCTAGAAAATTAGAAGCGAAAGGAGAGAAAAGGGTGACCAACCCTAAGTTCAAGAACACAACAACTTTCCTCCGGTTCCAGCCTCGAAATCAAAATATTTCTCTGTGGAATTCGTCACCAGGTATTTGTGATTTCACTAGTGGGTTCCTTTCACCCATTATGTCCCTAGTTTTCAGTCAGTTTCTTGATTCCCTTATTATGACTAGAGCTAGGGTTTCTAGAATGTTAGAATTGTTGGGTTCTTAGTTGTTAGAATGATCCAAATTAGATTAGTACGTTAATATTCAGTTTATTGCATGAATTCCAGAATCCTAACTATGTATTTCTTGAATTACACATGCTAGGTCAGATATTTCAGTTATTTAGTTATACATGCCTCAGTTATTAATGCATCAATATCTGTTTAATTGTTCCATCCTCAGTTTGCATGTTCAGTTTGAGCAATCCAGTAACTTATAGAAATTCAGTCATAATGTGTAATACTCCCAATACCAAGTTGGACTAGTATTCAGTGTACCCAAACAGTCCCAGAACTACTAGCCACGTAGGTTGTAAGTCCCCTCTGTGGGAATCTTTTAAGTGATCAAGCCAGCATGCCTCTACACCTTTGGCCGAGTGTATTGGGTTCTCTCGATGGGGCGAATACATCGGATTCCACATTTAGCTCATGCGGTTTTATTATCGGTTATTAGTAGCTCCCACAGTTCAATCAGATTATATAGCATTGACCATGTATCAGTATATTCAGTATTCAGTCTCAACATGTTATAAATTGGTCATTGCATTCAGTTAGCTCAGTATTTAGTATCTATATCATGTTCAGATTTTATCAATGCTTATTTGCTTTATTCAGCTATATGTTATTTCAGCTTTATTGTATCTTGCATGCTCAGTATCTTTCAAGTACTGACGCATACTCTACGCTACATCTTCTCGTGATGTAGATCACGCTCAGATCGGTTCTCGATCTCTAGTTCAGCAGAATCACTGGTGAGTCCTCATTCTCCGAGGACAATAGTCATGAGTTTCCTTTCAGTATTTTCAGTCCTTTAGTTTCAATTTAGCTTGACTTAGTTGGGGCCTGGCCCAACATTTCTACTCAATTAGAGGCTATTTTTAGACATAGTTAGATTCAGGTTATTATTAAGTTAATATCTTCTTTGTATTCAACTCATCAGTTTTCATTTATCTCAGTTATAGTATATGGGTTTACCCCATCATATCAGTTATTTTTATTATTTAGCTTCCACATCAGTTATTATTATCCTTAGTATACTCATGTCATGCCAGTAGTATTAGCTTGAGATCACTTGTGATCCTAGGTCCCGTGTCAGCGTCTCGGGGGTAGCTCGGGGCGTGACACACTACATCTAAATGCACACAACCAAGGAAGAAAACTTCAATTCCAAGCTAAAGACATTCAATGCAATATGAGGGAGTAAGAACTACATCTACCAACCTAAAATGCATGAAATTTTGATATCTAGTCATTTTCAAGGAGAAACTAACATCTCCTAGCTAAAACATGCTCAACATACACACATGGAGCCTAAATGCACTTTACTCTCAAAAGCATTTATTTAAGGAGAAATCTTTCAACTCCAAAAACTAGGGCATACTCATATATTCATCTCATGAAGTCTATATGCAAATTTACTCAAATGCACTATAACATGAGGAAAAATAATGTATATAAGTCATTTCTAACAAGACCTAAGCATTTTCATGAACATGCATATTAAGAAGTCATGTCAACACATAAATCACACATGGCTTCATATAAAACCAAATAAAGACGAACCATCAGTTTTCATTTATCTCAGTTATAGTATATGGGTTTACCCCATCATATCAGTTATTTTTATTATTTAGCTTCCACATCAGTTATTATTATCCTTAGTATACTCATGTCATGCCAGTAGTATTAGCTTGAGATCACTTGTGATCCTAGGTCCCGTGTCAGCGTCTCGGGGGTAGCTCGGGGCGTGACACACTACATCTAAATGCACACAACCAAGGAAGAAAACTTCAATTCCAAGCTAAAGACATTCAATGCAATATGAGGGAGTAAGAACTACATCTACCAACCTAAAATGCATGAAATTTTGATATCTAGTCATTTTCAAGGAGAAACTAACATCTCCTAGCTAAAACATGCTCAACATACACACATGGAGCCTAAATGCACTTTACTCTCAAAAGCATTTATTTAAGGAGAAATCTTTCAACTCCAAAAACTAGGGCATACTCATATATTCATCTCATGAAGTCTATATGCAAATTTACTCAAATGCACTATAACATGAGGAAAAATAATGTATATAAGTCATTTCTAACAAGACCTAAGCATTTTCATGAACATGCATATTAAGAAGTCATGTCAACACATAAATCACACATGGCTTCATATAAAACCAAATAAAGACGAACCTAAAAATCTCAAGATCTTAAATGCTAAAGGAGGAATACAATGGAGAAGAATGAGGATATTGGGACTTATCATTTTCCCTAGGCCTCCCAAGTAGCACCCTCAACTAAACCCTTAAATGATCACTCCTACAACTTAATGGAACAACTCCCTTGTTCTTCTTTTTCTTAACTTCCCGGTCTAAGACTTCTACGAGTACTTCTAATTTAGAGAGGTTCTCTTTAAGAAACTAGCTCACAAGCAACCTCACTAACCCACTCAAGGTGAAAATTTCAAACAGACCTAACTCATAAACATCAAGGGTAATCAACAACCTTGCTAACTAAGAACATTAGCTCCCCCTTGGGAGCAAGCCTATATAAACCCCTTTTAAGCATCATCTCTTTAAATTCAAAGGTCAGAGTAAACCATCACTAAGCTTTCATATCCATCACACAAGGTGATTCTAAACCATGGTAAATTACACTCTACTCTTCTTAGAGGATTTTATTTACTCAACCCATTCTTAAATCCAAATATTGTCAAAGAGCTCATCCAGTTGCAAAAAAGGTGGACAATAGACAGTCTTTGATATGGAAGTACATGATGAGGAACAAGCTTAAAATAGAAGAGCATATAGGTTGGACAATCAATTCATGAAGTTGCTCATTTTGGTGGGATGATTGGTTGGGAGTAGGAGCTCTAGCTCATTATACTACTGATGTATCAAGCCTCAACAATGCTACCATTGCACACTTTCTAACTAATGGAAAATGGAATGAAAGGAAACTGAGGCAACATGTTCCATCTCTTCGTATTCCTTATATTTTAAATACTGATTTTCATTTTTTGCAGGGAGTTCCAGATAGTGCTATCTGGAAACATACTGAATCAGGAAAATTCACATGTACATCAACTTGGGAAATTTGTAGAAATAAAAAATGCAGTACAAATCTTAATTCTGAAATTTGGCATAGATATATTCCTTTCAAAATGTCTTTCCTACTTTGGAGGGCCTTAAGGAAAAAACTTCCAACTAATGAGAAACTAGGGACTTTTGGAGTGGAACCTGTGAGATCTTCTTGTTGTTATTAGCAAAGATGGGATGAAGTGGATCATATATTCATTCAAGGGCATTTTGCAGCACATATCTGGAAAAAAATTTCAAATTCTTTGGGTGTTAATGTACAACAGACATCCCTGAGTAGCTATCTTTTAAATTGGCGTGGCAGTCATGTTAAAAATGAAGCTCATAAGACTATTATTCAGACTCTTCCTATAGTTATATGTTGGAATCTATGGAAGAATAGGTGTTCAGCTAAGTATGGGGGCAAGACTTCTAGTATTAGCAGGGTTAAATATTTGATTATTAAAGATATATTTCAGCTTCTCAGAATTGTATTTCCTTATATTAAGTGGCCAATTCAGTGGTCAGAAGTTTTAAATATGGTAGAACATGGTGAACATGAGGTTCGTGTCCTCTCAGTAAGGTGGAAAACTCCTTCTATTCCTAATTATAAACTGAATACGGATGGTAGTGCTTTGAATAATTCGGGGAAGATTGGAGGTGGTGGTATTCTGAGGGATTCAAATGGTACTATTATTTATGCATTTGCTATACCATTGGGTGAAGGGACCAATAATCAGGCCGAGGTACAGGCTGCCAGTTATGGACTCAATTGGTCCATCCAACATGGGTATCAAAACATCATTTTAGAAGTAGATTCTGAACTACTAAACAAAATGGTTTTTGCAGATTTCTGATCCTCCTTGGAGGCTTAACAGGTTTGTGCAGGAACTACAAGACATTGCTAAACAATGTGCATATGTTCACTGTGTTCATACATACAGAGAAGCCAACAGTACAACAGACTTGTTGTCCAAACAAAGTCACCAGCATGATATCATCCAACATTATTACACCCCCAACTAGTTACCAAAAGCAGTTAGAGGAAGTTATATTCTGGAAAAAATGGGAATTGAAAGTTTCAGAAGGAAAAAACTGCGAAGGATTAAATTTCCTCCTTAATTGATCTTTTTAAAACACTTTCTAGATTTTCTCTTTCAATCTTTAGCTTAATTACTAACTTAGTTTGGTTGTTTGATTAGGAACAGGAGATTCTGGTGGTGGTGGAAATTCTAATGAGGCATACAGTATAATAGCATGCATGCTATCTTGTTTAAAATAACTTTCAACCATCTACTACTCGGTAATCGAAATCAAGTTTCAAAACAAGGAATTCTACAGCTAATGGAGTTCTAGATGGTGGTTATCAATTATAGCAATAGGTGCAATTTGCAGAAGTAGAAAGCATATAATTACTAAACTTATTGCATTTGGATTCTTCGGATACAGTCGTTTTGAATAAGCTATATAGTTAAGTATAGTTGCTTGATTAGGCCTAGTTTTAATTTTTGTCCTTGTAAGGGGAGAGTCTCCCTTATTTATTTATATATTATTAGTAACTTTGTATTAAGAGAGGAGTCCTCTCTAGGTGCTTAGTTTAATATTACATCTCATTGTATAGGGTTGAGTCGACTAACCTTAGTAGGTAGGTCGATTCTTGACCCACCTTAGGATTGGAGGTAAGGTCTATGTCCCCCTCCTTCTATATTTTGAATTTTATATATGATAAGGCCTGGGGGTGTTGCTCAGCCCCTGACCCCCTCAAGGGTCGTTCAATAAGAAAAAAAAATAAAAATTCAACCAATCTATCAACAAACCTCAAAACTCATCATGACTAAGTCGTATTCTACCATCAACTAACATAACCACCACAAAAACCTTGCTAGATAGGCACACTATCTCCCCCTTGAGAGTAAGCCTACACAAATTCTTGTAAACATCTTCCATGACATAAGGACAACAATGAAACATCATTCATACTAAACACAACATCAAAGTCTATCATAACAAGTCACAAAAGACAAGAAATCTGGAAATTACTATAGCATAAAACACATACTGGAAGGGACATGAGGATTTCACTCTTGATCTTCTCTAGATTGAAGAGTTTAAGATCTATTCTTCTTTGAAGCCTTTCCACCCAAACCAATTAGATAGGAGGAAAGGTAGGGTTGGGACCTCCGACGACTATCTTCTTCATTTCTAGAAACTGTAGGGCAATGCCTTATCTTGTGGCCCAACTCACCACAACCAAAACAAACATTAGAGCCCACTAAGAATTCACCCTCATGCCTTCTATCACACTTACTACACCCCGGTAAAAGAATGTCACTACCCTCTTCTTGAGACTCAGAGTTAGACACCCTCTTTAGGTTGAACGTAGGACTACTTGAGGGACCTTGCCCGGGGAACTTTTGTCTAAGCTTAGGGCGACCATGTCCATCGGAATCATCATCCAATCTAGACCTATTTTTCTCCTTAGATTCTTTCTTATGTTTTGACTCTTCCATTTGTTTGGCGAAAACAATAAGATGTGATATATCCATATCATCTATAAGCATTGCCACACGACATTAATTTTATACCAATTCAAATATTTTTATCATGAAATGGTTCATCTCTTCCCTTGAGTTCTCCACTAAGGTTGGGGCATACTTAGAGAGTTGAGTAAACTTTAGGGAATAATCTTGAACACTCATGCTACCTTGCCTAAGGTTGATAAACTCTTCCATCTTAGCCTCCCTCAATTCTAGGGGAAAGAACCTATCAAACAATGCCTCTTCAAATAGCTTCCATTATATGGGACCTGATTCTACCAGTCTACTCCTTTTCCATTGACCATACCATATTTGAGCAACCCCTTTATATTGGTAAGCGGATCACTCTACTTTCTTTACCGAGGTCACCCCCATGATATCAAGAATCCTACAAACTCCTTAAGGTTTTCCTCCACCTTGGAGCCACAAAACTCCGGAGGTTTCATCTTAATGAAC
Source organism: Solanum tuberosum (assembly GCF_000226075.1). NCBI lineage: Eukaryota > Viridiplantae > Streptophyta > Magnoliopsida > Solanales > Solanaceae > Solanum > Solanum tuberosum. The sequence goes on along the minus strand of NW_006238948.1, from coordinate 1,336,886 downwards.
TCCCTAACTCTTAAGGCTGCAGAGTTCACATTAGGGTTCACATGGGACGCAACATCCCTATTGGCTTGAGCCGTCACAGTTTGAGATATCAATTGCATAGAGGATCTAAATTCTACATGAGTCACATTATCCACTATAGGGTAAATTGGAGCTTGAGGAGGATCGTGGGGTGTAACTTGGAGCGGAACCTCTTGATCCACATTTCCTTCCTCATTTATCCTAGCATTAGCCCTTGTATTAGCCATACCTTGAAATAGCAAAGGGCACTGATTAGAAGAAGGACCTACTAAAGCCAAATACTATGGCACGACTTAAAGAATGAAGAAATGAAGTTTCCTAAGCATCCAGTAGCATCCTATTCATAAAGGTGGCGCGCTTCACATTTATGAACAAGACTATACTAGACGTGGTTTGTGACAATCCTAAAACCATTCTAAACCTTGTGCTTTGAATTCGTTACGACCCAGGAGTACCCCCTAGACGTAACATGGTGTACTTGACCCCTAAAGGGGCTCTCATACAAGCCCTTAGCATATCATAACATAAGATGATTGAAAATATGGGAAAATTTAAAACTTTTACAATCGAAGTCATTTTCATAAAATCAAGCAGAAGCCTTTCTATACTTTGTCTCAAACCATCTATACAACTTTTAGAATAAACTCTTGGGACACAGCCCATACAAGAGTCTCAAAACATGAAATAAAGACATAAAGGAAATGTGGGTGTTGTTCTCGACGCTATGAGGACTAACCAAGATCTTTAACTCCTTGCAACTTCTAGAAATTTATCTCTAAGAGTAGCACTCAATCTCCAAACTCTACATTTGATTAGAATGTAGGCAAAGTATGCGTTAGTACTAAATGTACCAAGTATGATAGGTAGCACAACACCATAAAAGCATCTCAAATGGTTAGTCAACATAAGACATAAGCATAAGAGATAATAACATATTCATAGCATAATCTCCAACATAAGCATCATATAATCATAAGTCAACATAAGACATAGTGAATGAGCACAGGAGATAAGTCATCATCATAATAAGCCAAGTCTTCAACATAAGCATTATATAAGCATAATTGACTCTTAGTCATCGCTACCATAATGGAACCATTCTCAAGTAACCTCCAAAAGCATACAAGTGCAAAGCATGAATAGCATCCCATAATACCACCCAAGCCAAGTATCCCTTTTTGATCATCTTAATCATAGTCTATATTCATGGTCAACTTTTAAGCGTTTTTACCATAAGGGTACAATCTCCTAAGTAACCTCAAAGCACACTTGTGCAATGCATTAAAAGCATGCCATTCTACCCTTCACACTAAGCATAACCTTGAAGTCATCATAGTCATATTTACCCTACTTTGGTCTCACTATTAGCTTACTTCATATAGACAAGGGAACTATCACCTTCGTCAATCATTTCATGTCAAGGAAGGCAACTATAGCACAATCCTATCTAAGAATAGATGATATAAGAGCAAACATCTCATGAGTCACCCTAAGGAAAGCTTGTGCCATGCATGAACCAGACCCCATAATCCTACCCATGCTAAGCTAGTCACTTTAAGATCATCATTCATATTTAACATCTCTTAACATCATAATGACAACGGTAATAACCTCTCAGTCATGCATGTATTGAAGAGTTATCTAGAACTACAATCCAAACTAATCATCCTTATGTTTATAAATGAAAGGGGGAGTCACCTCAACGCAAAAATGTTAAGTTCATCATGAAGGACAAGGGAAGTCACCTCAAGCCACATATATTATGAAATCATAAAGACTAGGGTATTTACCTCTAGTCATACAATCAATGAATCATATGTATTCGCTTCCATGTTCATTATTAGAGGAATATAGGTATTCGTCTCCATATTCATTTTAAGGTGATATAGGTATTCACCTCCATATCCATTTTAATATGTAATGTAGGTATTCACCTCCACATTATCACATAATGAGCATAGGTAATCGCCTCCATGATCAACATAAAGGCCAATGGGTAATCACCGCTTGCCTTGGTAATCACACATATATAAAGGGTAATCATCTCACACTACACATTCTTAACTAATTAGGAGTAAGGGAACTCACCCCACATTCCTATCATGTAAAGGTCATTTAGGGCAATCACCACAAGCCTCATCACATCATAGAGTCCTATGACTTAGATTCATTTTAGGTGATAAAAACCATTCAACCTAGAATCATTCTATGTGAGAGAACCTTCCATGTAATATCATATACATACATACATACCATAATTGGAATTATACATTAGCCATTGGTATAATTATGACTCAAGTGAATTTATCACTTGACATATTCAAGCCTTTATTTGGTAGATTAGGTAGGTAAAGATACTCCACCATAACTCTATCCATTTAAGCTACCATTCTCATTTAGATTTTACTCTCAAAGCCTTAACACATCTAGGTCACCACATTGGATTTACTCTCAAAACCCTACCGATCAACATTCATGACTACAAGCCTTATACTCAAAGCGTTACTTCTTATTATCACCATTCATACCTAAATATAAGGTATTCTAATCATATTCATCATTACTAGGTGATTCTAGTCATAATTGATCATAAAGGTTCAATTTCATCTTTACAAGTCACGATCAATCATATTCAATGAATTCTAGTTCAATTCATGATTATATGATCCTAACCTTGAACAATTACTACACATGACATTGATTTATGAAGATCACCTATGAACCTTCAATTCCACCTCTAATGGCATAAACTTACATTCATCAATTTATACTAGGATTTACCAAACAAATCACATGAATTCATAATAACATCACAATTCAATGTTAAAACATCCATAATTAGGTATTATCCACTAGATTGGAATCATACCTAAGACCTACCCACAATGTAAGAAGGAAACCCTAGCTAGATTGGGTTTCTAACTTCACAATTGGGGGGAAACCTAAGGGGCTCTATAGGTGGAAGAACCCATAGATGATTAAGCGAACATACCTCAATTCATAGCCCTATTCAAGATCTCATAAATAGAGGAATCTGCCCTCTTCTCTTCTCTTCTTTTTCTTCTTCTTCACTTAAAGAGAGGATTTTTGGAGAGAATTTGGGGTTCTTAGATGAATGAGTTAAATGAATTCGTGTAGGGGTCTATTAGGTATTTATAGGTGCTTAAATAACTAACTAACCGACCTCCCTGAACCCCTATTGAATTACTAACTTAATCCCCAAACACCTAACCTAAAACTAAAAACTTAAAATCTGCTTGACCTACGCCCCACCCATCCACGGACCGTGGATGGGTCTATTGCCCGTACTAGCAGGTCGTAGGTGGGTACTGAAGGCTCAACTTTGCAGGACTTTGAAGGCCTTGACCCACGATCCCCACCTACGGGGCGTGGGTCCACCTACAGCCAGTAGGTGGCCAAGCGTTGGTGGCCTGCAATTTCGCTGTTTTGGGGTTGTTTTGAGGGTCCTCCTCAAGGACCCCTTGGGTGGTCCCGGGGGTTCGTAACGCCTTAACCCTTAAACCCCTAATCTAAGTACGGGAATCATTTTTTTGTTATTTTAATCCTCATACCACACTCCAAAACTCTTATGAAAGGTTATAGAACTCACTAGTTTGACTTACTAGTTTCCTGGGTGTTACAATATCTCCACCTTGGGATCCTTCGTCCTCGAATGACGATTCTAAACACTTCTTTAAAGTCACAACTTTAAGCTAACAGCCGATCATGCATGCACTACATCTAAATGCACACAACCAAGGAAGAAAACTACAATTCCAAGCTAAACACATTCAATGCAACACAAGAGAGTAGGAGCTACATCTACCAACCCTAAATACATGAAATTTTTATATCTACTCATTTTCAGGAGGAACTACCATCTCCTAGCTAAAACATGCTCAACACACACACATGGAGCCTAAATGCTATTTACTATCAAAAGCATTTATTTAAGGAGGAATCTTTCAACTCCAAAAAGTAGGGAATGCTCATATATTCATCAGCCTACTTTCTGAAGTGGGCCCTACCATGTATACAGTCTGCGGAACCACACCTAGCTGCGGTGCCAAGCTCATATCCTCTACCTCTTTCTTGAAAAGAAATTATGCCAAATAAGGCGAATAAAGAGTCATCTTCTTTCATATCATGAAGTCTATTTGCAAATTTACTCAAATGCACTATAACACGAGGAAAATTAATGTATATAAGTCATTTCTAACAAGACCTAAGCATTTTCATGAAGATGCATATTAAGAAGTCATGGAAACATACAAATTACACATGGCTTCATATAAAAGCAAATCAAGAGGAACTTAAAATTCTCAAGATCTTAAAAGATCACTCATACAACTTCATGGAACAACTCCCTTGTTCTTCTATTTCTTAACTTGCCGGCCTAAGACTTCTACCGATACTTCTAATTTAGAGAGGTTCTCTTTAAGAAACTAGCTCACAAGCAACCTCAGTAACACCACTGAAGGTGAAAATTTCGAACAAACCTAACTCATAAACATCAAGGGTACTCAACGACCTTGCTATCTAAGCACATTATCTCCCCTTGGGAGCAAGCCTATATAAACCCTTTTTAAGCATCATGTCTTTCAATTCTAAGGTTAGAGTAAGTCATTACTAAGCTTTCAGATCCATCACACAAGGTGATTCTAAACCATGGTAAACTATACTTCTACCCTTCTTAGATGAGTTTATTCACTCAACCCATTTAGGCATTATTTAAACGCCCTATTCAACCAATCTATCAACAAACCTCAAAACTCATCATGACTAAGTCGTATTCTCTCATCAACTAACATAACCACTCCAAAAACCTTGCTAGATAAGCACACTATCTCCCCCTTGGGAGTAAGACTACACAAATTCTTCTAAGCATCTTTCATAACATAAGGGCAACAATGAAGCATCATTCATACTAAACACAACATCAAAGTCTACTATAACAAGTCACCAAAGACAAGAAATCTGGATTTTACTAAAGCATAAAACACATACCGGAAGGGACATGAGGAGATCATTCTTGATCTTCTCTAGATTGGAAAATTTAAGATTTATTCTTCTTTGGAGCCTTCCCACCCAAACCAATTGGACCAGAGGAAAAGTAGGGTTGGGACCTCCGACGACTATCCTCTTCATTTCTAGCAACCTTAGGGCAATGCCTTATCTTGTGGCCCAACTCACCACAACCAAAACAAACATTAGAGCCCGCTAAGCATTCACCCTCATGTTTTTTATCACAGTTACTACACCACTGTAAAAGAATCTCACTACCCTCTTCTTGAAACTCAGAGTTAGACACCCTCTTTTGGTTTAACTTAGGAGTACTTGAGGGACCTCACCCGACACACTTTTTTCTAAACTTAGGGCGACCATGTCCATCGGAATCATCATCCAAGGACTCATCATCATCCAATCTAGACCTATTTTTCTCCTTAGATTCTTTCATATGTTTTGACTCTTCCATTTGTTTGTCGAAAACAATAAGATGTGATATATCTATATCATCTATAAGCATTGCCACACGACATTCATTTTCTACAAATTTGGATATTCCCATCATGAATTGGTTCATCTCTTCCCTTGAGTTCTCCACTAAGGTTGAGGAATACTTAGAGAATTGAGTAAACTTTAGGGAATACTCTTGAACACTCATGCCAACTTTCCTAAGGTTGATAAACTCTTGCATGTTAGCCTCCCTCAACTCTAGGGGAAAAAACATATCAGGGAATGCCTCTTCAAACACCATCCATTCTTTGGGACCCGATTCTACCGGTCTAGTCCTTTTCTATTGACCATACCATATTTGATCTACCCCTTTCAATTGGTAAGCGGCTAACTCCACTTTCTGTACCAAGGTCACCCCTATGATATCAAGAATCCTACACAACTCATCTAAAAACTCCTTAGGATCTTCCTCCACCTTGGAGCCATAAAACTTTGGAGGTTTCATATTAATGAACTCCCTCACTCTTAAGGCTGCGGAGTTCACACTAGGGTTCACATGGGACCAAACATCCCTATTGGCTTGAGCCATCACAGCTTGATTCATCAATTGCATAGAGGACCTAAATGTTGCATGAGTAACATTCTCCACTATAGGGTAAATTGGAGCTTGAGAAGGATCTTGGGGTGGAACTTGGAGAGGAACCTCTTGATCCTCATTTTTTTCCTCATTTCTCCTAGCATTAGCCCTTGTATTAGCCATACCCTAGAAAAGCATAGGGCACGGATTAGGAAAAGGACCTACTAAAGCCAAACTCTATGGCATGACTTAGAGAATGAAGAAACGAAGTTTCCTAAGCATCCTATACATAAATGTGGCACGCTTCACATTTATGAACAAGACTTTACTAGACGTGGTTTGAGACAATCCTAGAACCATTCTAAACCTTGTGCTCTGATACCAAGTTTGTCACGACACAGGGGTACCCCCTAGACATAACATGGCGTACTTGACCCTGAAAGGGGTCTCATACAAGCCCTTAGCATATCATAACATTTGACAATAAAAAATATGGGAAAATTTAAAAATTTTACAATCGAAGTTATTTTCATAAAATCAAGCGGAAGACTTTCTATACATTGTCTCAAACCATATATACAACTTTTAGAATAAACTCTTACGACACATCCCATACAATAGTCTCAAAACATGAAATGAAGACATAAAGGAAATGTGGGTGTTATCCTCGAAGCTATGAGGACTTACCAAGATCTTCAACTCCTTGCAACTTCTAGAAATCTATCTCCAAGAGTAGCACTCAATCTCCAAACCCTACATTTGATTAGAATGTAGGAAAAGTATGCATTAGTACAAAATGTACCGACTATGATAGCCAGCACAACACCATAAAAGCATCTCAAATGGTTAGTCAACATAAGAAATAAGCATAAGAGATAATAACATAGTCATAGCATAATCTCCAACATAAGCATCATATAATCATAAGTCAACATAAGACATAGTGAATGAGCATAGGAGATAAGTCATAATCATAATAAGCCAAGTCTTCAACATAAGCATCATATAAGCATAATTGAATCTTAGTCATCTCTACCATAATAGAACCATTTTCAATTAACCTCCAAAAGCATACAAGTGCAAAGCATGAATAACATCCCATAATACCACCAAAGACAAGTATCCCTTTTTGGTCATCTTAATCATAGTCTATATTCATGGTCAACTCTTAAACTTCTTTACCATAAGGGTACCATACTCCTAAGTAACGTCAAAGCACACTTGTACAATGCATGAAAGGCATACCATACTACTCTTCGCACTAAGCATAACCTTGAAGTCATCATAGTCATATTTACCCTACTTTAGACTCACTATTAGCTTATGAAATGACCCAAAAAGTTCTTAAAAATGTGCTTCGGAAGTTACCGGAAACTTGTTTAGCTATATATAAAAAATCAGTTTCGTTTTTCGAAAATCTGACTTCATATTATTGTTTAGGGGGTCAAATTGAGTGGGGAAAATGGGGTCTAACCCAAATTTTAGAGCAACCGTATCAAAATCCGAAATTTCCAAGTGAAGCCTTTTCGAAGGTATACTTTGGAGTGGTCATATCTCCTAGCACACAAATTATTGGGTGGACAATAACATATCCATGGAAAGCCCTTTGAGTTAGCTACCTAACGCACTTCGTTGCACCTCATTCGGAGTTCGGAAGAAGAAGTTATGCCCATTTTCGTAAAATCTGTCCGGCAGGAAAGACAATTTCCAGTAACCATTTTTACTGTTCACCCGCCTCCTTTTTTTTTCCAAGTGTTGGACGATTTTTT
>NW_006238948.1:1327324-1327500 GCF_000226075.1 Solanum tuberosum | reverse complement strand
TTCCTTCGGGTTCCTCATTCGCCATGTCACGTCTAGGCCCTAGGCTTGGTTCGTGACAAGCTTTGTATCAGAGCACTAAGTTGTTAAATCCTCGGAGTCCAACACACCGCGTTGAGTAGAGTCCTGATCATGGTTGTGAAGCGCGCCACGACTATGAATGGGAGGCTACAAAACGT
>NW_006238948.1:1323888-1324084 GCF_000226075.1 Solanum tuberosum | reverse complement strand
GAAGTGGCGTCCGTTAAGGTGCTTTGGAGAAATCAACAAGTGGAGAGTGCTACTTGGGAAGCCGAAGTGGACATGCAAAGACGTTATCCTTATCCTTATCCTTGTACGTCTCTTCCACATTCGGGGACGAATGTTCCCAAAGGGGAGATATTGAAACGACCCCAAAAATGCCCGAAAATGTGCTTCGAAAACACCT
>NW_006238948.1:1320004-1322026 GCF_000226075.1 Solanum tuberosum | reverse complement strand
CCCCGTCCTATCTATGTATGTAGAGGTGTGCGTTGGACAAGTATTTTGTAAATGAGCTTGACTCTTATTCTATGATGTCATTTTGAAATGGTTTGCCCTTAGTCCCTATTTCCTGTTAATTAATGTTGAATGTACTTCCGCGACCGATGAAGTGTGATGACAAGTTTGAGAGGCTTGTTTGGGGTTCCTTCGGGTTCCTCATTCGCCATGTCACGTCTAGGCCCTAGGCTTGGGTCGTGACAGCTTACTTCAGAAAGACAAGGGAACTATCACCTTAGTCAATCATATCATGTCAAGGAAGGAAACTATAACACAATCCTATCTAAGCATACACCATATAAGAGGAAACATCTCATGAGTCACCTTAAGGCAAGCTGGTGCCATGCATGAAAAAGACAGCATAATCATACCCATGCTAAGCTAGACACTTTAGGTCCATCATTCATATTTATCATCTCTTACATCATAATGACAAGGGTAATCACCTCTTAGTCATGCGTGTATTGGAGAGTTATCTAGAACTACTATCCAAACTAATCATTCTCATGTTCATAAATGCAAGGGGGAGTCACCTCAAGGCATAAATGTTTAGTTCATCAAGAAGGACAAAGGAAGTCACCTTAAGCCACACATATCATGAAATCATAAAGCCAAGGGTATTCACCTCTAGTCATACAATCAATGAATCATAGGTATTCGCCTCCATGTTCATTATTAGAGGAATATAGGTATTAGCCTCCATATTCATTTTAAGGTGATATAGGTATTCACCTAAATATCCATTTTAATGTGTAATGTAGCTATTCGCCTCCACATCATCACATAAGGATCATAGGTAATCGCCTCCATGACCAGCATAAAGGCTAATGGGTAATCACCACTTGCCTTGGAAGTCACACATATATAAAGGGTAATCACCTCACACTCCCCATGCTTAACTAATTAGGAGTAAGGGAACTCACTCCACATTCCTATCATGTAAAGGTCATTTAAGGGAATCACCACAAGCCTCATCACATCTTAGAGTCCAAGGAATTAGATTCATTTTAGGTGAGAAAACCTTTCAAACTAGAATCATTCTATGTGAGAGAACCTTTCATGTAATACCATATTCATGTATACATACCTTATCTAGAATTCTACATTAGACATTGGTATCATTATGACTCAAGTGAATCTATCACTTCACATATTCAAGACTTTATTAGGTAGATTAGGTAGGTAAATATCCTCCACTATAACTCTATCCATTTAAGCTTCAATTCTCATTTAGATTTTACTCTCAAAGCCTTAACACATCTAGGTCATCACATTGGCTTTACTCTCAAAACCCTAGTGATCAACATTCATGACTACAAGCCTTATACTCAAAGCTTTACTTCTTATTATCACCATTCATACCTAAATTTAAGGTATTCTAATCCTATTCATCATTACTAGGTGATTCTAGTCATAATTGATCATAAAGGTTCAATTTCATCTTTACAAGTCAAGATCAATCATATTCAATGAATTCTAGTTCAATTCATGATTATATGATCCTAACCTTGAACAATTACTACACATGATATTGATTCAAGAAGATCACCTATGAACCTTCAATTTCACCTCTAATGGCATAAATCCACAAATATCACATTCATCAATTTAGACTAGGGTTTACTATAGAAATCACATATATTCATCATAACATCACAATTAAATGTTAATACAATCATAATTAGGTATTATCCACTAGATTGGAATCATACCTAAGCCCTACCCACCAATGTAAGAAGGAAACCCTAGCTAGATTGGGTTTCTGACTTCACAATTGGGTGAAAACCTAGGGGGATCTACGGGTTGAATAACCCATAGATGATTAAGCTAACATACCTCAATTCATAGCCCTATTCAAGCTTTCATCAATGGAGGAATCTTCCCTCTTCTCTTCTCTTCTCTTCTCTTCTCTTCTCTTCTTCTTCTTCTTCTCTCTCTTCTCTCTTCTCTCTTCTCTCTTCTCTCTTCTTCTTCTCTCTTCTT
>NW_006238948.1:1304584-1319873 GCF_000226075.1 Solanum tuberosum | reverse complement strand
CTCCTCCTCCTCCTTCTCCTCCTCCTCCTCCTCCTCCTCCTCCTTCTTCTTCTTCTTCTTGTTCTTGTTCTTCTTCTTCTTCACTTCTAGAGAGAGGATTTTTGGAGAGAATTTGGGGTTCTTAGATGAATTAGTTTAGAAGTCTATTAGGTATTTATAGGTGGTTAAATAACTAACTAACCAACCTCCTTTAACCTCTAATGAATTACTAAGTTAACCCCCAAACACCTAACCTAAAAGTAAAAACTTAAAAACGGCTTGACCTACGCCCCACCCATCCACGGACCGTGGATGGGTCTACTGCCTATACTGGCAGGTCGTAGGTGGGTACTAGAGGCTCAAATTTGCAGGCCTTGATCCATGACCCCCACCTACAGGGCGTGGGTGTAACAACGGCCAATAGGTGGCCAAGCGTAGGTGGCCTGCAATTTGGTAATTTTGGGGATATTTTGATGGTTCAAGGAACCCTTGGGGGGTCGCACCTTGATGCGCTAACCCGTAAACTCCTATTCTAAGTATGGGAATCATTTTTTGTGATTTTAATCCTCATACCACACTCCAAAACTCTTACGAAAGGCTCTAGAACTCACCAGTTGAACTTACTAGTTTCCGGGGTGTTACATATGCCTCAGCCACAACCTCTCGCTGCAAATTCCTCAGCTGGAGCATTGACGGGAGCTACGAGTCTGACACCATTGAATCTAGTGTTAACTATCTGCGGAGAGAAGAGTGAAGGAAGTTAGATACCAATTCGAATCACCAGATACCAATTAGAATCAAGTTATAGCACAAAAGGAGACAAGAGAAAATAGAGAGATTTCCTAAAGCCCTATAGCCTCTCGAAAAGAAGTAAAGGTATCCCCGTACCATTCCACAAGACTCTACTAGACTCGTTTTGGTACATCGAGATCAACGAACCTTGTCTCTGATACTAACTTTGTCACGACCCATACGATCGTGATTGACATCCACACTAACCCTCCGATGGAAGAACCACTACTACAACCCAAACCAAGCAACTAAAGCATTTACGTTACGTAAGCAAGTTAAATAGCTAAAGACTGAAGTTCCGATAAACTTCCAAAAGATCTAACAACTAAACAATGTGAAAATTACACCTAGAACGTGAAAGTCAATGTATCAAAACATCTAAAGTTCAACAAGTCTAAACAAGAATGGATACAACCCCAAACTAATGAACAAATCAACTAACTAGAAAAGTCTATGTCCGAAATGTGGACATAGACGAAAGGAGAACTCATGGCAGCTTGGAAAAACTTGCTAACCCTTGAATTCGAACGACAATCACTGATCTTCTAAATGAGGTCTTTCAATAGCCGCTTGAAGATGCCTGTACTCAACAAAGAAAGAGCAAGTGCAGTATCAGTACACAACCACAGTGTACTGGTAGGATCAAGCGGCTATCCCACTAAGTTCAACATATATAAGTCAATACAACATAATAATAACATGCATATGCCGAACATATACAATATCATCATCATTTACGAACAACGAACAATTTCACGATTCTCAAATATCACAGTTACATCAAGTCATTGGTCCTCTCATGGAACCCAATCCCAAACTGTTAGCATACCGGAACATGGTATTCGATCCAATGTTTATGCCGGAACGTGGCAACCGATCCCATATTTATGCCGAAACGTGGCAACCGATCCAAGTTAGTGTGTCGAAACGCAACACCCGATCCATTTAACAAGCCACAATCACAATCACAATCACAAAATACATTCTCATAATCATACAATCAAGTCATGACTCATGGCATTCATCATTCATATATCCTCATTTTTAATTAATATGATCAATAATGCAACATTCTCATACATATATGTATTATAATGAAGCAAGAGAAAACATACATCACACAATCATAGAATCACAACCATCACCTACCTCAAAACAAGCTTGAAACCCTAAGAAACTTGATCCTTCCCTTTCCGGATTCTTTCCTCTTGTTCTTGGTCTACAAACAATCAATATAATACGGGAATCAATAAACAATCAGTAATTACCCGGATTACTAACAATTCTAACAACCCTAGATCATACCCATGATCCCACTATCCAAATTAGGGCTTTTTCCACCATAAATTCCAAATAAAAACCTTCCCCCAATAATAAATACCCATTAGACTACATTCTATGGATCGAAAAATGGATTCGGGGAGTGAAAATCTTATCTTTAGCCTAAAGAATGGTGGAAAATTGTCAAGAAAATCCCTGGGTTCGTTCCTTGGCTCTCAAATTCAAAAATTTCAGAATAAAACGTTTTTGGGGTTTATTTACGACTTTAAGTCGTGTTTGGCCCGCCGCAACGGTCCTCACGCCTCTATAGTGACCCCGCCCTGGGGAGAGAAATCACTGCCAAAGTGGCTTGCATGAAATAGTGAGTTATTTTAATAATTTCAATATCCCCATTTCACAAAATGCCTTCAACCAACGACACTCAGAAACTACCCGTTCACGCTAAGATCAATTTCGGGAGTTCTACTCGCTCGAATTCAATTTTGTAAAGTCGTATGAGTTCCTTAACGACTTACATATCTACCCATGTGATCAAATCCATAATTAGATCACCCAATTTCTACCAGATTTCCCTAGACGTTAATGACCCTGATTTCATCCAAATCTGGACTAGGTCGGGTAATTTCAAGTTACAACGAAAAAGTTTTCCTGCCCAAACTTTTTCCCCATTGGCTTTTCTATAACGATGGAACCTGGTCGTTACAACAAAACATGAAAATAACATAATCTTCAACATATCAACTTAAGGAGTACTTTACAAGGAGTTACTATCTTGGTCTGGAATGGACTTAGAAGAAAAGAGGTGAGGGTATCTCTTCTTCATTTCCTCCTCGGTCTCCCAAGTTGCTTTCTCAACAAATTGGTTCCTCCACAAGACTTTGACTAATGCAACCTCTTTAGTTCTCAACTTGTAAACCTGACAATCAAGGATCTAAACTAGAATCTCCTCATAGGACAGGCTGTTCTTTACTCCAATACTCTAAGTAGGCACAATAAGTGCAGGATCACCCAAGCACTTCTTTAACATAGAAATATGTAACACTTGATGAACTGTTTCTAACTCAGATGGTACCTTCAACTCATAAGCTACATTACCAACCCTCTTGGATATCCTGTAAGGACCAATGTATTGTGGACTGATCTTTCCTTTCTTACCAAACCTCATAACTCCCTTCATGAGTGAAACTTTCAGATATACCCAATCATCAACCTCAAACTCCAAATCTCTTCTTCTAACATGAGTATAGGATTTGTGATGACTCTGCGCTTTTTTGAACCTCTCTTGAATTGTCTTTACTTTCTCCATGGTTTGATTAACCAAATCTGGTGCTATAAACTTAGCTCCACCAATCTCTAACCCGTAAATAGGAGGTATATACCTTTGCCCATATAGAGCCTCATACGGGGCCATCTGAATGTTGGAATGATAGCTATTATTGTACACAAACTCAATAAGAGGCAAGTGATAATCCCATTTACCTTTGAAATCCAAAACACAAGCTCTCGACATATCTTCTAATCTGAAATGTGCACCTGCTTGACCATCGGTTTGAGGATGAAAATCGATACTAAGGTTCACCTTCGAACCCAAACCTTCCGGAAACGACATCAAAAATTATGTGGTAAACTGAGCACCTCTATCTAAAATTATGGGAAAGGGAACTCCATGCAGTCAAACTATCTCACGAATGTACAATTTTTCATACTCTTCTGTTGTATTGGTAGTCTTTTTTGGTAAGTAGTGGGCTCATTTGGTCATTCGATCCACAATCACCCACAGGGAATCATGTTGTCTATGAGATCGCGATAAACCAGTAATGAAATCCATATTAATCATCTCCCACTTCCATTCTGGAAGGGGAATATTCTAAACTACACCACATGGACTTTGATTCTTAGCCTTGACTTGTGGCAAATTAGGCATTTAGCAACAAACTCTGCAATGCACCTCTTCATGCCACTCCTCCAATAGACTTCTCTCATGTCATGCTATATCTTAGTGGCACCTAGATCAATCGAATATCAAGAACTATGGGCTTCTTCTATTATTCTATCTGGGAGTTTAATCACAGTTGGAGCACACAATTTACCTTGATACCTCAACACACCATCTCCTCCTTTTCCAAACACCATCACTTTATGCTTATGGACATTTTCCTTCAACTCAAGTAAAATAGGAACCTTGTCATGTTTCTCTTTCACTTCTGACACTAATGAGGATTCGGCCCCATTCATTACGACAACTCCAACTTCACTGGAAGCTAACAAACTTACTCCCAAACATACAAGTCTGTGAACTTCCTTAACCAACTCTTCCTTGCCTTCCTCGACATGAGATACTGACGCCATATCTTGAAGGAAAAACCTACTGTTGCCAACTCGAGATAATGAGTCCGATAGTTCTTTTTGTGAACCTTAAGCCGTTTGGAGGCGTAGGTTATAACCTTACCATTCTGCATCAATACAAAACCAAGTCCAACTCTGGACGCATCACAGTAAACAACATCATGCCTAGTCACATCACCCCCACTAATTCTTAGGCCTACCTCTACTCATCCTCAATTCTACTACAACCATCCTTTCAGACCTCATAACCAGGGCATCTACACATCTTCTCTTTCCATGACTGATCCATCTCAACTTAACTTCTATATCTTATCCTTCATAGGGGCCACTTCCGCCTCTCTACATAACTTCATTTCTAATCTTATGTCTCGTGATATACCCACACATAGGCTGTACAAGAAGTTAAGGAAACATTGTAATAAATAACAATGTAAAATTAACAAGCAAGCATAAATTTAGCTTTTGATCTTATGTGCAAGTACTTATGTCTATTTCAAGATAATACTTAGAAGTAAAAGAACATAATAAAGGATATTTTTCTAGGCCCTAAAATATATTCAAAATATTAAAGAATAACTAACATCATTAAGTAATTTTAAGTTTCAACATTAGAAAAGCTTTATATAATGAACAAGTGTGTTGAACTCAATCTTTAAAATAATCACATTCTTAATTTTGAAAATGTGTCTTCTTTCAAGAGTAATATATTCAATGGTATATGATTTTAAATATAAGTAGGTTTTCTGAAATAGCTAGGGTTAAACGGGCAATGATGAATTTAAGAGGAGATATTGTAACACAATTTGTTCCTATAAAACATAAGAAACATAATTCACAAATTTCATCTTGACAAAGTGACAGTATTGTTCAATCTTCTAATTTGTTCGATCTTTAAGAAAACTTTATGCTTTACCAAAACTTGAACAAAGTTTAGAGAAAAATTTATCACACAAATCACTGAAACAACACAGAAAAGAGAAGAATCTAAAAATAAAATTGATAATGTGCACACCTAGAAAATAGTGAGTTTTCATAACTATGAACATTCTCAATTATTTTTTTAATAGATTCTTCTATTTTTTGTGTTGTTTCAGTGATTTGTGTGTTAATTTTTTCTCGAAACTCTATAAAGGTTTTCTTATAGCATAATTTTTTCTTGTATTCTTTCTGAATATTATCAGAGATTTCGAGCATTCTATTAGCCATTTTTTTCTGAACTGATTTATTTCATCATTTAATTCAAGTTGAGAAGGGAATAGATAAGAAGCCAAAATGTGGCATATAAACACAAGAGAGACACATTGAGTAAAAAAAAAATTCTACTTATTTTATACACTGATTTATATAAGGTACATTAATTTGGTAAGTTCAAATTATTCAATTAATTCAAGGTAATTTTACCTTTTTATGAAATGCAAAACTATCATTTAATTTTTCAATGATATTTTCATATTTCAACTTTAAGCATGGGACTTCCAAATTTAATATAGTAAGATAATGATTATGATGAGATTGTTTCATACACATATCAATAGATGTTTCCTCTAATATCAAATGAGATACTAAATAAATAAATGAAAAATGATTTGAAATTCATGTTGGGAGAAATAAACAGGCATTTTCTCAAGTAGTAATACTTGCTAGGTCAAAATGAAGAAGAAAAAGTGAATAAAATGAATAATATTTGAATGACATACTTAAATTTTGAAAGATTTAGCATCACCATCATATAATCATTGTCCTTCATAAAAATAACAAAAATATATTAATTTAATATATTTCTCATGTTTATAAGTCACTTCTTCATTGCAAAGTTATTCTCTTGAATTAAATGAAAAAGCAAATCATTTAAGAAAAGAACAAAAAATGGTGAATAGAATACTAGAAAAATTAGAAACTTTTAAAAGGAAATCAAGAAAACTCTATGTTTTACAACAACATGAATGAAGTTTAGAGAAAAAATTATCACTTAAGTAACTGAAACAACACAGAAAAGAGATGAATCTAGAAAAATTATTGAGAATGTGAAAAACTATGACAACTCACCCTTTTTGTTGTTTTGTAGAAGAAATTAGTGCTTATTGGGCAGTCAATGATTAAACGAAGATGAAAAAGAGGCACCTGAGAATCCAGAAGTGTCATGATCCGAAGGTGTGAGGCACACACAAGCAACATTTAGCTTTGGCACTAAAATGAATCTTCAGTCGGCATATCTTGTGGCCGCTCACGTGCCAGCCATGTTTAAACACCTCGGAACTTAGTCGCCTAAGAAAGGGTCCAACGAAGAGGTTGAAAATCAATGATTTAGCCTTGCCACCCTCCATGGAAGTCCTCTTGAGTCGTGAAGGGCACCACGAGTCGTGGTGGTGCCCCTAGACCTTTGGCAGTAAACACCCAAGGCTTGCCACCTCCCACGAGAAAAAAGATGGCTCGTGGTGGTCACCACGGATCGTGGTGTCACTCGTGGTGGTAAGGCAGTAGCTACCCCAAGGTTGCCCGAAGTGGACCTTCCCCACGAACCACTAGATGGCTCGTGAAGGCCTTGATGGGTCGTGAGAGGGGTCGTGAAGATGACTTAGTTTTTAGGGGTGCAAGGAGTGGCTTCCAAGCTACTGGTCCAAGACCACGATGGGGACCACGGCTCGTGGAGATGGGTAGTGCACTGTTAAGTGGAGGGTTAAATGGGTCTTTCTGGTTTTAATTAGATTAAAGCTAGGTCATTTTGCCTAAGCCTAGGACCCCTATATAAGTCATTTTAACCCCAAAACTCACCCATTCAAGTCATTATCTCCAAAACCCCCAAAGGAAATCCCAAGTTCCTCTCTCTAGAACTTGAAGAAGAAGAAAGATTTGGAGCTAGAATCAAGGTCAAAGCTCCATACCTCAAGCATTTGTGGGCTTTGTAAACAATATATGATGACTTTTCATCCATGGATTTCTTCCGTCCATGGAGTCCCTAATATTTATCCAATTGAGTAGATGAAATTCCCTAATTTGAGTTAGGGTTTCTTCCAATGTTGTGGGTATTGATGAATGTTGATCCAATTGAGTGGATTATGATTGTTTATGATTTAATTGATAGAATTACATGTTTTTAGGATGAAATTACATGTACCCATGTCTAAAAAGATGAAATTGATGTAAATGGGTTTTATGCCATGAAAGGAAAATTTGTGGGTTTAAATGTATTCAATCTAGGATTGATGAGATACATTATAATTGAAGCTTATATGATGAATCATGACTAGGATTTCTTTGAGATTGAAGCTTATGATATGATTATGATGTTGAATTGCTTGATATTGAGCATATAGTATGACTATGAGATGTAGGGCTTTGAGAGTAAAGCTTATGTTGTAAATTGCTGACTATTGATGTAATTGTTGTGGAAGGGATAGTTCCCACATGAATTGCTTATGTTATGAATGTGAAAGATTTTCTCACATTGAATGATTCTAGGTTGAAAGGATTTCTCACTTAAAATGAATCTAATGCTAATGACTAAGATATTGATGAGGCTAGAGGCGATTACCCATGACCTTCAAATGAGATGGATATGAGGTGATTATCCGTATTCCATAAAGTAGAATAAATAGGTGATTACCCTTATTCCTTAAAGTTGAACAAGAGGCGACTCCCCATGTTCTTAAGATATGATTGGACAAGAGGTGAATACAATGATCCTTATAGAATGACAAGAGGAAAATACCCATGTCACATGATGTTGGACAAGAGGCGAATACCCATGATCCATATGTTAAGTTGGACTAGAGGCGAACACCCATCATCCATATGTTAAGAAGGAGTAGAGGCAAATACTCACGTTACTTTAAAGTAAGGCAAGAGGTGATTCCCCATGTCTATAAAAGATAAGGTAAACTATGTTATGATGTATGATGAGCGTGGATTGTTGCTTGAGTTTCCATCTATGTTATGCATGACTAGAGGTGGATGACCCAAGTCTTGACTAAGGATAAGTTGAGGTTACTTCAAGAAGTATTCCTCATATGTTATGATGATTTATGTGCATTGATTATGCTTATGACTTATGTTGTTATCTCGTATGTCTATGTTGATGTTTATGCTAGCTATCATATTTAGGACATGATTGTATTAACGCATATTCTTGCCTACATTTCTTATCCAAATGTAGGGTCTGGCGATCTCGACTCTCATCCCCGTGGCTAGGATCTTAGTAGAGCTAGACTTGAAGATTGGTGTTCTCACAGCATCCGAGGATTTGACCACCATATCTCTTATGTTCTTTCATTTTATGTTTTGAACATTATTGTATGGGTTGTGTCCCAATATATTCATGTTTTAGATGGTTTCAGACAAAGTGTAATAGACTTCCGCTTTTGATATAAAACTTTGATGTTGGTTTAAAAAATTTGTTAAATTTCCAATCATTCTATTATCTTATGTTATGAAAGCTAAGTGGCTTATATGAGGCCTCTCGGGGTCTTGTATGCCATGTTTCGTCTAGGGTGTACCCCTAGGTCATGACACATATGCGCTGGTCCTACCTCGCCCAGCTTTCCAATGAGGGGTAATCTCCTCAATCGTTCCTCTTGTCCAACACTTAACTTTCAAATTATTTAGCCACAACCTTGTCACGATCACAACATTGACTTGCCTTGCCTTAGCCTGCCCAACCCTTATCATTCCTTGGCCACATCTTGCCTCACATGCCTTATCTTTACCAGCCCTTATCATGACTTAGCCACGTCTTGCATTGCATGCCTAAACAACGCCACTACCAAGGTCTTTTTCTTTTTTTTTAACTTAACCTTGACTGGAGTCATTGGGCCTTGACAAGGTTGATCATGTAAATCCCAAGGCAAGCCCGAGCCAGTCAAACCATCACGCTAAAGGTCTAACAAACTTCCCCCACGAGACGCCGACTTTCTCTTCCACTGAACCAGAAAATTTGTTCTCCAATTCTTCCTGCTATTTCCCAAAGTCCTTTGATTCAGAATCTTCTCAATATGTTCCTCGAACTGCAACCGTACAACATGAGGGTCAAGCTTGGTATCTGACGTTTTTGGATCCTCAGCATCCTCATGAAAAGGTTTTAGAAAACTCACATGAAATGTAGGGTGAATCTTCAATCTTTCCAACAACTTCAACCTGTGTCATCTTTAGTTTTTGGCAAGAAATAAATTTAGGACAGTAGTGCCATCATCCTTTCAACACCTAGATGCCCAGTATAAACAATATCATGTGTTTCTTTCAAAAGTATTAATCGCAGCCCATCACCTTGAGGAACCACAATTTTTTCTCCTCTAAATTAAAACAGATCTTCCTCGATCCAATATCGTCTAATTGTACCCTCTTCCACTTAATCCATTAACTTAACATATAATGAATATAAGGCAGCACTAAACTTAATCTTCTCAAGAAAATCAGATTCTAGTAATGGCATAAAATGTAGCAAAAACCTCTTTGCGACTCAACACATGATCAACTTGATTAGGCATTCCCGACTTATGTATCCACACAAAGTCATATTCAGCTATTATCTCATGCAATATTACGTGCTTCAAACTCAGTTTCTGCAGAGTTTTTAAGTATGTACTAACCACATTGTCCGTCTTGACAATGAATTTCGTCCCAAGTAGATTCACTCCCCATATTAGAAGGCAATGTAGTACTGCCACCATTTCCTTTTCGTGTGAAGAATACCTTTTCTTCGTAGGGTTCAACTTTTTACTTTCAAATGCAACATGTTATTCTGCACCAATACACCACCAACAACATAATCTGAAGCATCAATGTACCTCAAAAGGCAGATTAAAGTCATACAACTGCATTATTGGTTTAGAAGCAATGTCTTTCTTTATTGAATTGAAAGCCTTTTCTCTTGCCTACGACCAACACCATTTCATGTTCTTTTTCAGAGAATCCGTCAATGGGGCAGCCTTGTTAGAATAGAATGCTATGAACTTTCGATAATAATTTACAATTCCTAAAAACTACCTTAGTTCCTTTAACCCACTAGGTGCCTCCCATTCAACAATTGCTTGCACTTTCTTAGGGTCCATGCGCACTTGGGTTTGGCTTACAAATGGCCTAAGAATTTTATTGCACAACTAGCAAACTCACATTTTTCCATCTTGACATAGAGTTGATATTCTATAAGTCATTGTAGAACCTTTCTCAAATGCATCAAATGTTCATCTACAGGACTATGTCATCTAAGTAGACTACTACAAACTCATTAAGGTACTCGTAAAGAATGTTATTCATTAAATTACAGAAGGTAGTTGGGGAATTAGTCAGCCCAAACGACATTACAAGGAACTCATAACTACCATACCTAGTTACACAAGTTATCTTTGGGGCATCCCCCACAGCTATGCGCACTTGCTAATAGCCAAACCTCAAGTCTAACTTAGAAAATAAACTAGCCTTAGATAGCCTATCTAGCAAGTCTTGGATCACTGGCAACGAGTACTTTTTCTTCACAATAACTTTGTTCAGTGCCTTATAATCCACACATATACGGAGCTTTCCATCTTGCTTTTGTTGGAATAGAATAGGTTTACCAAAGGGAGCCATCGAAGGCTTAATCATCCCCACGTTTAGCAATTTAAACAATTGTTTCTGAAGTTCAGCCAATTCCACTAGTGATATGCGATAAGGAGAGTGTGTCGGTGGCACTGATCTAGGAATTAGTTCAATCATGTGACCAATTTCCCTTCTTGGAGGCAACTCTCTTCATAGTTTAGGTTGCATCATGTCCTTGTATTCCATCAGTAATAAAGCAACATCATCCAAAGCTTCTACCTGTACATCCGACTTTACTTTGAATAAGGAAACAAGGAAAACAAACTCACCCTTTTTTAATACCTTCTCAAACGTAGTGGACGATAGTCATGCAACAAGTCCAGCGGTCTTCTTACTTCCCACGAAAAATGTCTTGATTCCCTTTACAAACCTCGGGTCTTTCTCTCCCATAAATATCAAACCATCTAAATGCGGAATTGGAGCAGCCTTTAATATCCTCATGAAGTAAATTCCTAGCAGCAAGTAGAAATCGTCAAGTGGTACCTCAGTCAAATTCGCACCCCAGATCAATGACCGATTGTCAAAGGCACTTCTAATGCCATGACATAGCATGGTCGTGCAGCAAAATTGACAACCTTCATCTTTGTTGCACAATTAGTTACTTTCAGCCCATATTCCTTGACAATCTTTAAAGTCCTGAATGTGTGAGTTTCCCTTGTGTCAACCATAGTGACTACACTTTTCTCACTAATCTTCGTGTCATCAACATCTACATAGGTAACATTTCCAGCGAGATCCTCATCTACATCCATCACACGAACGCTAGACAATGTGTTCAATAGTCGTAATGGATTAACATATGCAACAATTTCCAGTCCCTTCCCCTATATTTTTATAATTCTCCTCGGCCAAAAGAGAGATTACCTTTGCTTGGTTAGGATAGTTCCTCGCGTGATAGCCGGGTTTCTTGGAAGTCCAGCAAACTTTGTCACTAATGTTCTTGCCATGGTTAGCCGATGCATCATCCATTTTTCCCTTACCTTTATCATTTCCTTTCGTCCTGCAATTATCTTTCTTCCAGTCCTTACCCTTCTCTTTTTGCTTCATATTTGACAAAGGAGTCGGGTTAGTAGTGGCATTAGTTGATTGAAAATCAATCAAAGCATCGGCAGTAGCAATTGCGCTAAGCAAATCTTGGACCTTCTGCCTGCATAATTCATTTTGTGCCTACCCCTGCATTCTAGAAATAAAATTATGCAAATGATCTTCGCCAAACATATTTTAAATATCCAACAGCACCGACATGAAATTCTTCACATATTCCTGAATGGATCTCACTTGCTTCAAACGCTTCAACTTGTTCCTAGCAACCTAAGACGAGTTATTATATAAGATTTTTTCTCATAGTGCATCCCTCAACTTCCTCACATATTAACTTTGCGTCGGTTTGCACTTTCATCATCGACATTCTTTGTCCACCACCACCGAATCGCATCCCCGCAAAGGTAACGGATGACCATGGTCAACATATCCGCTTCAGGAACATGGGCAGTAACAAAATAATGCTCCAAGTCCCACAAAATATTTTCCAACTCCTTGGCCCCATGAACACAATCAAATGACTTTGGCTTTAGGACTTTAATTGTAAAGGCCTCCCCACGAACGGGATTCGAACCAGTGACAGCCAAATGCAACACAATCAACTCGGTTTTAAGATCTTCATTTTTCTTCATAGAACCATCAATTTGCAGTGCTGCTGCTTCAGTGAAGTTAAAATTCTCAGCCAATCGTTCCTGAATATCTTCACGATTTAGGCCCAACTCGCCACAATAAGTTTCAAATTCCTATTTGATGCCCAAAATGTGTGTGAGTAGATCAACTAGATTTGGGTTATTCAGACACTTATATCATCCCAACAAAGGCGTCAATCCAATGTGAATGCTCTTTCAATTCTACGTTTGTCACTATTTTTGTAACCATGCTCTGATACCAGTTGTTAAGGAGTCAACTTAAGTCGATCTAACCCACTAAGGCAGTCTATACACTTACTGAGCACACCATTTAATTTTTAACTCACATTCTAGATTGACTCAAGACAAGCATATGATAATATAACACACAATCACGCCACAGGAATAAGTTCCAACTTTGTCTTCAACTCGCGCCACAAAAAAGCACACAAATAGTTTAGCCTTACAAAATTCGACCAAAGACATTTTGCCTAAGACTAGTCTGCATGTGCCTCTAAATAGGCTACAACACCCAATCACATGCCAAACACATGCCCACAAATTCATTTGACAGCCCAGCAGATAAGACAAATTCAAAATTCAAACTACAAGTCTTGTCTATAATGGTGACAAGTCTCCAACGGCTAGAAACTGTGAAATTCGCCTAACTGCCCATACATGTGCGAGGCACATGCGAGCAACCTTCAGCTTTGGTGCCAAAATCAACCTTCAACAACCCAATCTCACGCCTGATCACGTGGAAATCCCCTCCCTCCATTGTTCTTAAGCTTAAAATGTCTGAGAAGGGTTTTTGGAGTAACCCTCATCTAGTTTACCAATGAAAACTGGAGAAAAGTTGAAAGAAATCATGTTTTCTAGGGTTTTATTATGTCAGCTCCGATATGGGGGCTATTCAGGTGATATATCAACCATGCCATAGCAGGATTCTTCCATCTATGGTGGGCTGACTTCAACCTGGATCAAATTTAAATTCCAAAAAATTTTGTCGTCTCACCCTAATTTTAAATTGGCAACATATTTCAAAAATATTTGAGACCCCATACAAGGTTCTTTTGAATGATGATGAGATAGGTAGTTACAGGAACTCAAGGCCTAGTGCAATTGGTTTCTGTATCAAGAAATATGATGTATGCTGAAGCTAGGAAATTTACAAAAGATACAAATTAATAGTTTTAAAAGGAGCAATTATGAAGACGTTACTGGATGAAGTTTGGGAGGTATATGGAGTATATCTTTGGAGATTTTGTAAGTAAAAAGTTTAATGGAGAAGGAGTGTATTTATGTGGAGCATGTTTATAGAAAGAGCAATAAGTGAGAAGACTATTCAACTAACTTAGTTGTATATTTTACTTGTACTTTAATCTTTCAAAGTCTACATGAGCTTCTAGCTGAATGAAAGAATACTCTCCTCTTTGATAAGAGTCAAATTGCAAATATCAGGATACAAAAATGCAAGAATTCTAATTGTGAGATTCAAGATACTACAACAACCAGTAACATCAACATCAATACAATCTAATCATGGATATCATTGAATAGGTGTCTCATGTTTCAAGTTTCGATTTAAAATTTAAATCTATCGAGAGGGAAATTTGATAGTTCATACCTGAAATTCGTTGATGATTAATTTGCTATGAACCTCTTTTATAACAGATGCATTAGCCTTTTTTTGCTCGATCTATTGAAAAGAGCAAATAGTGAATTGGTCATCTTCTTATTACTAAGGATATAGACATGGAAGATTTAGAGATGATTTATTACCAACATCGTGCCGAAGAATTTATTTATGGAATCGAATAAGCAACATCAGCAAGGGATTTTGATGTATTGAGTTAAACCGACACAACACATGTGGGATTTTATTCATTCAACGATTGCTTACTAGTAAAAGCTCCAGTTCTTCGTAGCGATTAGCTTCCTCGTGAAGATTTGATGGACGATTCAACTTCTCGGCGCAGCTTTTCGCGTCTTGATTTTCCAAAGTTTTCTATAGGGTTCTTTGTCATTTTGTTTCCTTTTTATTCATTTTGTTCCCTAATCCAGGTGGATATGGGCATATTCGAATTGGGCTTTGTGGACTATTTTTGTTCATTTAGAATAGAAGGTGGCCTTTGCAAAAATAAAAAGAATAAATTAGAAGGAAACAAAGTTCCACCAAAACAAAGTAAATAAAATATTTTTCTTTTAGCATAAGAGGCAAACAAAAAGAAATGTATAACATTTAATTAATTATAATATTTAATATAAATTATCATTTATTTAAATGAATTAATTATATTAAATTTAAATAATTTGGATATTCAGAAGGAAAATATAGTGAGAAATTATAGGGAAGAAACAAGAATTGACATCATCATTAGACTAAAGGAAGGGGAGACTTGAGTATAGGTTTTATGTACATGTCAATTTAAAAAATTCAATGGGCTTCACCAATTCAATGACATTTCAATATAGGGCAGGTTATTGTAACGACCCTAAAAACGAACTAGTGAAACTAGAGCCTCACATGTGAATTTGGAGTTGAGAACTTGATGAAATGATGAGAAATGACCGTGACGTTCGGAAACTAGTCATTTGAACTAGTGAGTTGTAAGGGTCAACTTTAAATGGTCATATCTTTTAGCTCAAAA
>NW_006238948.1:1270080-1301639 GCF_000226075.1 Solanum tuberosum | reverse complement strand
TCCATACTTAGTAGTTAATTGTGCTAACCCCTTTCTTTCCCTTTTTGGACTAAAGTTTAGGGATTTGGAGATGGTGACATGTCATGGTTACTTGATAGGTTTCTAAGCGTTGGAGATGAAGACTTGGTGAGTCCTCATAGATTCGAGGACAATACCCAATATGTTCTTTTATGTCTTTTTTTGTATTGTTTGAGTTGTGTACGGGATTAGTCCCGAATTTTGTACTCTAAAGTATTAGATGGTTTTGAGACATCATGTATAAAGTCTAGAAAGTCTTCCGCTTGCTATTTTTTTTATGCAATATTTTCTTGGTAAAGAAAGTTTTAAATTCTTTATGGTTTTAGTGTCTATGCGATGAATGAATGCTAAGAGGCTTGTATTAGACCTCTTCGAGGTCGAGTACGCCGGTTACGACTAGGGGGTGCTCCCGGGTCGTGACAAATATGATCTATAATTTTGTGGAAAAGGGTGGACTTTTTATGGAATTGGTAATAAAGTCTAAACAATAAAGTAGAAAAGACAACATTTCTGAGCAACCTGATCTTCTAAAATGTTTCAAAGACTATAATACCCTTAAAAAGTTTGGCTCGAACTATCATATCTGTATAGCTCTTTTGTCAACTCTGAGTTGTAAACTACCTATTCTGAATCAAATGGACCTGCTACATAGTATCCCTAAGCAAGTTAGTATCTAATGAGTCCATCTCAATCGCCTCAAACAAACCAATAAGAGATCTACACCTCCTACCATACAACACCTCAAATGGGGCCATCTGAATACTGGAATGGTAACTATTAATGTGAGTGAGCTCCACTAAAGGATATTGTTGGTCCCAACGAGCACCAAAGTCAATCACACACACTCGAAGCATATCATCTAACACATGAATTGTCTGCTCAGACTGTACATTCATATGCGTCAAAAGTTGTAATTGTGTATAACAGAGTAACAAAACCACATTGTAAGGCCCTAAGCGAAAGGTGAAGTTTGAACCTCAATCTCAAACCATAAAATGGGTACCCCAGGCAATCAAACTATGAGATTGATCTAGAGTAGGCTAACTTTTCTATCATGTACTTCACTTGTACCCGAATGAAATTGGTGGTCTAGGTAAACAAATTAACAACCACCTAGATGAAATCATAACCAGCCACAATAGTAGGAAAACTCACTACAAAGTTCATAGTAATACGCTCCCACTTACAAGTAGGAATAGGCATCCTCTAAGATATACCACCAAGACATCGATGCTCACACTTGACCTATTGGCATGTCAAACACTATAATGACCTCCAGGTTATTTTTGTGTTTATGCCTCCTGTTCATTTTTTATAGCTTTCATGTAGCGGCTCCAAGTCATCTATGTCTTACTGGGACTGCCAATTTTTTAACCTGGTTGTTCATTTTGGTTTATGTGAGTTCTACTGTTTTGAGAGCTTTTAAACCTTAAACAATCAATTTTTAACAGAAGTTAATGAAGAAGGCCTCAAAATGCAATTCTGACAGTTTCATCAGCTCTGGAAGGGCCATTTTAGGCTAGGTGCATAGTTTGATCAGACTCCGATACTTTTGGTGTAGGTTTGTGTTGTTAGGCTTTTTAGCTTTGAAGCTTAACCCAAGGGTTGACTTTGGTCAACAATCTAGGTAAATGTTCTAGGATGAGAATTCTTTGTGCGCGGTTAGCTCTCGAATGGCGAGTTTGATCTAGAATGACCTTTCATGTGGTTCCTTACGCTTTCCGTCTCATTTTGAGCCTTCTTGTGTTTTTTAGCTTAAAATGGAAATTGGGTGTGATACTCACTTTTTATCGAAAATACCTAGAATGGAAGTTTTGAAGGTTTTGTTGAGTCCAGAATGTCGAATTCGATGGTGTAGCATATTTTGTTTGCGCACATGGGTTCCTAACGAATCCCAAACACCCCGTCGAATTTTCATATTTTTATCCTACTAAAGTTCTTTTTATTATTACTCTTTTATTTTCATAATTTATTGTTAATTGTTTGTCTTCTAGATTATATGGTTTAACTTGTTCTAACCATTTTATTCCTAAAGTTATATTTTCATCTCCTTGATATATTTTAAATTTTATTACTATTGGTACTCCTCCAATGATTATTTCCTTTTTCTGTAGTTTCTTCGGTATACATTAATGCTTTTGGTAATTCGGGGCATAATTGCTCAGCAGTTATTATTTCATCTTCCGTTACTAATTCTCTTGTAAGATAGTTTTCTTCTCGTCCTGTATCTATTAATATTAAATATTTTCGTTGTTCCATTATTCCCGTTATGTAATAATGATGTGGTTTTATATCATCTTCCATTGATTTTTGTGGGGTTTTATCTATTCTTCTTGAGGTACTCATTTTTGATGATATTTGTGGTATATCACAATTTATTCTTTTTGATGTGCTTAATCTTTCTTTTACTATTTCTAAATCTTCCTCTATATCAATCTCATTATAACTATAATCATTTTTATCTATGACTGTGACTAGTTTTTCAAAAGGATTTTCTATTTTTATTTTTTTTATTTTATTTTTTGCTGTTATTTTATGTTTTGTTGTTAAAACATATAAGTTTTTACATCTAGCTGTAAATATTTTACTTCCCGGGGCTAGTTCTATTCCTGACATTTTCCAATATAATACTAATGATTTATCTATATTTCTGTCATTTATTGCTACTGAGTAGTTAGCACTTATTATAAATTTAAATTTTTGGTATATGAGGTTACCTTTTACTGCACTTATTATACTTTTTTCTATGGGTTGTATGATTCTATCATCCGCTAAGTATATTTCTATGGGTGTATCTATTCCTTCTCTATTAATCCTATATATACTTAACGGTATAGAGATAATTGAATTAAGAAGAATCATATGGGAAAAAATATTTGATGACTACGAATTAGAAGATATATTAAATCAAGAATGGTATGAAATAGATTTACAAGATCTATATTTAGATAATGAAAGGATAGAATGGTACGATTTAGAAATAAATTCAGATTAAAATGAATTACGAATATTTACAATATTGGACAGAATCTATGGAAAATATAAAACTATTAGAACAACTAATAGAAGAAAATTTATATATGTACCAAAGAACCCAAGATATGTTATATCTAGAATATATCATAAATAATATTAAAGAAATATTCAGATTAAAACAACTATCGGAAGAATATTACAATAAATATTACTACATATTACCATGAATTTGACACTACCACAAAATAATATTAAAGAGATATCAAGATTAAGACACTTAGCAAACAAATATTATAATAAAGTCTTTAAAATAAGTTACTCACTTACCACACTACCACCTACCACACTACTACTTCTATGACTTCCCCAACTACCAGTTCCGCACCGAAAAATGGTATCAAACTTAAAATCGAAACAACATAAGGAAATGGTGACCAAATCCTCGAATTCTAGGAGGACTCACCAATATTCAACCTTGCCTCTACTGTAGATCTTATCCATGGGGATGAGAGTCGGGAATGTCGAACCTTATGTTTGGTTAAGAAATATAGGCAAGAGTATGCACTAGTACAAAAATGTACTAAATATGATAACTTGAATAAACATAAACATAAACATAAAAGTTAGACAACATAAGTCACAAGCATAATCAATGCACATAATAGATCATATCTACATATAAGGAATACTTCATAATGTAACCTCAAAGAATACTTAGCCAAGACATGTGTAAGCCTCTACTAGTCTTACTCATCATGGATGGCAACTCAAGCAACAATCCAAGTTCATAACCTATCATAACGTATTTATCTTATCTTTTATAGACATGGGGAATCACCTCCTTTCCTTCCAATAAAGTCTCATGGGTAGTCGCCTCATGCCTTACATATATGGTCATAGGTACTCGCCTCCATGTCCATCTTATGGGATCATGGGTACTCGACTCCATGCCCAACATCATATGACACATGTACTCGCCTCCACATCATTCTACAAGGAATCATGGGTACTCACCTCCTTTTCCTTTATCATAAGACACGGGTATTCGCCTCCATATCTTTCATCACAAGATATGGGTACTCACCTCCACATCTTTCAATAAGGGATCATGGGTACTCACCTTCATGCCCAACATTAGGAAATAAGGGTAGTCACCTCTTATTCTCCTCTAAGGAATATGGGGAATCGCCTCATATCCTTCTCAATTAGAGGTAAGGGGTAATCACCTATAGCCTTAACAATTTTCTAGTCTTTTAGTCTAGATTCATTTTAGTTGAGAAATCCATTCTTCCTAGAATCATTCAATGTGAGAAAAACTTTCACAATCATACTTAAGCAATTCATGTAGGAACTATACCTTCCACAACAATCACATCAATAATCAACAATTAATAACATATATACTTCACTCTCAAAGCAATTTATAACATAATCATCATACATGCTTCAATCTCAAAGCAATTCATAATGTATATTATTCATCCTACAAGAATATATCTAACCCACAAATTCTCCTTTTATGGATCAAACCCACTTATATCATACTCATCTTAGAAACATGGATTAAGCATGGGCACATGTAAATTCATCGTAAAATCAAGTATTCCACTCAATTCATGCATAAAGAATCATTACCCAATCAATTGGATCAACATCCATCAATACCCAAAACTTAGAAGATAACCCTAACTCAAATTGGGGAATTCTACCTTTTTAATTGGGGATTCTTAAGGGATCCATGGATGAAAGGATTTAATGTATGAATAAAGTTGTCATACCTTGCTATCAAAGCCCACAAGCAATTAGAGAATGGAGACTTGACCTTGAGCCCTAGTTTCACCTTTCTATTTCTTCAAGTTCTAGAGAGAGAAATACTTTAAGAGAAGAACTTTGGATTTCTTTTGGGTTTTGAGAATAATGAATTG
Source organism: Solanum tuberosum (assembly GCF_000226075.1). NCBI lineage: Eukaryota > Viridiplantae > Streptophyta > Magnoliopsida > Solanales > Solanaceae > Solanum > Solanum tuberosum. The sequence goes on along the minus strand of NW_006238948.1, from coordinate 1,296,720 downwards.
AATGGGTGAGTTTTGGAGTTAAAATCACTTATATAGGGGTCCTAGGCTTGGGTGAAACGGCATAGTCTTAATTCACTTAAAATCAAAAAAGTCCCAAAAACCTTTGTACTAATTTCTACCGAACCTCCTTCATGATACGCTCTACGAGCTGTTAAGGCTTCCATGAGCCTTGGTGCCAGCCGTGGTCCTAGACCAGTGACTTGGAAACCACCCCTTAAATTGACTCTCACTCCACTACCCTCTACACGGCCCGTAGTAGCCTTCACGAGCCATCAAGTGACTCGTGGGAGGGTCTCCATTTGGGCAAACCCTAGGGAGCTCACTGCCTCACCTTCACGCCCCTCACCACGACCTATGGTCCCTGTTACAAAGCCTCATCATGGTCGTGGGAGGTGACCACGACTTGGTTAGCTACTGGCTAAGGTCCACGGGGACCACCACGAGTCGTGTTTACCTTCACGACTGGTGTGGCCTTCATGGAGGGTGCCAAGGCTAAATTCTAGGTTTTTGACCTCTCCCATATACTCTTGGTTAAGCTACTAGGTTTCGAGGTGTTACAAATGAGTTAATGAAGATTATGTGCTTTCTCAAGATTGGAGTGCTACTAGCTTAGAGCCTTTTATGAGATTGTTGAGGGTGGACGTCGATCCACAGTGTCTTAGAGCCTACTTGTTATTCTCTTCAGAGTCGATGCACCCCTGGGCACTCTTTCTAGTTTGGTGGCTAACGCCTTTGGGAGTGGGTTGGATGATTTGAAAGCTTTTACGTATTACAGAAAAAAAACTCAACCGAATCGCTGAGGAAAGAAATGCCCTAGCTGAAAAGGCTTTTGAAAGGGCTACTTTCTTCGACAACCCCTGGGAGTGGATGGTATGGTTGGCCGGCCTAGGTTGATTATCACTTTTGCTAGTTGGGCTGGGAATTGAATGGTTGAGTTGATTGTCAATCTTGCTAATTAGGATGTGAGTTGACTGGTTCTTGGTTACTTGGGCTGGGAACTTGACTAATGTTCTTTGATTCAACTCTTGATTATTCTTTCTAGTAGACTTAGCTATTCTGTGTACTTGTCAGGATTTTGGGGGTCGGTTGGACTGTATATACACTTGTGCACGAGTGTACTTTCTCAGCTTATGGGGTCCAGTTAGATTTAGTTTAGGTCTACTTAGATTTACTTTCGGTACGCTAGTGTACTTATTTTCATATCTTCTTTAACCTTTGTTTTACACTAGATTCTATCTTTTCATATTGTCTTGACCTTTCGTGCGCGGTCGGCCTTTTATGCCTACTTAGTACCTTTGCTTTGGTACTTATGCTACACTTTGCATCTTTTTATGATGCAGGTCCTAGTAGCAGCTACCAGTGGTGATTGCTTGTGTCGTCTTTTGCAGCTTGTGGATATCAGTGACAAGGGTGAGCACTTGGTGTCCTGGATTAACCTGTCGCCTTTTTTACCTATGTTAACTTGTTTTTTGCCTTTGGTACGACTTATTGTGGTCCACTTTTAGGACTTGTATTTATCTCGTTAGACAACTCTGTATTCTTGACTTCCACGTCCTGGGAGGGTTCCTTTGTATATTGTTTTTGGTTTGCTTCTCGTTCTTGTCTTCGCTTATTGTTATCATTTTTTAGTTTAGTTCTACCCTTATACTCACTACTTCCTATTCAGGCTAGGGGTCAGCTTACCTACTAGTGGGTTTTAGTGAGTACCATCTTGACTCTGGGAGTTGGGTCATGACAAGAAACTAGCTACAAACTAAAAAATGTCCCTGTTTATACTGCACCACCAGTAATGCTGACTCAAGTTGTGGTACATCTTGACCCCATGATGAGTCTAGATTTTCGACTCATTTAGGGCTTACTATTCATAGTTTTAGTGTCCTCAATTCCTATATCATACTCTAAACTGATGTTTAAGTGCTAATTTGCAGCTATGAAGGCAAAAGAGCAAGGCAAGGACATTACTGGGTAAAACAAAGAGGAAAAGCTGAAGATAAGAAAGGTTGTCGATTCCCAAGACCACTCAGCAACTCACTGAGTGGTACTTCAACTCGTCGAACATTACAGTGTATCATCCCTAGGAAAAAGCCTAATCATCGATGGAAATGGCACCTCGATGAACTACCGAATGGATCGGCGACAAAGATCCTAATTGCCTAAATTTACAGCATGCAAATCCTTGGACAAAGGCAACTCGGTGGTGGAATGTACATTTCAATCATGAGCCGATTGGATCGATGGTCGCAATTTAGTCCGCCTAAAGTTATAGCATGATTAGTAAAGATGGAAGGATAAACAGCGATAAGAAGGGACAATCGTCGCATCGCCAACCAGGTCAGCGAGCCCAACCTCGATCACCTAAAATCACAACACAGAAAGGGTATAAATTGATTTTTGAAAAGAGAAAAGACAGTTTTCTCACATTCTAAATGTGGGGTTTTTTTTTATCCAAATACTATTCTAAGTACTTTTTGAGTAGAATTTCAAGTTGGGTTTTGATTTTATGTTGATTTCAAGCATTGTGAAGACTCGAATTTCGTTACCCAGCTTATGGAGAACATAGTTGATAATATTTTCATGCTTTTTATGATGTGTGTCTAAAACCCCCCATTCTTGGGGGTGTTATTGTGAGCTTAATTGTCTAAATTAGCTTATGGGTGTTAGTATTTACTGATTATTTGTTGCTTTGAAATGACTTCGATTGATAACTAAGTTTTAATTCATGAATTGTAATTACAAAATACAGTTCTAGCTTAGTATTCCATGTTTTCTTTAGAAAGAGGTTTTAGAATTAAGGTTGTCAATTGGTGATTGTACTGATTGGGTTATTGTAGATTTAACTTGAGAAAGTGAGTCTAAATTTTATCCTACCAATCTAGCTCGAGAGAGTGAATTAATTGAGGTTTTGGGTTTTTCTTAATTTTTATGCTCATCGAGGTTCGAGAGAACTCGCTTGAATCGTGATGGTTCATTGAGATGTGGCTATCACATCTAAAGCCTAGCCTACCCACTAAGATTCAACATTTTCAGTAATTAGTAATCATTTGTGTAGTGAAATTGGCAATTAATCGATCACATCCCAGAGGATCCCTCTCTACTTCAATACCCCCCTTATTTTCGTAGTTATTAATTGGCAAATTTAATCCCCCCCGTTTGACACTAGTTGTCAACCCCTACAATTTACTTTAATTATTTCGATAAATTCTATTCCTACAATCATTTAGAACACATCTTTCACTTCATAATTGAATTCTCTATCGTATCACTCCCTGTGGGATCGACCCCAACTCTTCATTTGGTTTATACTTGATTGCGATCGCCAACAATTAGAATTGGATGATGTGTAGTTGAGCGTTATCAAAAATGGAGTTGCTGCCGGGGAGTGGTGTTTAGAATTCTTTTAGTGAAGTCTAGTTGTGATGTAATTTTGTTTGTAGTTGAATAGACTTACTTTGTTTGTTGTTTTTATTGGCTGCTCTTGAACATGTGATGAGATAAGTGTGAACAGGAGCAACACTTGACAACTTAGACATCATGATGACTTCAGTAACTTGATCGATGTCGATGAGGCTCAATTGGGTAGTATGGGTGCTATTCGGTTACATTTGATCGTGGGAAATATTGTATCCCATGTGACTAATAAGATGTTGCTTCTATTGAAAATGAAAGGTTTATTCAGAGTGCTGGGTCATGAGTATCCCCATGACCATATTCGGAATTTCCTGGACGTGTGTGGTCCATTTTCATTCAAGACCGTCTCGCAGGAGTCAGTCTGACTTCGGTTGTACCCTTTTTATCTAATGGGGGAGGCAATGAAGAGGTTGTCCTAGTTACCAAGAAAGTCAGTCACTACTTAGGAGGAGCTTGCCGAAACTTTTTATGTAAGGTTCCTCCCACCCTCGAAGATGGTGAAGTTGAGGGAAATATTCAGAACTTTAAGCAAGTAGATGGTGAACATATTCCTGACACATGCCTGAAATTTCGAAAGTTGTTGCTTGATTTCCAACTCATGGACTCCCGGGCAATGTGATACTACAATATTTCTACCGGAGTCTAGACTCACTCAATAAGGGTGTGGCTGACCATCTTGTTCGAGGAGGGATAATGCAACAACCATTTGAAATGGCATCTACTCCTCTTGACGAAATGACCAAAATCAACCGGGCTTGGTACACTCAAGAGGATCAAGTGTCTCCTTTGAACTTCAGGATGACAAAGGAACAAATAAAAAAGGATCAAGAGCGCGATGAAAATATTAGAAAAATGATGTCCCAAATGGAGTTGTTGAGAAAATAAGTGTTGGAGAGTGTTGATGAAAACAACGAGGTAAAAAGAGTGTCCAGACTTGATGAGGGTTCTTACTCCGGCTCTTTAAAGTCGGATGGGAATCAAGGTTGGAACACACTTATTGAGGATGGAGAGAGAAGTTACAATTGAGATTGGGCTGACCAAAATAACTTTTGGAGGAGAGAAGACAACCATGATGTGTATTACAAGCAAATAGGTGACAACCCAAAATCTAGGGATAGTTCGGGAAGCCTTCGAGTAGATGAGTTGTTATCGCGTATCCTAGATAAAGTCAGAGGATCTGACGACATGCTTAAGGAAATGAAAGTTGATTTCTCATCCTTGAACAATAAAGTAAACTCTCATTCGGAATCTATCAAGTTACTCAAATGGAAAATGAGTCAACTCTCAGCCCAGCTAGACTCCAAACCATTAGAAAGGTGTGCAAATGATGATATGGCATATTCAAAGGCTGATCATGACAGATGCTTAGCGGTCTTGACACGAAATGGGAAAGTGGCAGGTGGTGATGTGAAGGTGAATGATGAGGCAAACACTAGTACAGATGAGAAAGACACCATTGATGTAGAGAGGTCTGACCAAGCACCGGAAAATAACATACCCGAAGAGGATGAAGAGCTGCAAATAGCTAAGGTAGGGGCTGCTTCTTCTTCAAAGTCAGTAAAACAACTGCCCAAAATCAACCCCTCTTTTCCTAAAAGACTCAAAAAGCGAGATGAAGATGCAAAATTCAAGAAATTTATATTTGTATTCAAGTCTCTTTCTATAAACCTTCCCTTAGTGGAAGTATTACTATAGATGCTGAGATACGCGAAATTCATGAAGGAACTAGTCACCAAGATAAGAAGCATGGACTTCGAAATGATTGAAGTTTCTCATAATTGTAGTGCCGTTATGACCAGGGATGTGATAAAAAAGAAATAAGATCCGGGTGCATTTTCCATCACATGCACCATTGGGATGTTTCAGTTTTCCAAAGCTTTATGTGACTTGGGGATGAGTATTAACTTGATGTTTTATGCTATTTTCAAACAACTTGGGCTGGGTGAACCTAAATCCACAACAATGCGACTTCTCATGGCTGACCGGTCTATTAAACATCCCATTGGAATACTTTATGATATCTTGGTGAAGGTGGATAGATTTATATTTCAGGCTGACTTTGTTATTTTGGATTGTGAGGTTGATGCGGAGATGCCCATTATTTTGGGTAAACCATTTTTTGCAACTGGAAGAGCTCTAGTGGATGTTGAAAGTGGTGAGTTAAAGTTCCTGGTAAATGATGAAGAGGTTACATTCAATGTGTGCAAATCAATGAAACAACCTAGTGACATCCATTTGGTCTCAACAATTGATGTGATTGATGAAGCAGTGGCTAGTGTGAATGAAATGATGTGTATGGGTGAACCCCTTGTTGTTGTCCTTTCAAATTATGATAAGGACGAAGTTCAAGGGTATAATGAAGTTGTGGCTTCTCTATCGGGATTAGGTGCTCCTTCTAATAATCATTTGAAGCTTGTTATTGATTTGAAAACTCGAGAGATTCCTCCGGCTAAACTATCCACTGAAGAACCTCCAAAGCTTGAGCTGAAAGCTCTCCCATCCCATCTTCGGTATGTATTCTTGGGAGCAAACGATACTTTGCCCATCATCATTGCAGCGGAGTTTCTTGAGTGGCAAGTGAAATTGTTGGTCAAAGTGTTAAAACGATACATTAAAGCCATCTGATGGACAATCGCTGATATTGTGGGGATACCCCCGAGGATTTGCACTCATAAAATCCAATTGGATAGTGAATGCAAACCAAGTGTTGAGCATAAAAGAAGGCTAAATCTGCCTATGCAAGAAGTGGTGAAGAAATAAATCATCAAGTGGTTAGATTCAAGTGTGGTGTACCTTATTGCGGATAGCAAATGGGTAAGTCACGTACAATGTGTACCAAAGAAATGAGGCATCACAGTGGTTCTGAATGAAAAAGGTGAACTTGTACCTATGAGTCCGGTCACTGGTTGGCGAGTATGCATGGACTACCGTAAATTAAATGCATGGACCGAGAAAGATCATTTCCCAATGTCATTTATGTACCAAATGCTTGATAGGCTCGTGGGGCATGGATGGTACTGGTTTTTGGATGGTTATTCCGGATACAACTAGATTTCCATTGCACCGGAAGATCAGGGAAAAACCACTTTTACATGTCCCTATGGGACCTTTGCTTTCAATAGGATGCTTTTAAGGTTGTGTAATGCTCCGGTAACATTTCAACGATGTATGCTCTCTATATTCGCTGATATGGTGGAAGACTCAATGGAGGTATTCATGGATGATTTCTCATTCGTTGGTGATTCATTTAAAGCCTGTCTTGAACACCTTGGGCAAGTACTACAAAGGTTTGTGAAAACCAATCTAGTTCTAAATTGGGATAAGTGTCATTTCATGGTAAATGAGGGCATTGTTTTGGGCCATAAAATATCAGAAGAAGGAGTGCAAGTGGATCAAGATAAATTCGAAGTCATTTCTAAGCTCCCCCTTCCTATCTCGATAAAAGGTGTTTGGAGTTTTCTAGGCCATGAGGGTTTCTACATGCGGTTTATAAAGGATTTTTCCAAAGTAGCACACCCACTTTGCAAATTGCTATAAAAAGGAATCTACCTTTAATTTTGATGACTCTTGCCTAAAAGCATTTTTGTGCCTGAAAGATAAACTAGTGTCAGCCCGATCATTATTGCCCCTGATTGGAGTATTCCATTTGAACTCATGTGTGATGATAGTAGTGTTGCTTTGGGAGCAGTTCTTGTTCAACGAAAGAGGAAATTATTTCACCCAGTTTATTATGCAAGTAAGACATTGAATGTGGCACAAAATAATTATATCATCACGGAGCAAGAATTGTTAGTGGTGGTGTATGTGTTTGAAAAATTCAGACCGTATCTTTTGGGAACCAAAGTGGTGGTGCACACGGATCATGCTTCCATTAGGTACTTGATGGCTAAGAAGGATGCAAAACCAAGATTAATTATGTGGGTATTGTTGTTGCAAGAGTTCGATTTCAAAGTAAAAGATCGAAAGGGATGTGAAAACCAAGTGGCAGATCATTTGTATCAGTTAGAAACCAAAATGGTTGATTTCAACGAGAGGAACATTGTGGCTGAATTTCCTGATGAAATGGTGATGAGGGTAACCCAAGGCAACCCACCTTCGTAGGCTGACTTCACTAACTACGTAGTGTGTGGAGTAATACCCGAGGGTCTGAACTTCTATCAACAAAAGAGATTTGTCACGACCTAGGGGTACCCCCTAGATGTAACATGGAGTAAAACAATAGTCCAAGTCCAAAATATTTTAGAAAGGCAAAGAGGAAGTCCAATACACTTTTCTCATCACAACAATCTAATACAATAGAATGAAATTGGGCCTAGCCCGTACATCATGTTCAAAAGAGAAATGCATGAAAGAAACTGAAAACAATAGAATTTTTCCTCGAAGCATGAGGACTCACCAAAGCTAAGGAATCTCGAAATTGATCAGTATAAAACAATGTACCAAGTATGATAGATATGCATAAAAAATTTAACTGATGCTAAAAAGGATATTTCAGTTCATGACATGCAATTGAACAAGCTAAAACATGATATAAGAGAGTTAGAAATTATAAGTCATAAAACCATGGTCAATGCAAGCTAACATCATCCTTAAAACTTTTGAACTCATATACGATACTTCTTGAAGTAACCTTACTTCATTATTAATGTGGGAAATTAGCCTTAACCGAAATAGAGACCATGTGAGCTATAACATGAACCCCCGGTGTCTCCCACATCGAAAAGGATTGTCCAACTTACCAAGGTAGAACCATGAACTTCTAGCTTAAATGGATCCACTAGCTAATGTCTCTTGAGAAAATCATCATATGGGGGCTCATAAGTAAGGGATAAGAGATTACTCGTAGAAACCCGACCTCTACTAACGGGAGAGCCTCCATCTTAATATCCTCTCGGTGCTAAGCATAAATCCCACTGAATAGTCATTTCTTACTTGACCTTATTATCAATGGAAGGTGTCCTTGGACAACCAATCCAAGTTAGTTCATTAGGATAGCTCTTACTCTCTAATTCAATTAGTTGAGAAAGCTTTTCAACCTAAGAATCATTTCTATGTGAGAAAACCTATCACATCTTGCTCTTATGTGTACATGATAAAATCCTTTCAATAACACATCATGATCATTGGTACTTTACTCTCAAAGCACCCTTTAATCATTTCCATAGATTTCATAAGAAAATGCAGAAGTCCATAATTTAACTCTTGAGGTTCAAAACCCACTTTAAATCATCGATACTTAGAAAACATGGGTTAGATGTGGATTTCATCATAAATACATGTAAAGCTTGCAATATGTGCTTAATTTCATAAAACTTCTTCCTCATAGTCAAAATCCCACATCATATGATTCATAACTTGAAAATATAGGGATTACATGGGTTCATGGGGAAATCATCATAAAATCATAGTATTTATCAATTCATGCATAAGATATACATAATTCCATACATTTAAATCAATAATGAAAAGAACCCGTGATAATTGAAGAAAACCCTAACTCAATTGGGGAATTCTACCTTTGAAAATAGAGGAATATGGGAACTCCATGAATGGAAAAAATCTACGGATGAAACTATGATACCTTGAGTTCAAATGCTAGCTTTCAATGGAGGAATTTAGACCTTGACTTGAAACCCTAGGTTAAATCCTTCTTCTTCTTCAAGTTTCTAGAGAGAGAAATAATTTGGAGAGGAGAATTGGTCTTTTTTTGTGAATTTGGAAGAATGAAGTGAATAGGCTAATTTGGGGGTTGAAAATACTTATATAAGGGTCTTAGTGAAGGATAAAACTACGTAGTATAGGAACTAATTAATTAGGAAAAGACCCAACTGCCCCTAAAATTAACTGACAGCTGACCACCAACGGACCCAGTCGATGGACCGTGGTTTGATGATCCACGGCCCATCCTAGTGGACCGTCATTGGTCGTCACAAGGTAGCTTTTGGGCCAGTGAACCATAGACCATGGTCTGGCCCTACGTTCTGTAGGTCAGACTGTGGTCATGAGCCTCAACAAATTTGCCAAGGTGGCCAATCCACGGACCACACTATAGTCTATGGTCCTACCTACCGGCCGTGGTTGGCCTCCGTGGCTGGCACCTGCATTTTCCCAAAAGTTGCTTCATTTCCCTTTTTCGGATACGGGGTGTTACAATATCTCCCTCTTGGGGTCATTCATCCTCGAATGAGATTCAAACTGGTTCAAAAAGAGTAGGAGAGGAACTAACAACCCAACCCACAATGCAACTTCATCTAAATGCATGCAACCAAGGAGGAACTATTGACTCCAAGCTAGGATGATATCAAAACATCATAAGAGGGGTGAAACTAATTCTAACAGCGCACCATACATGCAATGCACAAATCAAGGAGGAAACATCAACTCCAAGCTAAACCTATTCAATGCATCATAAGGAAGCATGAACTACTTCTAGCAACCCAATATGCATGAATTTTCAAATTTACTCATGTTCAAGGAGGAACTACCTTCAACGAGCTAAAAGCATGCTCAACACAATCTCATGGATCCTATATGCAATTCGTTATCAAAAAGCATAGCTAAAGCATGTTCATCAATTCATCTCATGAAGTCTATAGGAAACTCATACACAATGCACAACAACATAAGTAAAATCAATCATATAAACTCATTTTCTTTCAAAACACAATGTTTTCATGAACATGCATAACATAAGTAAATCATGGAAACACATAAAACACATGACTCCAAAACAAAGAATAAACCAAGAGGAACTCACTATCTCAAGTTAGAATAGGAGTAGAAGTAAAAAGATGAGGATATCAAGACATCATATCGACCTCGGCCTCCCAAGTAGCACCCTCAACTAATTGATTCCTCCACAACACTTTCACGGAAGCTATTTCTTTATTTCTCAACATCTTGACTTGCCAGTCTTGAATCAATACTGAAACTTCCTCATAAGAAAGATTCTCCTTAACTCCCAAACCATCTAAGGAAACTAGGGATGTCGAATCTCCAACGTACTTCTTAAGCATAGAGACATGGATAACTGGATGCATTGATGCCAACTCATTCGGCAATTCTAACTCATAAGCAACCTTACCAACACGTCTCAAAATCTGATATGGGCCTAGGCCTAAATATCGGGGACTAAGCTTCTCTTTCTTGCCAAATATCATCACACCCTCATGGGTAAAATTTTCAAGTAAACCCAATCATGAATATCAAACTCAAGATCCCTTCCTTCTCACATCGGCATATGACTTTTGCCAACTTTGAGCCATTTTCAACCTTTCTCTAATAAGTCAAACTTTCTATATGGCCTCATGTACCAAATCAGAACCTATTAGGGCAACTTCATCCCCCCCTCAAAAAATCCTATAGGAGACCTACACCTCCTACCATACAATGCCTCAAATGGAGCCATACCAATACTCGAGTGATAGCTATTGTTATAGGTAAACTAAATCAATGGTAAATAGTAATCCCAATTGCCTTTAAAATCAATCACACAAGACCTTAGCATGTCTTCCAAAGTTTGTATAGTTCCCTCCACTTGGCCATCGGTTTGTGGATGAAAAGTCATGCTAAGTTTGACCTTAGTGCGAAGACCCTTTTGGAAAGACTTCCAAAACTGAGAAGTGAACTCGGTACCGTGATCGAAAATAATGGAAAAAGGGCACTCCATGCAACCTTACCATTTCTCTCAAGTATAACTTGGCATAGTCCTCTGTCGTACTGGAAATCTTGACGGGAGGGAAATAAGCCAATTTCGTCATCCGATCTACTATCACCCAAATTGAATCATGTTGTCACTGGGTGCGAGGCAAGCATACTATAAAGTCCATATTCAAGTCTTCCCACTTCCAAGTAGGAATGCTAATGTAAAGGGATAAACCTCACGGTTTCTAATGCTCAACCTTCACTTGTTGACAATTAGGACACTTAGCCACAAATCCCGCAATATCCTTCTTCATCCCATTCCACCAATAGACCTCCCGCAAATCAAGGTACATCTTGATGCCTCCTGGGTGAATGGAATACCATGAACTATGAGCTTCTGTTAGAATTTGTTCCCTCAAGTCATCAACATTTGGAACACATAAACGACCTTGGTATCTAAGTACACCATCTCCCCCTTGGGAGAAAGCCTCAACGGTTTTCTTAAGCATCGCTTTTTTCAATTTTACCAAAATTGGATCAATACCTTGCTTGGTTTACACATCCGCCACAAAAGATGATTCGGGTCCCTTGTGAACCATAACACCACCCTTGGTGGAGTCCACTAGTTGAACACCTAATCAGGAAAATCTATGAGCATCTCGAACCAACTCTTTCTTTTCTTCTTCAATATGGGCAACACTACCCATAGATAACCGACTAAGAGAATCCGCCACCATATTTGCTTTTCCGGGGTGATAGAGAACACTCACGTCATAATCTTTCAGTATCTCAAGCCACCTTCTTTGGTAAAGATTTAGATCTTTCTGATTAAACACATATTGCAAACTCTTGTGGTCGGTAAACACATCTACATAAACTCTATATAAATAATGCCTCCAAATCTTTAAGGCAGAAACAACCACCCTAGTTCAAGGTCATGGGTAGGATAATTCTACTCATGTATCTTAAGTTGCCTTGAGTCATAGACAATAACTTTCCCATTTTGCATAAGCACCCACCCTAACCCAATTCTTGAGGCATCACAATAAACCATAAAACCATTCGCCCCTTCCGGTAAAGTCAACACCGGAGTAGAAGTTAGTCTATCCTTCAACTCTTGGAAACTCTTCTCACATTTTTGGACCATACTAATTTAACCTTCGTTTAAGTCAAAGTCATCAAAGGAGAGGCAATTGAAGAGAATCCATCAACAAACATTTTATAGTAACTAGCTACCCAGGAAACTTCTAGTATCCGAAGGAGTTAGAGGTCTAGGCCAACTCTTGACCGCATCCGTCTTCTTTGGATCTACCTCAATACCATTACTTGGAATAATATGACCAAGGAAAGCTATGAACTTTAACAAAAATTCACATTTGTTAAACTTTGCAAAGAGTTGTTGGTCCTTAAGAATTTGCAACACAATCCTCAAATGATCAATATGCTCATTATCCTTCTTGAATCATAATGATCATACAGGGTTCTAAAAACCGTCTTTGGAATATACTCCCCTCTCACCCTTAAGTGGTGATAACCCAACCTAAGGTCAATTTTTGAGAAGTAGCTTGCCCCCTGTAGCTGGTCAAACAAATCATCTATCCTTGGAAGAGGACACTTGTTCTTAATGGTCACCTTGTTCAACTGACGATAATCGATGCACATACAAAGAGACCCATCTTTCTTTCTAACAAACAACACGGGAGCACCCTATGGTGAGATACTCGATCGGATGAAGCCCTTATCCAATAAGTCCTTCAACTGTTCTTTCAACTCTTTTAACTCAGCCGGGGCCATTCTATAAAGAGGAATTGAGATAGGTTGCAAATCAGGGAGAGGGTCAATACCGAAGTCTATTTCCCGCTCAGGAGGAATACTGGGTAGATACTCTGGAAACACTTTGCGAAACTCATTTACAACGGGGACGGACTCAAGAATAGGGGTTTTGGAATCTACATCCCTCACTCTAACAAGATGGTAAATGCAACCCTTAAAGATCATGTTTCTAGCTTTAATACATGAGACGAATTGACCCTTAGGCATAGAATTTCCCCCCTTCCACTCAAGGACAGGCTCATTCGAGAACTGATACTTGACTACACGAGTTCTACATTCAATCAAAGCATAACAAGATTTCAGCCAATCCATACCAAAAATAACATCGAAATATAACATGTCAAGCTCTACCAAATCAACAAGGGTGGCTCTATGGGATAGGGAAATGGGGAATATTCTATAAACCCTCTTAGCCACCACAGAATCATCAACAGTAGTAGAGGCAGATAAAGGTTCTAACAACACATCAGGGATCATATCAAATCTCATTGCCACATATAGCGTCATAAAGTACAAAGTAGCACCGGGATATAACAAATCATACACCTCTATATGGAAAACTTTTAACATACTGGTAACCACATCTGGAGAACTCCCTTGTTCACCTTGGTTTTGGAGAGCAAAGAAGTGGTTTTGCTTGGGAGCATTGGAATTTGAACCACTAGGAGGAGATTGTTTCCCCTCTCTTCCTCTTGTCGTAAGAATTGGGCAATCCCTTATTTGGTGACCACTCTTACCACAAGCATAACAACCATCCATGTCGTCTAGACACTTACCATCGTGCCTCCTTCCACACATGGTACAATTAGGCCTAGACAATGATGATCCACTACCATTACCTCCTTGAGGCTTGGGTTATTCACCCTATCTCTATTGAATTTAGAAAGAGCATTAGAGGAAACTTGGTTGGAAAACCTTTGTCTAAACCTTGGCTGACTTATCGATCGGACCTTGCATTGGAGAAGTTCCCATCACCGGTCCTAGCCCTCTTTGTATCCCTATTCTTTTCCTTGAGTTTTGATTCCTCAATTTGTTAGTAATGCACCATTATCCGTGAGGTATCCATATAGTGGATGAGCATTTTCGTATGACATTCCTTTTCTACCATGTCGGAGACACCCGTCACAAACTTACTCATCTTAGCCCTCAAATCCACCACGATAGTTAGAGCGTACTTGGATAGTTATGTGAACTTTAGAGCATACTCCCTCACACTCATACTTTCTTAATGAAGGTTAATGAACTCTTGCACCTTTGATTCCCTCAACTCAAGGGGAAAGAACCTATCAAGAAATGCCGATTTAAACACTTCCCACTCTACGGGACTCGCTCCTACCAGCCTCCCTTCCTTCTATTGGTTATACCACACTTAAGCAACACCTTTCAATTGGTAAGCCGCCAACTCCGCCTTTTCTACCGAAGTCACCACCATAATATCAAGTAACTTATAAACCTCATCGATAAACTCTTGAGGATCCTCCTCAACTCTGGAGCCATAAAATTCCAGAGGTTTCATCCTTGTCAAATCCCTTACTCTTAAAGCCGTCGAATTCACATTAGGGTTCATGGGAGCTACAACCGCTTTATTGGCTTGTGCCATCAAGGTTTGAGCCAACATTTGAAAAGCTGACCTAACTTCCGCATTTGTTACATGTTCGGCAACTGGATCAATCGGAGCTTGAGGAGCTTGAGAAGGAGCCTCTTAATTGACATTTTCCTCATTCCATCTTGCGAAAGTCCTTCGAGTAGTCATTTCTTGTAGACCATCTGGTAAGGATTAGGAGAAATACCTATAAGAGTTAAACTCTATCGTAAGACTTAAGAGTAATGAAAGAGGTAAAATTTCTTAAACATCTTGTAGCTTCTCATTCATAAATGTGGCACATTTTAGACTCATGAACAAGACTCTATTAGACGTGGCTTATGAGACATAATCCTAGAATCATTATAAACCTTGTGCTCTGATTACCAAGTTTGTCACGACCTAGGGGTACCCCCTAGATGTAACATGGCGTATAGAACCCCGAAGAACTCCATACAAGCCACCTAATTCTCATAACATAAGCAATAGAACAATAAGAGTAGAATACATTTCAAGTCTCAAAAAGTTTTTTATAAAAGAAAGCGGAAGTCTAGACACTTTGTTTCATCATAGCCATCTATTACAATATTGAATGAAATAGGGCCTAGCCCATACAACATGTTCAAAAGGGAAATTACATTAAAGAAACTAAAACAAAAGAAGTCAGTCTTCAAACCATGAGGACTCACCAAGCTCGGGGAAATAATCAAGTCCAAGCTCTAGCCACAAGAATTACCACCTTGAGAACTGGACCCTACATTTGGAAAAAATGTAGGTAAAAGTAGGCGTTAGTACAAAAATGCACTAAGTATGATAGCCATGCATAAAAACACTTAAAACATGATAAAAGGGACATTTCATTTGAAAGCATGCACTTTACTAAGTTTAAACATCATCATGGAGACAGTTGGAAAACATAACTCAAACATCATCTTCAATGCAAGCTAGCATTATGTTTAAAACTTTTGAACACTTATGGGATACTTCTTTAAGCATGCATTAGTTCATGATTACTTTAAACACTTATGGGATGCTTCTTAAAGCATGCCTGAGTCCAATATTAAATGTTTTGTTATTGTGGGAAATAAGCCTTAACCAGCATGAGACAATGTGAGCTTAACATGGAATCCGGTGACTCCCTCATCGAAAAGGGGTCGGTCCACTTGCCTAAGGTAGAACCTGTAATCTTAGCTTCGGTGGATCCAATAGATAAATAATCTATGGGGGCACATAGTTTATGGGATAAGGAGATTGTTACTAGAAACCCGACCTTACTACGGGAGAGTTTCCATCTCAATAAAATGCTTCTAGAAACCCAGTCGTACTACGGCAGAGCTTCCATCTCATATAATATCCACTCGGTGCTAAGAATTAAATTCCCACGGAGTAGTTATTAAGCCTTGACTTAATTCCATTACTCATGAAAGGGCGCCCTTGCCCTACCGATTCAAGATAAATCACTAGAATAGCTCATTAGTTACTAATGAAAGGGTGCCCTTGGCCTACGGATTCAAGGTACATCATTAAGATAACTCTTTAGATCATGCGTGAGAACATTTCACCATCCATGATTACTTGTTTTTAGATTCAATTAGGGGAGAAAGCATTTCAACCTTAGAACCTTCATTATGTGAGAAAACTTTTCTCATTCATTCATAGGTGTGTATATGAGAATGTCCTTTCAACAACACAACAACAACAACATCATGGATACTTCACTCTCAAAGCATCACTAAGATAATTGCATAGATTTCATAGAATATGCATAATCTCATATTTTACCTCCTTGAGGTTCCAAACTTTCTTTCAATCATCACATCTATCAAGCATTATAAATGGATATCATTATAATTCAAGTGATTCTACCACCCAATGCATAAATTCATAAAACTCACCTTTCATTATCAAAGACCCACATCATATCATCAACTTTGAGAAATATGGAAATTTCATGGGTTCTTGGGGATACATCATAAAAATCATAGGAAATAATCAATCCAAGCTTAATATAACATAATTCAATAATTATAATCAAGTTTGAAAGGAACTCATGACTTTGAAATCAAACCCTAACAATTGGGGATTTCTATCTTTTTGAAATTGGAGATTTTGAGAGGACTCCATGGATTAAAACTATCATACCTTAACAACAAAGCCAAATGAAAGGTATGTACAAAAGCTTGCTCTTGAGCCTTATCTTGAATCTCCTTCTTCTTCTTCTCCTCCAAGTTTCTAGAGAGAAAAATATTTGGAGAGAATGAACTTTGGGGAAATCTTTTGGATTTTTGAAAATATGACTTAATTGGGTGAGTTTTAGAGTTAAAATGACTTATATAGTGACCCTAGGATTAGGAAAAATGACCTCACTTAAGTTGGATTAAAACCAGAATTGACCAATTAACCCTCAACTAAAAGTCACCTGCCCTAGCCTCTCATTCATAAATGTGGCGCGCTTCACACTTATGAACAAGACTCTACTAGATGTGGCTTATGAGACATCCTAGGACCATTCTAAACCTTCTGCTCTAATTACCAAGTTTTTCATGACCCAGAGGTACCCCCTAGATGTAACACGGCATATAGAACCCCGAAGGACCCCATACAAGACACTTAGCTTTATTCCCACGAGCCGTGGTCATGACCACGAGTTGTGGTCCCCTCCGTGGAATATTAGGCAGTGGCTAGGCCACCTTATCTTGGCATCTCAAGTGGTGAAGGCATCACCACGGGCCTTCCCACGAGTTGTGGTCTTCACCACGGGCCGTGAAGTAGCTCATGGAGGTGATCCAATTTCGGGCAACATTAGGGAGGCTAGTACCTTACCACCATGGGTGGCACCACGGGCCATGGTGGCCACCACGAACCGTGAAGGATCTCATGGCAAGGTAAGAACTGCACTGGAAGAATTGGGCAGCCTTGGCCCTATCCCTTGCCTCTTGCCCCTTGTCCTTGGCTTGTACCCTCACACTACAGTCTAGTTTAGTCTACCAATTTCTGAGGTGTTACAGCAACCTCTCGATTGGCTTGGGCCGTCACAGCTTCGGCCAACACTTGAAAAGCAACCCTAAACTCTACATTAGTCACTTTTTTGGTCAAAGGATCGATCGAAACTCGAGGAGCTTGAAGAGGAGCTTCTTGTTCCTCATTCTCCCTCACATTCCTTATAGCATAAACTCTTCGAGTACCCATATCTTGTAAGTATCGGATAAGGATTAGGAGAGAGACCTTATAGAGTTAAACTCTATCACACGACTTTAGAGTAATGAAAGAAGTGAAGTTTCCTAATAATCTTGTAGCCTCTCATTCATAAATGTGGCGCGCTTCACACTTATGAACAAGACTCTACTAGATGTGGCTTATGAGACATCCTAGGACCATTCTAAACCTTCTGCTCTAATTACCAAGTTTTTCATGACCCAGAGGTACCCCCTAGATGTAACACGGCATATAGAACCCCGAAGGACCCCATACAAGACACTTAGCTTTATTAACATAGGAAATAGAACAATAAGAGTAAAACAATAGTCTAAGTCTATCACGCCCCGAAGCTACCCTCAGGATGCGGACACGGTACCTAGGATCACGAGTGACCCCAAGCTAACCCTGAGATGTCATAACATAAGCATACTATGATAACTTAAATAATATAACTTTGTGCGTAAGCTTAAAAAATGAGATAAACTGAAAGTGATAGGGAATACCCATTCTAAGTCTGAATATATAATCTGAGAGTTTAACGACAAATGAAATATTAAACTCCAAGCTAAAATTGAATTTAACTATCTAAAATAAGCCTTCTAACTGACTAGAGATGTTGGGACATGCCCTAGCTAAATCTAGCAAAAACTGAAACTAAAGACTGAAAGTAGAAAGATAATCATGTCAATCGTCCTCGAAGAATGAGGACTCACCACTAATGCTACTGAACTGAAGATCGGGAACCGATCTATGCGTGATCTGACTACTGAGGACTTGAACCTACAACATGAGAAGATGTAGCGCAGAGTATGCGTCAGTACTTGAAAGGTACTGAGCATGCAGGATACAGTAAACATAACTGGACAAAGCATATAACTGAGCAATGATGTGCGATAAGCATGATACTATACTGGAAATACTGAACATTAACTAACTGAATGCAATTACCAAGTTTATAACATGTTGAAACTGAATACTGAACTGTAACTGATAACCTGGTCAATGCAATAGAATATGATTGTGGGAGTTACTAATAACCGACATAAAACTACGTGAGCTAAACGTGGAGTCTGATGTATACGCCCCATCGAGAGGACCTAATATACCCTTCCAGAGGTATAGAGGCATGACTGCCATGATCACTAAAACGTAATACCCACAGAGGGGACTTATAAACCTACGGGGGCACGTAGTTCTGGGACTATGAGGGTGACTGACCCTAGTCCAACTCGATATTAAGTCTACTCCCAACTGATTATGTAAAAAACACATCATGACTGATTTTCTGTAATTCATCTTATTAACTTTACCTTCAAAATCCTAGAAGTCAACATCCATGACTACAAGCCTTACTCTCAAAGCTTTACTTCTCACAACCATCATGCATATCTAGATCGCAAGATAATCTAGTCACAAGCTTCATCTTTAAGCAATTCTAGACTTAATTCATCATAAAGGCTCAATATCATTCATTACTAGTCAACCTACATCATATAATATTTAATCTAATTCAATTCATGTTTACATATTTCTATTGTTGAATAATTCAATGCATGTCATCAATTCTAGAAGATCACCTATGAATCCTCAATTTCACTTCACAAGGCATAAACCCACATTCTTCAATTTCATCAATTAGACTAGGGTTAGCCATAGAAAACATATAATATCATAAATACATCATGATTCAATACAAAATCAAACATAAAAAAGTATTATCCACTCAATTGGAATCATACTCAACTTAACCCACGATTTTGAAAGGAACCCTAACATTAATTGGGCATTTCATCTTCACAATTGGGGAAATCTAGGGGGCTCAATGGATGAAAGAATGCATGGATGAATAAGATAACATACCTTGATTATAAAGCCCACACAAAAGCTTGCAACAAATGGAGGAATTTTCTTAGCTTTGTTCTCTTCTTCTTCTTCTTCACTTTCTAGAGAGAGAATTTTAGGGGGGAAATTGGTTATTGATTTGGGTTTTAGGATTTTATGAGATGGATGGGTTGTTTAATGACTTTAAAAGTCTTATATAGGTAAATTAAAACTATACAAAATGACTTCACTTAATACTAATTAAAATAGGAATTACTTAGACTACCCTTGACTTAACCGGAAAAAAAGACAGTTTACAAACCCCATCTATGACCCCAACCTACGGGGCGTGGACTTACCCACGGCCCGTACTGGTGGGGTGTGGGGTGGGGTCTGCAGCTCTTTGACTTGTCCTTGACCCACGAGGCTCCACCCACAGAGCGTGGACCACCCTACGGGGAGTAGGTCCCTCTGTGGGTACACTATTTTGGGCAGTGTTTAGGTGGACTTTAGGGTCCTCCTCAAGGAACCTTGGTTGGTCCTTGTGGAGTTGTACCTTGACGTTAAACCCCTAAATCCTTCATTCTAAGTACGAGAAGTCATATTTATGATTCTAACCCTCACATCAAATTCTAGAACCCTCACGTAAAGCTCCAGTTTAGCCTTCTAGTTTCCATGGTGTTACAGAATGTCTGGAAATATCGGAAATTAAAGTGGTGTATTTGGAAGATGCATCAGAGAGGTTTCCATGTCGTGCCACGACATTAAATAAGGCACTTCTTGGAAGTCAACCCAAGCTTTACTTATTTTCAAATAACATTTACCGAATGTACGGGGACTGGCATTTGCGTGATGATAGGACCCTTTCAGCGATCCGTCGAGTGGTTCGGTATTCACAACTTAGTCTGGACTGAAGGACCACCATTCTGGAAAGTTCAGCAAGTTGTCAGACCGTTCCGTGATTCGCCGAGTGGTTCGGCAGTCGCGATTTAGTTTGCCTTTTGGTCTCAACTAAAGGGTCAGCGTTCTAGAAATTTTGGCGAGCTACCTTAAGTTTGGCGGTCCGCCGAATTGTTCAGAGTTTTCAAGGAGCCTTCACCTATTATCCATGCAGCGAAGAGTTCTTCTTACCTCACTCCATTCACTCAATGATCTTTCCTTTTTAGTTTTGTCTTTACTTTTATTTTATCATTCAGGACAATTTTATGTTTGTTTGGTGGGGTGGGAGTACACTGTTACCCTATTTTTGTGATGGCTTGATGTCTTTAGACCGTGTGATTGTGGTTTTGTGGTCCCTAATGCATGTTGGTTGATTTTAAAAATTGCCACCTCTTGTTGTTTGTGAATGTGGTTATTCTCTTGCAATTTTGCGTGTTGGTTGCGATCAATAGCGATGACTTAAATAGTGCTCTTGATTGAACGATATGGGTGTGCGGCTCCAATGAGGCAAACTAAATTGCATAAATCATATCTGAACTCTTAGCATCTCATTGTGACTGGTTATTGAGTTGACCTCTTGAGATGATCGTTACATGCAAGCTGAAAATTGTAAAATATTATTTGATGATTGTGTTCAATGCCATGTGTGGTGAGATATCCTTGAAATACATGTTGGGTAATACCTAGAACTTGACCAGTTAGTCCAATTGACTAATGTAGGCGAACCATAGAGATGATCTTAGGTAAAATTTGGGAAGAGTGAACCAAAATTACTATTATACATCTTTGTGACCACCTTGTGAGAGTGTGAACCTAGCTTGGCACCATTTGAGCCTACCATTTTATTTGGATGAAACATGACCATTTTTACCTCTTTGTCCCATCACCCATAACCTTCATGAAGCATTGGTTCGTTTGAATAGCCAGCTTAGGCCAAAAAGCCTAAGTTGGAGGTGTGGTGAAAAAGGAGAAAAGTCATGAAGTTTGTAAAAGTCTGACGTTGATGAATTATGTTGAAAAAGATGGAAACCCTCTATATTGACAAAGTGACAGGATTATTCAATCTTTTAATTTGCTCGATCTTTAACAATCAATCTTTCCATTTAAATTTGTTTTCTAAAAAAAGGTGTAATAGTTACTACAGCAACATACCTAGTATAATCACACAAGTGGGGTCTGTGGACGGTAGTGTTTATGGAGTCCTTACCCCTACTTGGGAGGTAGAGAGGTTGTTTTCGATAGACCCTCAGCACATGTATCGTGTAAATACAAAACCAAAACATCAAAATTAGTATCAAGCGTTTGCGGATTTCTATGAGATGGTGTGTTGCTCCTTCATCGAGCTAGTTAAATAGGATAACCATTAATCATTCTTAATTTTTATACTTCGTATATTAAACACATTTTAAAATAATATTCATGTGATTTTGTAAAAAAAATATTTACTTATTGGCAACACGGTAGATGTGCTATGTGCATGCCCTAAGACTAAAATGGGAATATTTAAAGTAAAATATTGAAAGTCCAAAAAGCTTTTCAAAAGTTGACTGACCATTTTTCCCTTAAAAGTATAATTTATCCTTACAAAATCAATGCATTAATTTTCTTAGTTACTCTTTATAGCCAAAGAAATTGAAAAGTTATATTGATTGATACACTAATATAGACCACATTTATGTGCAAAAGAGCTGAGAAATTTAAAAGTATAAAATGTTTACTAATATAGACCACATTCATATGCAGCAACAAAAGGTCATTTGAATAGTCATTTCCTAAGGTTATATGTACCTATTAGAGTTAGAAAAGATATTATGATATATAGTTGTTTTAATACCCACAGCCTTTTGTTTAGCGCTAAAGGAAAGTTGATATATAACATCTAGTCGGGTTTTATTTCCTTGTTTAAAGCTCTATAAGGATTATATGTAGATGAAATAAATGCACTATTGTGCATGATCATACCTTTAAATAATTAACTAGGAGATCTACTCTTGTAACGTAGGTTCATTGCCTCTTTTGTACTCCTTGATACTGCTTTTAGCTACTTACACAGTTTAACTTTACCGTAAATCAACTGTCACTAAAAATAAATAAAAAATGCATACAATAATTGTCCATGATACGTATTACGATATTTTGTAGATCTTCATTAAATGACAAATAATTCTCCTTTATTTGTCAATTCAAATTAGTTTTTGCATTTTCTTTTGTTTTTGGTTTTTGTTTTGTTTCATTGTTTACCCTAAATATTTTAATTGTCTTTGTTATTTGTTTCTCTTGGTCAATTCAACTGCATGTTGCTTTTATTGTTCTTCATATTTATGTCATTTGCAGCTGTAGCATATATTATACTTGAGGCTAACATTTCATATTTATTTCGTTTGCAGGTGTTGTAAAGTGAAGAGCAGTCAATGTCAAGTAAAAAATAGTCAGGTATGAGTCCTTCCCTTTAGCTTCCACATTCCTATTTCTTTCCTTTAGTATGTCCTTTCGTTTCTTTAGGATGATAACACTCAATTGCACTGCATCTAATACTAGGTGTAGGCGATCGCAGTCTAGTATAAACCCAACAAAGAGTTGGGGTCGATCCCACAATGAATGATACAAGTTAGAATTCAGTTACGAAGTGAAAGGCATGTTCTAATCGATTGTAGGAATAGAAATTATCGAAACCATGTAAGTAAATCAAAGGGTTGACAACAATTGTCAAATGGGGGGGGGGGTTTAAGGTTCTCTCTATCAACTACTAGGAATCAAGTGAGTTCTCTCGAACCTCAAAAAGCACCTACTATGAACAGCCCATTACCTCAATTCATCTACTCTCTCGAGCTAGAAGGTATTTTCGGATAAAGATTCACTCTCTCGAGCTGAACCCATAACAACTCAAACACTACAATCATCAATTAGTAATTTGAACTATAAAACCTCTCTCTCGACCAACCATAGAATACTAAATTAGAATTGCATTTTTCAACTACAATTCATAAATTGAACCTCCATTACCAATCAAATGCACTTCGAAACAACAATTAAATCAGTAATTACTAATACCCATAAGCTAATTAAGGAAATTAATCACATAATCACACCCTCAAGATTGGGGGTTTTAACCACACATCATAAAAGGTAAGAAATCAATATCAATTATGTTCTCCATAGTTGGGTATTAATCTCCGAGTCTTTATAATGCTTCAATTTAGCTTCAACTCCAAAACCCAATTCAAAATCTACTAGAAAAACTCTTCAAAACTAAGCAAAAACAATGTTTTCATTCAAAACTCTGAGTCAAACAATGATAGCCTCCTTTTTATCTTCTTAAAAATCAATTTATACGTTCTGAGAATTTGGCCTTCGGGGTTGTTTGACAATATAAATTGATTGTCGCCGAACATATCGAAGACGCGCTAAACGCTTCTTTCCATCGCTATTTTATCTTGCATTATCACCATTTTGGTACTGTAATATTAGGCGATCGAGGTCAGGATCGCCGACCTGATCGGTGATTCACCATTTGTCTTTTCTGATCGTCGTTTTTGCCTGTATCTTCACCAACAGTTCTGTAACATTAGGTAATCTGAGTAGATGTCGCCGATCCATTCGGCGGTTCGCCGAAAGTACAAATCCATCACCAAGGTAGCTTCTCCCCAGGGCTGGTAGTCTGGAACTTTAGGCGAGCTGAAGTGCCACTCGGCTTTGGTAATTCTCAGCTTTCACTATCTTCAGCCTTTTTCATCTTTTTTGCTCCTTTTTTCTCTGTTTTGTCCTTGCCTTGCTCTTTTGCCTTTATATCTGCAAATTAGCATTAACACATCAGTTTAGAGCACAAAATAGGCATCGAGGACACTAATACTATGAATAACAAGCCCTAAATGAGTCTAAATCCCAGAGTCAACAACACCCTCAACTTAAATTTTTGCTTGTCCTCAAGTAAAACACAAGATCAATCAGTTCAATGAAGATGTCTACAAATAGTGCTACACAAGACTCAACACAAATGCACATAAGAGGTTCAAACTACACATACAATGTTCAAGTGTGCACTCTAAGTTTCAAATTATGACTAACCATCATTAAATAGAACTCAAGCTCACAATGATTGCTTCAAATGCGAGTTCAAGCTCAACAAAAGTATTCAAATGCCCTCACACAAAGAATGATTCCATGCTCACACAAAATTCATAAACAATTTATAATTTCGTAATCAAATACAACTCTCACACTCCTGAAGATGAACACATGCATGACTCTACCCATAGGCTTGCCCTTATTTTCCAATCAACATTATTTTCAGCTCACTTAAGATCACAAAGGTCATTCAAGAATTGTAATAGGGCTGAGTATAAAGGTATGGTCATTTTGGTTTAGTCACTTCTACCTTCATGGTTTATGGCCTGCAATTCACTTTTTCTCCTTCTCTTTCACACTCTATGATGTTCACAATCCATCCTATTGTTCATTTAATCATGATGCATTAGATACCCGATATCTTTTGCTCCTTTCACAAACTTTACTTCAAAAACTCTTCTCTTTTTCAATCTTTTTCTATTTTCTCATTTTTCTTTTCTTTCTCTCTCTTTTTTTTACATGGAGGGGTTCCATCTTTTTCAACATGATCCTTCAAAGGTGGATTTTTCACTTTCCTTGATTTTCCTTCTTTTTCACCACACCACCAACTTAGGCTTTTGGCCTAAGTTGTCAATTCAAACAAACAAAGACTTCATGAAGGTTATAGGTGATGGGGAAAAGAAGTCAAAGTTGTTCAAGTATCTTCAAAGGAAAAGTATAGGCTCAAAATGTGTCGATCTAGGTTCACACTCGCACAAGGTGGCCACAAAGAGGTATAATATCAATTTTTGATTCACTCTTCACAAATTGGGCCTAAGATCATTTCAATCGGTTGCTTACATTAATCAATTGGACTAACGGGGCAAGTTCTAGGTATCATCAAGAACATAGTTCAAGACAACCTTACCACACATGGCATTCAACACAGTCATCAAACAAGACTCTACAATTTTCAGCTAACGTGTAATGATCATCACAAGAGATCAACTCAACAACCAGCTAGTCACAACGAGATGCTAGGAGTTCACATATGACCTATGTAACTCAATTTGCTTCATGTAGCCGCACACTCATATAGTTCAATTGAGAGCACTATTCAAGTCATCGTTATTGATTATCACTGACGCTCAAAATTTAAAGAGAACAGCCATATTTAGAAGTGGTATCAAACCTTCATCCCACCAAATAGACCTTGAATTGTCCTCAATGCAAAGTGAAAAATAAAAATAAAAAGATAAAGAACAAAGTACTAAATGAAAGAAATGGGTTTAGAAGAATTCTTCACTATGGTACCCAACGGTAAAGCTTGTTATAGGTCACCGAACAACTCGGTGAACCGCCGAACTGCATGTGCCCCGCTGAAAGTTACAGAACACTGGCCCTAAAAAAGTGACCCAATGGCAGTCAAAATTGAGCTCGTCGAACCCCATTGGCACAGCGTGATGAGTCCACAAATTGGACTCATTTAGGGCAATATTTTAATAGAATTAGTGTTCTCAAATGCATATTTTATCTCAAAGGCAGCTGAAAGACCGAAGAAATGAAGATCTGAGAATCGTTGAACCCATTCGATGAATTACCAAAAGGTCTTATCCTCGCCTTGTGTTCCAGTGTGTTGAGCCCTGAAAGAAAGGATCAAATCGGCGGTGAAAAAGAGCAGTCAGTGTGTCACCAAGAAATTCTGTGAAGCAGTACTATGTCGCCCAATTATCCAAAATACAACGATGCTGAAGGATAGAGCAAGACGGTGATGAAACCTACCAAAGGTCAGATCGCCGAGTTGATCGGTGATCACAACTAACGATGCCGAATGATCCGATGCAGACAGATTTTTGAAAACTATAAATACTCGTTGATAGCTGTAGCTTATTATCAGATTTTTAATATAGAATTTTTAACATAGACTTTTGAGTTCTAAGTTTTGAGAGGGTTTTGAAGAACTTGAAGATTCAAAGGGTTTCAACTCTAAGAATTTAGACTTGGGTCTTGTGGATTTTTCATTCTTTGCATGATTTGATACTTAAATCTTCATACCCATTTGAATGCAAACTCATATTGGTATAAATTTCTATCATTTTTACATGTGTAGCTAAAACCCCAATTCTTGGGGTGTGATTTTGTGAATATGGGTTAGATTATCTGTTGGGTCT
>NW_006238948.1:1266078-1269902 GCF_000226075.1 Solanum tuberosum | reverse complement strand
GGATTGGGTTGACATGAGGTTCAGCTCGAGAGAGTGAACCCTAGTCTCATTCCCACACACTCAGCTCGAGAGAGTGAGTGGGCTAAGGCGAAGGTTGTTCTTCATGCGGCAAGAGGGTGTTCAAGAGAAACCCACTTGAAACGGGGTAAGTTACTCGAGAGAGGGCTTATCCCCCTTTAAGTCTAGCCTAGTCACAATTATTCTATAAATTCTCTATCAAAAGCATGTACCCAATAATCTCATTTATCCCGTATTCCTATCACATCCCAAGAATCCCGTCTCCTTGATTATTACTCTTTGCAATTTTGTTGTTTTAGCTTATTTGTCACAAACCCCCATTGATAATTGACGCTTGCGTCACCCCTTAGATTTAACATGTTTACATTCTATAATGTTTTTAGCTATGACTAATTAGAACTTAATTTTATTTTTCTGTTAATTCTCAAGCCCACTCCCTTGGGAATAGACCCCAACCCTTGATTGGGTTACTTTACTATTGTACGATCGTAGACACTTGCATTGGAAGTTGTGTCTTGATTACTTAAACATCAAAATGGCACCACTGCCGGGGAATGGTGTTATTTGAGAATTCTTAGATTAGTAGAATTTTTGTTCTTCTTAGTTGTAGTTACTCACTTAATCTTTAGTTTTTTTTTGTTTGCTTGTGTGAACATTTCAGAAAGCATGAGTGTTAACGGTAGCCAGGTGGGCCACCAAGATGATATCGAAAATCTCAACGATGTCCAAAAGCCCAACATCCACGGTCCCCATCTCATGGGAGGTATTGGAGCTATCCGATTACCTCCAGCCGAGGGAAATGGAGTGTTCCACATAACGAGTACTATGTTGCTACTCTTGCAACTAAAAGGACTTTTCAGCGGGTTGGCTCACGAGGATCCTCACGAGCATCTTCGGAACTTCGTGGATGTGAGCGGACCGTTCTCGTTCAAAAACATATCTCAGGAGTCAGTTCGGTTAAGATTATTCCCTTTCTCATTGATGGGAGAGGCGTGCAAATGGCTGGCCGATTTGCCGCGTGAATCCATCACCTCCTGGGAGGAATTGGTAACCGCATTTCAAGTGCGATTTTTCCCTCCCTCGAAGATGATGACCCTTCGGGATAGCATTCAGAGCTTTAACCGTCTGGAAGGAGAGCCTCTGCACGAAACTTTGTTACGGTTCAAAAAGTTGGTGCTTCAATGCCCAACCCATGGTTTGCATGATAATGTGTTGCTTCAGTACTTTTACCGGAGTTTGGACTCGGTAAACAAAGGGGTCGCTGACCAACTTTCACCTGGAGGCATAATGCAGCAGCTTTATGTAGTAGCAGCCCAACTTTTAGATGGCATGACAACCATCAACAGAGCGTGGTACAGTCGCGAGGACCAAGTCTCTCCTCTCACATTCAAGCTATCTAAGGAGCAGATTGAAAATGATCATGAGAGAGACCAAAACATGGCCAAGATCATGACACAGCTTGACATTTTATCCAAAAATGTCATGGGGGCTGGTGCCCGTGGTGTCAATGTTGTGGGGTCGGGTGTGCAAATCCTGAAAAGATGAAGTTTGAAGCCTTGTATAACAAGGAGGTAAATTTTCTATCCAACCAAGGCGGTGGCTATCGTTCAAACTACCCAACGCAGGGTGGTAACCAAGGTTAGGCTAGAGATAAAGGCTTGAAGGATCGAGATCATGAATGGAGGGACCGTATTCTGAATTGGAAGGATGGGGAGAAAGATGGATATGTGCCTCCCCATGAGCGCCATAAGCCCAAGGACTCGGAAGGTGGTAGGTCAGAGGATATGCTCTCACGTATTCTCAACAAAGTTTAAAGGTCAAACAAAATGCTAAAAGGAATGAAAGAAGATGTGTCCACCCTTAACCAGACCGTCACCTCTCATTCAGTTTTGATCAAGCAGTTAGAGACCCAAATGGGATATATCGTCTCACCTCAATCTAAAACAGCAAGGGGGTTTTCCTAGTGACACTATGGTAAACCCAAAAAATGAGGTTTGAAGGTAGACTTGCATTGTGCCACGACGTTAACTAAGGTGCTGTTTGGGAGGCAACCCAAAACCCTTTTATTGCTTTATGTTGGTTTTAGAATAATGGTGTGTTAATTGTGCAGGATTAAGTGTGGGAAGCATTTGGAAAGAAATAGATGGCGAGAGAAATGTTCGTTTGGTGAGTCGCCAATCAGCTCGGTGAACCCAATTTGTATCGCAATTTGGATTCCACAATTAACTGGGGGATTCTGTAAAACTCGGAGAAGAAGGTGATTGCTTGGAATGACGGTGAATGGTTCGGCACTCACGACTAATGTCACCGAGTGGGCAAGAATCGGACGATTTTTCAAGCCAAAGGTTTAAAAGTTTCAATTTCCTATGCTCTCCCTCATTTTCAAACTTTGCAAACTCGCACCTAGTTTTATTTCTCAATATCGCTGCATCTCTATTGTGTTTTGGTTATTAAATTGTGCTTGGATCTAGATTGAATTTCCGCCTAGCATCTTAATCAGCATCCAAGGTTGGTTTTCGAGCCCTAAGTTCCTTTTTATCAAAAGTTGTGCTCAAATGCGATGACATTACTTTGATGATGTTTGTTGTTCCTCTCTTGTAGGATTAAAATTTTTGTTTACTTCCTTTGATTCGATAATATTGATCGTACTGAGTTAAATAGTTAATTCCTGAAAAATGTGCCCTATAATGGATGAGAAATTATGGGTTATGCATAAGTGTCGCTGGGTCTGAGCCTAATTTGGCTATTACATGTTTTGATTTTTCTTTCTGGGGTTGCAGGGTTGAATTCGGGAAGTTGGGTCGAAAGTAGGCACGTTGGGTCATTTGGTGAGCTGGGTCGAGCTCGTCGAACCACTCGATGGTTCGCCTAATGTCCCCTCTCGCCTATAATTAAATGCAAAATGTGATGTTGAATTCTGTAACTTTTGGTGAGAAGCATGATGTCGCCAAACGCATTCGGCGCCTCACCGAAGGGCTTCCTGTAACGCCCTTTGTCTGCACCCTTGTATTCTCTGTGCACTGCACTCGACGCACCGCCTAAGTGGTTGAGCGCTTCACCAACTGGTTCGGTGAAGTGATTCTGAAATTGTACGGGCTTGCTTTTGTCTGAATACTTTCTAACTTTTTCTCAAAGCTTTGCAGAAATGACTACACCGAAAGTAGCTGGAAGAGATATGCCACCCCGACAAACAAGAGCAAAAAATTTCAAGAAAAATACAAAGGCAATAGATCCTCCCAAAATGGATAATGAGGGCAAGAAACCCCGTACAAGCCAGAGAACAAATCCCTGAGACCCCATTATTCCCTCGTGGAGACGTGGATTCTTCACAGCTATCCGCTCCTTTATGGCGGCTTATGACTTGGACAATCTCAGTAAGTCAACTGCCGCTGAATCTTCTAAAAAGGCTTCGGGGACCATTATCAAATTCCAGGCTGACACATCATGCACTGATTCCCCGACAGATGGAGAGACTGCATAAACAGGATTCCTCATTACCTCCCTCTCTGTCTTTCTTTATTTTACATTTCAGATTTTGTGTCACTTGCATTTGAGGACAAATACTTTTATTTGTGGTGGAGTGAGGCCCACTTTTGTGTGCTATTTGTGACTCGTGTTTTTATGTATATATTTGGGCAGTTCTGTTTAAATTGTGTTTACAATGCTTTCTGTGGATGTTTGAGCTTGTGGCTCCTTTTATTTTAAATTGCAAAATGATTTTTGACCCGTCCGAAAATTTTTGCCACCTCTTGTGTGTTGAATGTGGTTGTTCTTTTGCAAAATTTGAGTCTCAGTTTTGATTAATA
>NW_006238948.1:1262919-1265453 GCF_000226075.1 Solanum tuberosum | reverse complement strand
ACTTGAATAGTGCTCTCAATCGAACGAACATAAATATGCGGTTACGATGAGGCCAAATGAAGTTGCATAGACAATATGTGAACTCTTTGCATATCGTTATGACTAGCCTAGTACCGAATTGAGTCTCTTGTGATGATCATTGCACACTAGCGAAAGTGTGGAGTCTTGTTTGACTTGTAGTGTAAATGCCTAGTGTAATGAGCTTACTTGTGAACTATGCATGATGGATCCTAGAATTTGCCTCGTTGGTCCGGTCAACTAAGTGATTCTATCTCTTGATATGATCTTAGGCAACTTCTAAGAGTGTGAGCCAATTTGACATATACCTCTTTTGTGGCCTACCTTGTGAGTGTGTGTGAACCTCTTTTGAATACCCCTTGAGCCTTAACTTTCTTTGAAAGAAATTTGATGAAAAAAATTACCTTTGTTTATCCATTACCCATAATCCTCATGGAGTTGTTGTTTAGTTGAATAGCCAACTTAGGCCAAAATCCTAAGTTGGGGGTGTGGTGAAAAGATAAGAGCAAGTCAAGAAATGCAAGGAAAGTCTCCTCTTACCCATGGTTTTGAGAAAAATGGAACCCCTCCATATAAAAAAAAAGAATGAAAAAGAAAGTTGTGGAATAAAGGACAAAAGAAATGGGATTTCCAAACAATCCATGGGGAGTGAATAATAGGATGACTTATGAACACTAAAGAAAATGATGAAGGAAAAGGAAAGGAAGTGTTGTGAGCACCACATTCCATGAGGATGAAAGTCACTGAGCCTAAATGACCATACCTTTGCACTCAGCCCCATTACAAGCCTTGAAAAGACCTTTTTTATCTTGAGTAAGCTGAAACAAAAGTTGATTGGAAAATACGGCCAAACCTATAGGTGAAAGTATGCATTGTGTTCTTCCTTGTGAGAGTGAGCGTTGCATTTGATTCCGAAACTTTAAATGATTAAACCATTGTGTGTGAATATGGAATCATTCCTTGTGTGAGGGCATTTGAACACTTTGGTTAATCTTGAACTTGCATTTGAAGCAAGTATTGTGAGCATGAGATTCTTTGATATTGGTGAGTCACAACTTGAATCTTTGAGTGCACATTTGATCTTTGCATAAGTAAATTGAGTCTTGTTATGTGCATTCATGATTGAGTCTTGTGTTGCATTGTTAGAGATACCCTTTTTGAATGGCTGAACTTGAGTTTTGCTTGAGGACAAGCAAAAGTTTAAGTTGGGGGTGTTGATGAGTCCACAAATTGACTCATTTAAAGCTATATTTTGATAGAATTAGTGTCCTCAAATGCATATTTTATCTCAATATCTGATGAAAACCCTTAAGTTTCAGGTATTTGGAGTTTGAGGAAAAGCATGGACACTACTTAGCAAAAAAGGAACAAAGGCAGCTGAAAGAATGAAGAAATGAAGATCTGTGAATCGCTGAACCCATTTGGTGAATCGCCAAAAGGTCTTATCCTCGCCTTTTGTTCCAGTATGCTGAGCCCTGAAAAAAAGGATCAAATCGACGGTGAAAAGAAGCAGTCGGCGTGTCACCGAGCAGTTCTGCGAAGCAGGACTATGTTGCCCTATGATCCAAAAACACGATGATGCTGAAGGATAGAGCAAGACGGCGATGAAACCTACCAAAGGGCAGATCGCTGAGTTGATCGGCGATCTCGACTAACGACACCGAATGATCCGCTGCAGCATAGATTTTTGAAAATTATAAATACTCGTTGAGTGTTGTACCTTATTATCAGATTTTTATTATAGAATTTTTAAGATAGACTTTTGAGTTCTAAGTTTGGAGAGGGTTTTGAATAACTTGAAGATTCAAAGGGTTTCAACTACAAGAATTTGGGCTTGGGTCTTATGGATTCTTCATTTTTTGCTTGTTTTCAGACTTAAATCTTCATACCCATTTGAATGACAAACTCTATTTTGGTAATAAATTTCTATCTACTTTTACATGTCTAGCTAAAACCCCAATTCTTGGGGTTTGATTTTGTGAATATGAGTTTAGATTATCTGTTGGGTCTTGCTTGTTGATGGTTTATTTGTTGTGTAAATGTGATTTCGTTTAGTAGTTGTGGTGGAACTTAATGAAAATTGTAGTTGCAAATACTATTTCACCTTTGTATTTTTGGCTTGCTTGAGAGAGAGGTCGTAAAACTAAGACTACTAAATTGAAGGCCGGTGGGATTGTGTCAACATGAGGTTCAGCTCAAGAGAGTGAACCCTAGTCTCATTCCCACACACTCAGCTCGAGAGAGTGAGTGGGCTAAGGCGGAGGTTGTTCTTCATGCGGCAAGAGGGTGTTCGAGAGAAACCCACTTGAAATGGGGTAAGTTGCTCGAGAGAGAGCTTATCCCCCTTTAAGTCTAGCCTAGTCACAATTATTCTATAAATTCTCTATCAAAAGTATATACCCAATAATCTCATTTATCCCGTATTCCTATCACATCCCAAGAATCCCGTCTCCTTAATTAGTACTCTTTGCAATTTTGATGTTTTAGCTTATTTGTCACAAACCCCCATTGATAAT
>NW_006238948.1:1207803-1262819 GCF_000226075.1 Solanum tuberosum | reverse complement strand
CTATTGTACGATCGTAGACATTTGCATTGGAAGTTGTATCTTGATCACGCAAATATCACAGCGCCGAACAGACAAGTAGGGTTGCCGAAAGTTCCAGAACAGCGGCCCTTCAGTAGTGATCAAAGGGCAGTCGAAGTTTGGCTCGCCAAACCTCATCGGCGCATTGCCGAGCAAACTGGTCACTTCGCCAAATATTCCAGGATGATGGTTCTCCTGTCATGTGAGAAAGGCGAGCCAAGTCGCGACTGCCGACCTACTCGGCGGATCGCCGAAATGGTCGTGCCAACGCACAAGCACCAGTTCCTGCACATCCAGCACACATTATTCGAAAATAACTAAAGCTTAAGTTGCCTCCCAAGAAGCGCATTATTTAACGTCGTGACAGACGTGGAAATACAGTCAAGCATCTTCCAAATACACCACTTCAATTACCGATATCTCATGATATTCTCAAAAATAGAGTTTCAGACGCTACCCATTCACCTTGAAAGTTGGTCCATCTTTATTTTTCGCTTCGACTGCCCCATTTGTAAATACTCGAGTCACCTTGAAAGGACCAGACCATTTTGATTTAAGTTTACCGGCGAAAAGTCTCAAATGAGAATTGAAGAGAAAAACAAAATCATCTACTCAGAATATGCGCCGAAGGATTTTAGCGTCATGCCATTTCTTCATTTTCTCCTTTATAGGGCTGAGCTTTCATATGCTCCTAATCGAAACTCCTCCAACTCATAAAGATGAGTTACTCTCCCTTTCACAGCCTTCTCAGAGTTTAGATTTGCTGTCTTCAATGCCCATAGAGCCTTATGCTCAAGTTCAATTGGCAGGTGACACGACTTTCCAAACACTAACTGATAAGGTGATATACCAATTGGTGTTTTCAACGCAGTATGCCCACAGAGCATCATCCAACTTTCGAGACCAATCCGTCCAATTTGCATTCATAGTTTTTGCCAAAATACTTTTAATCTCCTGGTTTGAAACTTCCACTTGGCTGCCTATTTGCGGATGATATGGTTTTGCAACTTTATGCTTGACCCCGTATTTTCTCAACAATAAGGCAAATATCCGGTTGCAAAAATGAGATCCTTCATTACTAATGATAGCACGTGGGGTACCAAATCGAGAAAAAATATATCGCTTTAAGAACTGTACAACATTCTTACCCTCATTGTTGGGTAATGCTACAGCTTCTACCCATTTGGAGACGTAGTCGACCTCCACCAAAATGTACTTGTTTCCAAGAGAGCTTACAAACGGACACATGAAATCTATACCCCAAAGATCGAACAACTCAACTTCGAGGATGGGATTAAGAGGTAATTCATGCTTTCTTGATACTCCTCCTTGCTTTTGGCAAGGTATACATTGTTTTACAAACTCATGTGCATCTCGGTAAAGTGATGGTCAAATATAGTAGCCACTATGAAGTAGTTTTGCTGTTGTTCGCACCCCACTATAATGCCCACCAACAAGTGAGGTGTGACAAGCATTGAGAATTGCATTGACTTCCTCTTCCGCTATGCATCGACGAATTATATGGTCTGCACATTCTCTGAATAGATACTGTTCGTCCCAGAAATATTTCTTCACATCAAACAAGAACTGCTTCTGTTGGTAGAAATTCAGACCTTTGGGTATTAAGACAAACTACAAAGTTAGCAAGATCAGCATAACAAGGAGTGCTGCTTTGGGTTACCCACATCACTATTTCATCTAGAAATTCATCTACAATGTCCATTTCTTTGGGATCAATCATATGAGTTACCAACCGCGACAAATGATCTACCACTTGATTCTCACACCTCTTTCAATCATTTACCTCAAAATCAAACTCTTGCAACACTAAGACCCATCTAATCAACCTTGGTTGTGCATCCTTCTTAGCCATAAAATATCTAATGGTTGCATGATCTGTATATACCACCACTTTTGTTCCCAAAAGGTAAGCTCTGAATTTTTCAAACGCATACACTACCGGTAATAATTCTTGTTCCGTGATGGTGTAGTTCTTTTGCTCCACATTCAGGGTATTACTTGAATAATAAATTGAATGAAACAATTTCCCTTTTCATTGGCCAAGAACAGCTCCTAAAGCTACCCACTAGCATCACACATGAGCTCAAACAGGATACAGCAATCAGGGGCAATAATGATAGGAGTTGACACCAACTTTTCTTTCAAACATAAAAATGCCTTTAGACAAGCATCCTCAAAATTGAAAGTCGACTCCTTTTCTAACAATTGCAAAGAGGGTGTGCTATTTTGGAAAAATCCTTTATGAACCTCTTATAGAAACCTGCATGGCCTAGAAAACTCTGAACACCTTTTATCGAGATAGGAGGGGGAAGTTTGGCAATAAATTCAACCTTAGCTTGATCCACTTGCATACCTTTTCCTGAAATTTTATGCCCCAAGACAATTCCCTCCTTTACCATGAAATGACACTTCTTCCAATTTAGAACTAGGTTGGTTTCTACACATCTTTATAGCACCTGCCCAAGATGTCTGAGACAGTCTTCAAATGAATCACCAACAACTGAGAAATCATCCATGAAAACTTCCATCAAATCTTCCACCATATCGGAAAAGATAGATAGCATACATCATTTGAATGTTGTCGGGGCATTACATAACCCAAAAGGCATCCTTTTGAAAGCAAATGTCCTATGGGGACATGTGAAAGTGGTCATCTCTTGGTCTTCCGGTGCAATGGAAATTTGGTTGTATCCTGAATAACCATCCAAAATGCAATACAACCCACGTCCCGCAAGCCTATCAAGCATTTGGTCCATAAATGGCAATGGAAAATGGTCTTTCTCGGTCCATGCATTTAGCTTCCGATAATCCATGCATACTCACCAGCCAGTAACCGGTCTCATAGGGACAAGTTCACCTTTTTCATTTGGAACTACTATGATCCCTCATTTCTTTGGTACACATTGCACAAGACTCACCCATTTGTTGTCTGCAATCGGATATACTACACCTGCATCTAACCACTTAATGATTTCTTTCTTTACTACCTCTTGCATTGCCGGATTTAGCCATCTTTGATGCTCAACACTCGGTTTGCATTCGCTGTCCAATTGAATTTTATGAGTGCAAATCCCCGGGGGAATACCTTGGTAAACCCAACTTTAAATAGCTCAGGCAAGAACCCTCTTCAAGCCTAGACACTTGTTTTACCTACTTGTTCTCATCAATGCTTTCTAATTCTTGTTTCCTCAACAACTCCATTTGAGACATGATTTTGCAAATATTCTCATCCCGCTCTTTCTCTTTATCAATTTGTTCCTTCTTCATCCTGAAATTCAATAGAGATACTTGGTCCTCTTGAGTGTACCAAGCCCGATTAATCTTTGTCATTTCGTCAAGAAGGGTGGATGCTACTTCAAATGGTTGTAACATTATCCCTCTTCGGACAAGCTGGTCAGCTACAACTTTGTTCACTGAGTCTAAACTCCAATAAAAGTATTGTAGTATCACGTTACCCAGAAGCCCATAAGTTGGACACTGTGACAGCAACTTTTAAAATCTTAGCAATGTTTCTTGAATCGGTTCCCCGTCTACTCTCTTGAAGTTCTGAATATTGTCTCGCAACTTCACCATCTTCGAGGGTGGAAAGAATCTTATGTAGAATGCCTCAGTAAGTTCTTCCCAAGACAAAATGGAATCCCTTGGTAAATCTGCTAGCCATTTGGTCGCTTCCCCCATCAAAGAAAACGGAAACAGCCGAAGCCGGACTAATTCTTGCAAGATATTCTTGAGAGAGAATGGGCTACATATGTCCACAAAGTTTCGAACATGCTCATGAGGATCTTCATGATCCAGCCCTCTGAATACACCTTTCATTTTCAATAGTTGCCGCATCGTGCTAATCACATAGAATGTAGCATATCCAACGACCGGAGGTAAGCAAATACCACATACGCTACCTAATTGAACTTCATTGACATCATTTAAGTTTCCAACATAATCTTGGTCGTCCAATTGGTTCACGGTGCTTCCGTTCACACTCATTTTGTCACATATTCTCAAACAACCAACAACAAACGCAAACAAAGTAAGTCAATCCAACTACACTAAGATTAGATCATAGCTATACTTCAATAAGAGAATTCTAAACACCACTGCCCGGCTGCGGCGCCATTTTTGATAACGCTCAACTACACCTCATCCAATACTAGGTGTAGGCGATCGCAATCTATTATAAACCAACAAAGAGTTGGGGTCGATCCCACAGGGAGTGATACAAGTTAGAATTGAGTTACGAAGTGAAAGGCATGTTCTAATCGATTGTAGGAATAGAAATTATCGAAATCATGTAACTAAATCAAAGGATTGACAACAATTGTCAAATGGGGGGTTAAGATTTGTCAATTGACAACTAAGAAAAACAAAGAAGTAATTAAGTAGATAAGGGATACTTGGAGTGTCATCGATTAATTTCCAATTTTGCTATACGGGTGATTATTAATTATCAAAGTTTGTTGGGTGTTCGTGGGTAGGCTAGTCTTTAAATGTAATAGTCATCTCTCGATCAACTACTAGGAATCAAGTGATTTCTCTCGAACCTCAACAAGAACATACTATGAACAACCCATTACCTCAATTCATCTACTCTCTCGAGCTAGAAGGTAGTTTCAGATTAAGATTCACTCTCTCGAACTGAACCCATAACAACCCAATCACTACAATCATCAATTGGTAATCTTAACTCTAAGACCTCTCTCTCAAACAAGCATAGAATACTAAGGGGTCGTTTGGTAGAACAAAAAATAACGCAGGGATTAATAACGCAGGGATTAGTAATGCATGGATTAGTAGTGCTGGGATTAGTAATGCAGGGTATATTTTTTATCAAGTGTTTGGTTCAATGCTTTTGACCTCATCTTGTGTTTGGATTAAAACTCTACAAAAAGCTTCTTTCCAATTATATCCTTGCATTGTTATGAGATTTTCTATTTTATGTAATCGATTAGATAATTGTCGGGACAATATTATTTTTTTTATGAGCTTCTAACTAGCTAGGAGAAACAATTTTGTTGTCATGTTTGCGATTTTCTCACTTGAATTATTTGAGGGTAAACAATTATTATCTTAATAAATTAATCACTTAAAACGTTAATTTTTCATTTAGAATAGATAGATCATCTACTTTAAAACCGAAAAGATGATAAACAATAGTAAAATCGAATAAATCATCTACATTTACGCATAAAAATTACAAGTTGTAGTTTAAATATGTATGTAATTTATAAATTGTTCAAAATACAAATAATTAGAAACCACATATAAATCAACAAATAATATATTAAATTAAGATCACAAAAGTCATGTGGTGATATATTTGTCATTTCAATTAGTAAATGTTAAAGAACTCACATTTTAAATATTGTATTGAAATGTATTGCATTTATTTATTAACAAACAACTCTCTCTAAATAATAAAATTTGTAAGTTAATTTGTTTAAATAAATTTTCTAGTACAAATATAAAACATAAAATCAAGAAAATAAATAAAATGATTTGAGGGATATTTTTATCTTTACATAAATAATCCCATGGTATTAAATCCAATGTATAACAAATACCACCAAAT
This sequence comes from Solanum tuberosum, assembly GCF_000226075.1. Classification (NCBI taxonomy): domain Eukaryota; kingdom Viridiplantae; phylum Streptophyta; class Magnoliopsida; order Solanales; family Solanaceae; genus Solanum; species Solanum tuberosum. The sequence continues at coordinate 1,257,214 of NW_006238948.1, read as the reverse complement.
GGAAGGTATTAGTAATACATCTTATAATACCGTGTAGGGTGTATAACTAATCCATGGATTAGTAATACTTAACCCCAAAAATTCTACCAAACATAGTACTAAATAATATTATACATAATAAATGACTTATTTCTCCTAATACCTCCTACCAAACGACCCTAAGTTAGAATTGCATTTTCCAACTACAATTCATAAATTGAACCTCAATTACCAATAACACCCACTTCCAAACATCAACTAAATCAGTAATTACTAATACCCATAAGCTAATTAAAGCAATTAATCACATAATCACACTCCCAAGATTGGGAGTTTTAGCCACACATCAGAAAAAGAAAGAAATCAATACCAATTACGTTCTCCATAGCTGGGTATTAATCTCTGAATCTTTACAATGCTTCAATTTAGCTTCAACTCTAAAACCCAACTCAGAATCTAGTAGAATAACTCTTCAAAGCTAAGCAAAAGCAATGTTTTCGTTCAAAACTCTGACTCTAACAATGATAACCTCCTTTTTTCTCTTCTTAAAAATCAATTTATACGTTCTCAGAATTTGGCCTTTGGGGTCGTTCGGCGGTATAAGTCGATTGTCGCCGAACAAGTTGGCGATGCGCCAAACGCTTCTTTCCATCGCCTTTTTATCTTGCATAATCACCATTTTGGTACGGTAATATTAGGCGGTCGAGGTCGGGATCGTCGACCTGATCGGCGATTCGCCATTTGTCCTTTCTAATCGTTGTTTTTGCCTGTGTCTGCACCAACAGTTCTGTAACATTAGGCGATCTGAGTGGATGTCGCAGATCCATTCGCCGAAAGTTCAAATCCATCGCTAAGTTGGCTTCTCCCAAGGGCTGGCAGTATGGAACTTTTGGTGAGCTGAAATGCCACTCGGCCAGTTGCCGAGTAGCTTTGGCAATTCTCAGCTTTCACTATCTTCAGCCTTTTTCATCTTTTTCCCTAGTTTTGTCCTTGCCTTGCTCTTTTGCCTTTATATCTGCATATTAACATTAAAACATCAGTTTAGAACACAAAATAGGTATTGAGGACACTAAACGATGTATAACAGGCCCTAAATGAGTCTATATCCAAGACTCATCAACGGATCCCCTTTAAAACTTGTTTCTCAGAAAGGCTAAAAAATTTGGCAGAGGCAATGGAACCACGTTATCTGTTGGGGATATCACAACTAATGTAACTGCGAATTGTTTTAACTCTACGCATCTGGACTCCGGCAAGTAAGAAATTGACCCTTCTACTAGTTTGTGATAAGGGAACTCACTTTCTCTAAGTTTTAATATTCTTGTAATGACTATATGGATATGTGCTTCCATGAGAAAACTTCTTGGAGCTTGCTTGCCTAATCCCAAAGTACATTATAAGCATCCTCCACTTTTTTATCCAAATGCTTGTCTACAGGCTTTCCATCATCCCGACAACTAGAATCATCAACAACATGACCAAATATATCAACATTGGAGTTCCAAAACACATACGGAAATACCATTGCAACCTTATTTAACAGTCCAAAACCCAATCTTTTATTGTGTACACGTTTTGTTGAGGGAACTCTGGAATGAACCTAATAGAACCACTCTTCAAAACTCTAAGAGGAATGGTGTACAATGCCATATATCTCTGAAACAATTGGCCCATAGTAATCATCTTCACACTATCTCTACTATAACGAATGGCATGCGTAGTTTTTTCAAAAATATTAGGCACATTTTCAGTTAGGGCATGAACTAATCTTCCATTTCCACCGGAAAGAAGTAATGATCCCCTCCCATGTTCAAAATTTGGGGTAATCTTGGTCCCAAAATGCTAAGGAATGTTGTGAAAGAAAACCTACATTTGCATATTTAAAATTTGCCAGATACTAGTTAAACAAGCTCATCTCCTCATCATTCATTGCAATACCAAAATCCTTTCACAAAGTCTTTGATTCCTCTCCAAGAGAAGCAACCTAGGATAACTTTTGTCTGACCTTGCTTTCCTTTTCCAAAAGTTCGTTGTAAGCAGCATCTAATTTTTCATCCAAATACTCATCTACGGACTTTCCATCAACACGATAGAGTGGACATTGGTCGCTCATCTTATGAAGTGTATACTGCAATTTTCATGCCAGTCAAAACACTCCCTCCTAGATCAGCAACTTTCACCTTATTCCCTCCTTCCATATTTTTTTTATACACCTTCCACCTATACGCTTTCATCCCTCCAAAACAATAACCTCAAACCCAAATAACATCAGTTTCCTTGCAGCCGCCAACCCAGCAAGACCTGCCTAGATAAAAATCACTGTCTTTACTTGGCTCAGCTGGAATCCTATTCTTGATAGCCAGCGCCACCCCAAAATTAATATACGCGTATGATAACAAAAATTTATAGGCAGAATCCAATAACCCACTACACCGTTTAGGTATAACATCACCAAACATATCCTTCTTCACCCAAATCGACATGTTTTCACGCCATTTTGTAATAATGTGATTCCTAATTAAAATATAGTTACATTGTTTTATCCCGCTAACTACACTAACAACTTCAACTTCCATTTCCTCATCTGTTAACGAGTCAGACGGAAACCCATCCATTAATGCAACTAAAGCCTCAGAAGTTGGCTCTTTATTTAAACAAACAATCTCATCCTAAACAACTCCCCTTCTCGAATTCTTACTTCTAACCACTTTAGAATCAACATTTATATAAGAAAAATCTAAAATTTGCACTCGGGTTTTGCTAACTTTAACTGAACGAGATAAAGAAACCAATATCGATTGTTCTTCATTGATATTGTCAAGAAAACCACTGGAGACCTGATCCAAAGAATGTTTACTATCTAGCCTACCTTGTCTTCTCTTCATGTGGATAGATATATGATGGAATTATTTTGGGATTGAACCGGAATTAGGGTTAGGATTAGAATTTTGGAAGTGAATTGAAATTGGTAGTACAACTACTGTTCTGGTTTTAATTAGACAAATGAATTGGGAATCGGAGAGGAATTGTTTTATCTAAATTCAAGCATTGGTGATAAAATTGGGGTTTGAGTCATTGGCTCTATTTCTACCCCTCTTAATCCTAGTGTTGGAGGAAGAATATTGGTTGATGGTAGCTCTATCCATGCTTCAACTACTTTTGAAGATAGCACGGGTGCATATGCTTTGTCTTTCAGCTCAAATCATGGTGCTTGGTAAAAGATGATATTGATGAAATTCGCATTGATGTTATATCTACTCAATAAATAGATTCATGTCAATTCATGTATGCGAACTTTTTCTGAAATAACGTGTTAAAGAGTTCAACAACAACTCATATGGCACTTTCTCAAGAAATTTAGTCTCACTACTAAAGTAAAGATGATGAGATACTGCGTTGTCCTCTTTTTTACAGCATAGTCAATGAGAATTACAATATATTTTGTGTGATTGTGTTGTAAGAGTTATGTTTTAAAAAGCACCTAGATTTATGAAGGTGCGTTTACAGTTAACAGATCTGGCTTGCAGGTGATTAGAATCAGATTATAGGTGACAATCAACTCTTTTGCTCATTGTCTCCAAGAGTTGTACATATTTAACAACTCGATCAGTGGGTTGAAACTGGTGGAAGAAAGGACTCGATTTAATAGGTATCTAAGTTCTTGGTGAAGATCTTTCTCCCTTGTCCAAGTGAGAGGAAAATGAAATTAATGCACTGATAGCGAATATCGATCCACAAAATATTATTCGAGCAGTTCATTATTTTTCTAATGAGGATCAAACTATGTACTTTTCTATTGTGCATGTCAATCCATGAGAAAGATTTTGCTATTGTTAGAAGATTAACAGGTAACAAAGTCTTTTTACATATATGGTCAATAATGATAGAGAGCACATTATGTGTGGCACGTTCAAGATCTGAAAGGACTCCCATTGAAGAGTGCGCTGAATGTGCTCTTTATCATTATTGAGCATATATGTAAAAGGACTTCGTTACCTGTTAATCTGCTAGCAATAGAAAAATCTTTCTCATGGATTGACATGCACAATATTAAAGTACATAGTTCGATCCTCATTATAAAAAGAAAGAACTGCTCAAATACACTTTTGTGGGTCGATATTCGCTATCAGTGCACTAATTTCATTTTCCTCTCACTTGGACTAGGGAGAAAGAGTTTCACCAAGAACTTACCTATTAAATCGGGTCTTTCTTCCTCCAGTTTCAACCCACTGTTTGATTATTTAAATATGTATAGACCTTGGAGACAATGAGCAAAAGAGTTGATTGTCACCTATAATTTGATTCTAATCACCTGCAAGCCACAGCATCAAGGTTGATAATCAGATCTGTTAACTGTAATCACACCGTCATAAATCTAGGTGTTTTTTAAAACAGAGCTCTTACAGTGCAATAACACAAAATATATTATAGTTCTCATTGACTATGCTATAAAAAAAAAAAGAGGACAACGAAGAACCTCATCATCTTCACTTTAGTAGTGAGACTAAATTTCTTGAGAGAGTGCAGAATGAGCTGTTGTAGAAATCTTTAACGAGTTATTTCAGAAAAAGTGCACATACAGGAAATTGACATGGATGTATTTATCGAGTACATGTAACATCAACGTGAATTTCTTCAATATCGTCTTTTACCAACCCCCATGATTTGCGCTGAAAGACAGAGCACATGTACCCATGCTATCTTCAAAAGTAGTTGAAGCATGGATAGAGCTACCATCATTCAATATTATTCCTCCAATACTAGAATTTAGACGGGTAGAAATAGAGCTAGTGACACCAACCCCAATTTTATCACCAATGCTTAAATTTAGATCAATAAAATTCCTCTCCAATTCCCAATTCCCAATTCATTTGTCTAACTCAAACATGAACAATAGTTTTACTCCCAATTTCAATTCACTTCCGAAATTCTAATCCTAACCCTAATTCTGGTTCAATCCCAAAACAATTCCATCATATCTCTATACCCATGAAGAGAAGACAAGGTAGGGCAGATAGTAAACAGTTTTTGGATTAGGTATCCAGTGGTTTTCTCGGTAATATATATGAATAACAGTCTGCATTGGTTTCTTCATCTTCTTCAGGTAAAGTTAGCAAAACCCGAGTGAAAAAATCAGATTTTTCTTTTAGAAATGTTGATTCTAAAGTGGTTAGATGTAAGAATTCGAGAAAGGGGGTTGTTTCGGATGAGATTATTTGTTTAAATAAAGAGCCAACTTATGAGGCTTTAGTCACGTTAATGGATGGGTTTGCGTATGACTCGTTAATAGATGAAGTAAGTGAAGTTGGGGTTGTTAGTATAGTTGGCGGGATAGAACAATGTTACTATATTATAATTAGGAATCACATTATTACAAAATGGCATGAAAATATGTCGATTTGGGTGACGAAGGGTATGTTTGGTGATGTTATACCTAAATGTTGTAGTGGGTTATTGGATTCAGCCTATAACTATTAGTTATCATATAGGTATATTACTTTTGTGGTGGCATTGCCATCAAAATTAGGATTCCAGCTGAGCCAAGTAAAGGCAGACTGATTTTTATCGGGGTACGTCTTTCTGGGTTAGCGGCTGCAAGGCAATTGATGTTATTTGGGTTTGAGGTTATTGTTTTTGCAACACCTCTAATTCGAGAAGATGGAAAAGGCAGCTTTCTAGGATCTGGTGTCAGAACCAACGGAAGCCACCGACGGACCGTGTGTCAGACCACAGACCATAGGTGGGATCCCATTGTTGAGTCCCAAACTTAAAGGGAATTTTAGCATCAAAAGATGAGACCTACAGTCGTGGTCCACGATCCGTTGATGGACCCACAGACCATAGATGGGGTCCCATCATTGGGGTCCAAGACTTAGTGGTCTCTAATCCCACCTACGACCGACCTGTACGGTCTGTGGTTAGACCTACGAACCGTAGGTCTGGCCGTAGGAAAGGGTTAGCAGCTATTTAGAGGAAAATGATTATTGGGTCAACTTCAAACAAGTCATATATTTTAGCACAAAATGAATTAGGTGGCCCATGACCTATCAAATTAAAGATTATTGAATCCTCTTTTCAACGCCAATGAGTTTGCTAAAGTCCAAGTTTGAAGTAAGAAGTTATGCTCGTTTTAGTGAAGCCCTGTCAAGTAGGCCACGAACCATGACCCCGTTGATGGGCAGTGATTCAAATACATCCTGTCAGTCCACTCGTGAGTGGCACTTCAGCAGCTTTAAGTTAGGGTCATTTTTGTCCTTTCCCTATGCATTGGGGCACTTAAACTACGTCGATGATGCCTAAACTATGCCATGTTACTCAGTCTAAGCCTAATAACCTAGTTAGACATACCCAGAACCCTTATTCTCCAAAAATCATCCAAATTATACGAAAAGAAGAGAAAAAGGCACCAGTTTCTTTCAACAACAAGCAGTAGTGTTCTTCAAAGTTCAACGCCGAAATCCAAAGGATTTCTCCGTAGATTTCGTCACCAGGTATGTGGATTTCACTAGTGGGTTCCATTCATCCACTAGGTCCCTAGAATTCAGTCAGTTCATTGATTCCACATAACTTGTTTAGACCTAGGGTTTGTAAGATCTTGGGAATTATGGTGATTACAGCTGCTATAGTATCCATAATCTAAATAACATTTTTTCTTTGAAACATTGCTTAATTCATTGTATAAAACTCAGAACCCTAGTTTATGTAAATTATCTTAGTTCATGAACTATATACACTAGGTTAGTTAAACAGAAAATCATTCTCCAAATTTCAAATGTCACATTCACAGTATATAAATGTTGCATTCTCAGTTAGCATGTCAGTATTTTGAGCTATTCAGTATTTAGTGCATTTTAGCTCTGTATGTATTCAGTTGGGAGTAGAATTAGCACCGAGTTGGACTAGGGTTCAGCGTACCCTCATAGTCCAAGAGCTACGTGCCTGCGTAAGATTATAAGTCCTTTCTGTTGGGCATCAATATTAGTGATCACGCCACAGTCATGCCTTTATACCCCTGCAAGGTATATTGGGTCCTCTCGATGAGGCGTATACATCAGACTCTTCATTTAGGTCACGTGGTTTATGTCGGTTAATAGTAGCTCCCACAGTCAAACTTTTAGTACATTGACCAGGTTTTTCAGCATTTACTTTAGTAATCAGTTCCGCATGTTATCTTCATGATTAGTACTTGGTCATTATATTCAGTTTAGTTTTTCAGTTATATTTCAGTATTTATATATTTGCTCACGTTACATCATTGCTCAGTTATGTATTATTCAGCTTATATATTTTTTATTCATCTTAGTGTCTGTATCCTGCATGCTCAGTACATTCCAAGTACTAACGCATAATTTGCACTACATCGTTTCATTATATAGGTTCAGCCACTCAGCATCTAGATCACGCTTAGATCTAATTCTCGATCCGAATTCAGTAGCTTCAGTGGTGAGTCCTCATACTTCAAGGACAAAGACATGCTTTCCATTTTAGTTTTTATTTCCAGTTTTAAGTTTTGTTAGAGTTAACTGGGGGCATGTCCCAGCAACTCAATTCAGTAGAGGTTTTTCAGATATAGTAATAGATCCATCTTGAGTTTTTAAGTGGTTGTCATTTATCATTAAACTCTTAGTAAGTTTTATATATTCAGACTAGTTGGGTTTTCCCCATTTCAGATATTCACTATTTTAGCTTCCGCATAGTATATGTTTTACTCAGTTATTTTCAGTATGCTTGATATATGTCAGACTTAGAGTTAGCTTGGGGTCACTCGTGATCCTAGGTCCTGTGTTACGTCTAGTGGTAGCCTCGAGACGTGAAAAACTTGGTATCAGAGAATTAGGTTCAAGACTCCCATCCCGAACCATGAGGTTACGAATGCAGAATTTCAAAATGCGATCCAACTCTTGGATCAGAGTGTGGCCAATCAAAACAATCACCAGGCTACAGTTTCTACAAACATTAATGGTGGATCAGCTACATCTAGGGTTTGAGACTTTGCTCCTATGAATTGCTAGAATTTCTAGGGTCAAAGGTTGGTGAGGACCCACAGAACTTCGTTGATGAGGTTAACAAGATTCTTCGAGTAATGCAAGTGACTGGTACTGAGAGTGTTGAGTTAGCATCCTATCAACTCAAGAATGTTGCTCATATTTGGTTCATGCAGTGGAAAGATAAGAGGAGTGCAGATGCAGCTCTTGTAACTTGGGATTGTTTTATAGGAGCTTTCCTAGACAGGTTCTTCCCAAGGGAGTTGAGAGAAGCTAAGGCACAAGAGTTTTTGAACTTGAAGTAGGGTTCAATGTCGGTCCAAGAATATGAGGTGAAGTTCACCCAGATCTCCAGGTATGCTCCCCACATAGTTGCCGATCCAAGGGCACAAATGAGTAAGTTCTTGTTTGGGGTATCTGATCTGGTGAGACCGAGTGCAGGAATGTTATGCTTCTAGGGGATATGGCTATCTCCAGAATAATGACTAATGCTCAGCAGGTTGAGGGAGATAATCTTAGGGAAATGATTAAGGATAACAAAAAGGCCAGAATAGGAAATTATGAATACTCACAACAAAAGTCGGGCGGTGGGAATCACTCATAGTTTCAGCAAAGGACTACAACCCTAGCACCTTCATCAGCTAGTGCTTCATCCCCAGATTTGGACAGGATCTGAAAGGTAGGGCATGAGGCTCTAAGTCAGAGGATAGCACTTCATGTAACAGAACTTTACCAACTTGCCCAAAGTGTGGTCAGAACCATCCGGGCGAGTGTCTGGAAAACATGGAAGGGTGCTTTAGGTGTGTCAAGTCTGGTCATAGGTTAAGGGATTTCCCTTCTGCCAGGCAAGGACAAGGAGGTAACAAGGCTCAGTCTACTACTTCAACAGCGCTAGCAGGTCGCCTCACTCAGCAGGGTGCCTCATCTGGTACAGGTGGCGATCAGCGCCAGAATAGGTTGTATGCTCTCCAAGCTAGCCAGGACCAGGAAGATTCTCCTGATGTGGTCACTGGAACATTACGAGTCTTTCATTCGGATGTTTATGCATTGTTAGATCCAGAGGTTACACTGTCTTTTGTAACTCCCTATATAAAAGTAAACTTCGATGTCAGTCTAGAAACTCTCTCAGAACCCTTCTCAGTCTGTACTCCAGTTGGTGACCTAGTATAGCTAGACAGGTATACAGAAATTTCCCTGTCATAATTTTCCAGAAAGTCACCTCAGCAGATCTTGTAGAGTTAGAAATGGTATATTTCGATTTCATTCTAGGCATGGATTAGTTACATTCCTGTTATGCCTAAGTCGATTGTAGAACTAGGATCGTTCGGTTTCAGTTTCCAAACGATCCGGTCTTAGAGTGGAAGGGTAGTAGCTCACTACCTATAGGTCGATTTATCTCTTACCTTAAGGCAGGAAGATGATCTCCAAAGGGTATATCTATCATCTAGTTCGAGTTAAGGATTTATTCTTTGAAACCCCAACTCTTGAGTCAGTCCCAGTAGTAAATGAGTTTCCAAAAGATCTTCCCAGAGTTCCTCCAGAAAAGGAAATCGACTTCAGAATAGATCTCCTCCCAGATACCCAACCTATTTTGATTCCTCCTTAAAGATTGGCTCCAGCCGAGCTTAAGAAGTTGAAATAGCAGTTGAAAGACCTTCTAGATAAAGGCTTCATCAGACCCAGTATCTCTCCATTGGGTGCTCCAGTGTTGTTTGTGCGCAAGAAATATGGTTCTCTACGAATGTGCATTGACTATCAGTAGTTGAAAAAAGTCACGATCAAGAATAAATATCATATCCCTAGGATTGATGACTTGTTTGACCAACTTCAGGGTGCTAGTTACTTTTCTAAGACATACCTCATATCCATCTATCATCAGCTCAGAGTCAGAGATAGTGACATTCCAAAGACAGTCTTTAGAACTCGGTATGGTCATTATGAATTTGTAGTTATGTCTTTTGGACTAACAAATTCCCGTGCAGCTTTCATGGACTTAATGAACAGGGTGTTCAAACAATATTTGGACTTGTTCGTTATCATCTTTATTGATGGATCCTTATTTATTCTCAGAGTGATGAGGAGCATGCGACTCATCTGAGAGTTGTTCTACAAACTCTCAAAGATCGCCAGCTATTTGCTAAGTTCACCAAATGTGAATTGTGGTTACAATCTATCACTTTCCTTGGTCATGTGGTATCCAGCGAAGGGATCTGAATGGATTCTCCAAAAATTGAGGCACTACAGCACTGGCCTAGACCCATCTCTCCAACAGATATCAAAAGTTTCGTGGGTTTGGCCGGTTATTACAGGAGGTTTGTTGAAGGATTTTCATCCATAGCTTCCCCATTGACCAAGTTGACTCAGAAGAAGTTCAAATTTCAATTGTTAGATGAGTGTGAGAAAAGCTTCTCAAAACTGAAAGACTAGGTTGACTACAGCTCCCGTCTTGACTCTACCAAATGGTTCAGATGGTTATGTGATTTATTGTGATGCCTCTAAGGTCGACCTAGGTTGTGTGTTGATGCAGCGAGGTAAGGTCATAGCTTATGCTTCTAGACAAGTTAAGGTCCACGAGAAGAATTACCTGAATCATGGCCTTAAACTTACAGCCATAGTATTTGCCCTAAAGATTTGGAGACATTACTTGTATGGTGTTCATGTTGATGTGTTCACAGATCATAAGAGCCTCCAGTATGTGTTCACCTTAAAAGAGTTAAATCTTCGTCATAGGAGATGGCTTGAATTCCTCAAAGACTATGACATGAATGTGTTTTACCATCCGGGTAAGGCCAATGTAGTGGTTGATACTCTCAGCAGACTGTCTATGGGTAGTGTAGAACATGTTGAGGAAGAAAAGAAAGAGTTAGCCAAAGATGTTCACCGGCTTGCTCACTTAGGAGTTTGCCTTACGAACACATCAGATGGTGGTGTGATAGTTCAGAATGGATCAGAATCTTCATTGATAGCGAAGGTTAAGGAAAAGCACGACAGTGATCCTATATTACTTCAGTTGAAAGGTACAGTTCATCAGCAGAATGTTGAGGTTTTCTCCCAAGGGGGAGATGGTGTGCTTCGTACCAGAATCGGTTATGTGTTCCTAATATGGGTGAGTTGAGGCGGCAGATCCTTACAGAAGTTCATAACTCCAGGTATTCCATTCATCCAGATGCCACTAAGATGTACCGTGATCTACAGGAAATTCTTTTGCTGGAACGACATGAAGAATGACATAGTAGACTTTGTGGCTAAGTGTCCTAACTATCAACAGGTTAAGGTAGAACATCAAAAACCAGGAGGTATGACTCAAGAGATTAACATTCCTACATGGAAGTAGGAAATGATAAACATGGACTTCATTACGAGTTTACCTCGTACTCGCAGATAGCATGACTCCATTTGGGTGATAGTGGATAGAGACACTAAGTCCACTCACTTCTTGGCTGTCAAGACTACAGATTCAACGGAGGACTATGCCAAACTCTACATCAATGAGATAGTTAGGTTGCATGGGGTTCCCTTGTCTATCATCTCAGATAGAGGTCCTTAGTTTACCTCTCATTCTAGAAATCCTTTTAGAAAGGTCTTGATACTCAGGTAAATCTCAGTACAACATTTCATCCACAAACAGATGGTCAGGCAGAGCGTACCATTTAGACCTTAGAGGACCTGTTGAAAGCTTATGTGATCGATTTCAAGGGTAGTTGGGATGATCACCTACCTCTCATAGAGTTCACATATAATAATAGCTTTCATTCTAGTATTCAGATGGGCCCGTATGAGGCACTATATGGGTGTAGATGCAGGTCTCCAATTGGTTGGTTTGAAGTAGGTGAATCAGTCTTGATTGGGCCAGCTTCCGTTCGTAAGGCTATGGAGAAATTTCAACTCATCAGAGATAGCCTCAAGACAGCTCAAAGTCGTCAGAAGTCCTATGCAGATGTGAGGAGAAGGGACTTAGAGTTTGAAATTGATGATTGGGTTTTCCTGACGGTGTCACCTATGAAGGGGGTGATGAGATTTGGCAAGAAAGGAAAGCTCAGTCCCAGATATGTAGGTCCATACTAAATCCAAAAAAAGGTTGGTAATGTGGCTTATGAGTTAGAGTTGCAAACAAAACTAGCAGCGGTTCATCTATTCTTTCACATTTCCCTGTTGAAAAAGTGTGTGGGTGATCTAGCATCGATAGTACCATTAGAGAGTGTGGTTGTGAAGGATAGTCTCACTTATGAAGAGGTGCCAGTTGAAATTCTTGATTGTCAAGTTCGTAGGTTGAGAAATAAGGAAGTGGCTTCGATAAAGGTTTTGTGGAGGAGTCAATCCGTAGAAGGACCTACTTGGAAAGAAGAAGCATCCATGATAGCCAAGTATCCACACCTCTTTTATTCCTATTCTGTTTCAGCTTGAAGTAATAGTTCCTCTCTAGTCTCTCAGTTTACTTTTGTGTATTTCAGTCTCAGTCTCTTATTCCCTCAGTTATTCTTGCATATCAGCATATTTGCATGTTCATGGAACTCAGTTCAGTTAGATATCAGTTTCTAGTACTTAGTGGTAGGGATTGCAGCTCCTTCCCTCCATACTCAACTTGTTTAGACTTCATTCGAGGATGAATGTTCCCAAGGGGGAGATATTGTAACACCTCTGATTCGAGAAGATAGAAAAATCAAGCTTTCCAGGGACTGGTGTCAGAACCAATGGAATCCATCGACAGACTATGTGTCAGACCACATACCGTAGGTAAAGTCCCAACGTTGAGTCCTAGACTTAGGGGAATTTCAGGATCAAAAGATGAGACATACGGTCGTGGTCCACGGTCTGTTGATGGACCCACGGACCATAGGTGGGGTCTCGTCATTGGGGTCCAAGACTCTGTGGTCTCAAATCACACCCGTGGCCGGCATGTACGATTCGTGGTTAGACCTATGGACTGTACGGCTGGCCGTAGGTGAGGGTCAGCAGCTATTTAGAGGAAAATGGTTGTTGGGTCAACTTCAGATAGTCATATATTTTAGCACAAAATAAATTAAGTGGCTCATTACCTATCAAATTAAAGATAATTGAATCATCTTTCCAACGCCACCAAGTTTGCTAAATTCAAAGATTGGAGTAAAAGGTTATGCTAATTTTAGTGAAGCCCTGTCAGGCAGGCCATGAACCATGACCTAGTTGACGGGCAGTGGTTCAAACGACGAAGCATCAGTCCACTCTTGAGTGGCACATTGTCAGCTTTAAAGTAGGGACGTGTTTGTCCTTTCCTTATAGATTGGGGCACTTAAACTATGTCGTTTTACTCAATCGGGGCCTAATAACCTATTCAGACATACCCAGAACCCTCATTCTCCAAAAATCATCCAAATTAGAATGAAAATAAAAGACAGAGGCGCCAGTTTCTTTGAAGATTAAGCAGCAGTGTTCTTCAAAGTTCAGCCCTGAAATCCAAAGGATTTATTCGTATATTTGGTCACCAGCATGTGGGATTCACTACTGGATTCCTTTCATCCACTAGATCCCTAGAAATCAGTCAGTTCCTTGTTCCATAAAACTTGTTTGGACCAAGGGTTTGTAAAATCTTGGGAATTATGGTGATTTCAGCTGCTATAGTATCCATAATCTAAAAAAGATATTTTCTTGGAAATGTTGCTTAATTCCTTGTATAAAACTCAGAACCCTAGTTTGTGTAAATTCTCTTAGTTCATGAATTATACTTACTAGGTCTGTTAAACAGAAAATCAGACTCCAGACTTCGAATGTCACATTCTTAGTATATAAATGTTTCATTATCAGTTAGCATGTCAGTATTTTGAGCTATTCAGTATTTAGTGCATTTTAGCTTTGTATGTATTTAGTTGGGAGTAGACTTAGCACCGAGTTGGACTAGGGTTCAGCGTACCCTCATTGTCCCAGAACTACATGCTTGTGTAGGATTATAAGTCCCCTCTGTTGGGCATGAATATTAGTGATCACACCACAGTCATGCCTTTATACCCCTGGCAAGGTATATTGAGTCCTCTCGATGGGGAGTATACATCAGACTCCACGTTTAGCTCACGTGCTTTATGTCGGTTAATAGTAGCTCCCACAGTCAGAGTCTTGGTGCATTGACTAAGTTTTTCGTCATTTACTTCAGTAATCAATTCAACATGTTATCTTCATGATTAGTACTTAGTCATTGCATTCACTTTAGTTTTTCAGTTATATTTCAGTAAATATATCTTTTCTTAGATTACATCATTGCTCAGTTATGTATTGTTCAGCTTATATATCTTTTATTCAGATTAGTAACTATATCTTGCATGCTCAGTACATTCCAAGTACTGACGCATACTTTGCGCTACATCATTTCATGATATAAGTTAGGGCACTCAGCATCCAGATCACGCTTAGACCGATTCTCGATCCGACTTCAGCAGCTTCAGTGGTGAGTCCTCATACTTCGAGGACTATAGACATGCTTTCCATTTTAGTTTTTATTTCCAGTTTTCAGTTTAGTTAGAGTTAACTGAAGGCATGTCCTAGCAACTCAATTTAGTAGAGGCTTTTTTCAGACATAGTAATAGATTCATCTTGAGTAGTTAAGTGGTTTTTAGTTATCACTAAACTCTTAGTATGCTTTATATGTTCAGACTAGTTGGGTTTTTCCCCAATTTTAGATATCCACTCTTTTAACTTCCGCATAGTATATTTTTTACTCAGTTATTTTCAGTATGCTTCATATATGCCAGACTCAGGGTTACCTTGGGGTCACTCGTGATCCTATGTCTTGTGTTATGTCTAGGGGTATTCTCGGGGTGTGATAATTTTGGAGGGACAAAATCGTAGAGGTAAAAGGGTGTATACAAAAAAGATGGAAGGAGGGAATAGTGTGGCAGTTGTTAATGTAGGAGGGAGTGTTTTGAAAGGTACACTGGGGAATCCACTTGATTTTTTGGTGCAACATATTTCGTATACACTTCATAAGGTGAAACACCAATGTCCACTCTATCATGCTGATGGAAAGTCCGTAGACGAGTATTTGGATAAAAAGTAGAGGCTTCTTACAACGAACTTTTGGAAAAGGCAAGAAAGGCTAGGCAAGAGTTATCTCAGGTTGTTCTCTGGTAGAGACATTGGAGACTTTGCGAAAGGATTTTGGTGTTGCAATGAATGTTGAGGAGATTGGCTTGTTTAACTAGTAGCTGGAAAATTTGGAATATGCAAATGCAGGTTTGCTTTCACAGCTTTCCTTAATAGTTTGGGACCAAGATGACCCCTATGATATGGGAGGGGATCACTGCTTCTTGCCAGGTGGTAACGGAATATTAGTTGATGCCCTGACTCAAAATGTGGCTACTATTTTTGAAAAAAGTGTGCATGCCATTCGTTATGGTAGAGACAGTGTGAAGGTAAATTATTGGGGCCAATTATTTGAGCGAGATATGGCATTTTTCACCGTTCCTCTCAGAGTTTTTAAGAGTGGTTCTATTAGATTCATTCTAGAGTTCCCTCAACAAAAGTTGGACACAGTAAAACGATTGAGTTTTGGAATGTTAAATAAGGAGTCATGTTATTCTTGTATGTGTTTTGGACCTCCAATGTTGATATATTTGGTCATGTTGTTGATGATTCTAGCTTTCGGGATGATGGAAAGCCTGTAGACGAGAATTTGGATAAAAAAAAGTGGAGGCTGCTTATAATGTACTTTTGGATTAGGCAAGCAAGCTCCGACAAGAAGTTGTCTCATGGAAGCACAGATCCATATTGTCATTACAAGAATATTCAAACTAGGAGGAAGCCAGTTCCCTTACCACAAACCAGCCAAAGGGTCAATTTCTTACTTTCCAGAGTCAAGAGGCGTAGAGCTAAAGCACCTCACAATTACATTAGTTCTGATATCCCCAACAGATAAAGTGGTTCCATTGCCTCTACCAAAATTTTTAGCCTTCATGAGAAACAACTTAAAATGGGGATCTATGAAGAAGCTGAAACTTTGAACAAAAAAAAGAAAGGGCATACTAAAGGAAAGAAATATGAAAGAGGAAGCTTAAGGGAAGGACTCATACCTGACTATTTTTTACTTGACAGTGGTTGCTCTTCACTTTATAACACCTGCAAACGACATAAATATGAAATGTTACCCTCAAGTATAATATACGCTACAGCTGTAAATGACATAAATATCAAGAACGATAAAATCAGCATGTAGTTGAATTGACCAACAGAAACAAATGACAAAGACAACTAAAATATTTAAAAGTAAACAATGAAACAAAACAAAAACCAAAAACAAAAGAAAATGCAGAAACTAATTTGAATTGACAAATAAAGGATAATTATTTGTCCTTTAATGAATATCTACAAAATCTAGTAATACGTATCATGGACAATTATTGTATTCATATTTTTAGTTTTTAGTGATAGTAGATTTACGGTAAAGTTAAACTATGTAAGTAGCTAAAAGCAGTATCAAGGAGTACAAAAGAGTCTATGAACCTGCATTACAAGATTAGCTCTCCTAGGTAATTATTTAAAGGTATGATCATGCACAGTAGTGCGGTTATTCTTCATCTACATATAATCCTTATAGAGCTTTAAACAAGGAAATAAAGTCCGACTAGACGTTAGATATCAACTTTCTTTTAGCGCTAAACAAAAAGATGGTGTTAAAACAACTATATTTAGTAATATATTTTCTAACTCTAATAGGTAAATATAGCCTTAGGAAATGACTATTAAAATGACCTTTTATTGTTGCATATGAATGTGGTATGTATTAGTAAACATTTCATACTTTTAAATTTCTCAACTCTTTTGCACATGAATGTGGTCTATATTAGTGTATCAATAAATATAACATTTCAATTTCTTTATCTCTAAAGAGTAACTACGAAAATTAATGCATTGGTTTTGTAAGGATAAATTATACTTTAAGGGTAAAATGGTTAGTCAACTTTTGGAGTACTTTTTGGACTTTCAATATTTTACTTTAAATATTCCCATTTTAGTCTTGGGGCATGCATGTAGCACATCTACCGTGTTGCCAATAAGTAAATATTATTTTACAAAATCACGTGAATAATATTTAAAAATATCGACTAAGTATAAAAATTAAGAATGATTAATGGTTATCCTATTTAGCTAGCTCGATGAAGGAAACAACACACCATCTCATAGAAATCCACAAATGCTTGATAGTAATTTTTATGTTTTGGTTTTGTATTTACACGATTCATGTGCCAAGGGTCTATTGGAAATAACCTCTCTACCTCCCAAGTAGGGGTAAGGTCCTCGTACACACTACTGTCCACAGACCCAACTTGTGGGACTACACGAGGTATGTTGTTATTGTAGTAGTAGTAACTATTACACCTTTTTTAGAAAACAAATTTAAATGGAAAGATTGATTTTTAGAGACCGAACAAATTAAAAGATTGAAAAATATTGTCACTTTTTCAAGATGAATTGTGTGAATTACTTTTCATAAGTTTTATAGCAACAAATTGTGTTACAATATCTCCTCTCTAATTCATCGTTGTCCGTTTAAACCCTAGCTATTTGAGAAAACTCTACTTATATTTAAAATCATATGCCCTTGAATATATTAATCTTGAAATACGACACAGTTTCAAAATTAAGAATGTGAATTTTTTTAAAAGATTGAGTTCAACACACTTGTTCATTATATAAAGCTTTACTGATTTTGAAACTTAAAATCACTTAATGATGTTAGTTATTCTTTAATCTTTTTGAATATCTTTTAGGTCCTAGAAAAATATCCTTTATTATGTTCTTTTACTTCTAAGTATGTGCTTGTAATAGACACAAGTACTTGCACATAACATCAAAAACTAAATTTACACTTGCTCATTAATTTTACATTGTTGTCTATTACAATGTTTCCTTAACTTTTTCTACAGCCTATGTGTGGGCATATCATGAGAGGTAAGATTAGAAATGAAGTTATTCAGAAAGAGGCGGGAGTAGCCCTCATGGAGGACAAGATGCGGAAGTGAAGATGAGATGGATCAGTCATGTAAAGAGAAGATGTGTAGATGCCCCGGTTATGAGGTGTGAAAGGCTGGCCGTTGTAGAATTGAGGATGGGTAGAGGTAGGCCAAAGAATTATTGGGGGTGATGTGACTATGCATGATATTGCATAACCTCAGCTCACCGAGGACATGGTTCTTGATAGGAGGGTGTGGGGGTCGAAAATTAGGACACAAGGCAGGTAGGCGAGCATATTTCTTCCCCATTCTCATTGAAAAAGTCAAGGGACACACCTATAGAGGAAGTGAGGGTGTTTTTATAACCATAGAACCACTAAGGTGTAACCTGCTATGTATATTGAAAATGTTATTGATGATCCAGACTTGCCATCTATACAAGGTAGAACTTCAAATCACCAATTTACTTTGTTCAAATAATTGACTATAGAGTTGTGGTCTTTTGATGTACTTGTGATGAAAGACTGATATTAATAAAGTCTAGGTCTTATTATTCATTTAAGTTGTTGATTATTAATATTCTCCTGATGCATTTGCAATGAAAGAATGATATTAATTATTCCCAATTTTAGTGTTAATGTATTAGAGTTGTGTATTGCAGTCCTTTATCATGTCAGGATCTTGTTTCAATCTTGTTTATTACACATGAATATGATTGAGTTTAAGGTTTCTTTTTAGTTCTGAAACAATGTTTGAATATTTTTAACTCTGACTGAGGTTAGTTTAGTTGTGTTCTATTTCATCCTTGTAACTATGTGTTGTTTGATGAAGTACGCAATTGAAACTCTCTCTGGTTATACTATTAAACAGAAACTAGCATCGTTAATTATACAACATAAGCTTGATATCAGTTAATGTCTTTTCTGATGAACACAAATAGGGTACCAAAATGAGCCCAAATATAGGTAATCCATCCAACCCGTCCAAAATTTCATGGGTTGGGTTCAACATAATTTTAATTGAGTTCAATCTCAACCTATTCAAGTTTTAATCCATTTTAAAAGTATCTTCAACTGAGCCCAATTTAATCTACAATTTCAACATGTTTGAAGACTCCTATATTTGTATTGATGTAATGTATGTTCTTATATTGAAGGTATTAATTACTATCTATATTATATCTTCTGAGATTTATGTATCCATTAGTAACTTCATTTTTAACCCATTTGAGCCCAAATTAAACTTGGGTTGGGGGGAGGGTGGAGGGGGGGTGGTTCAAGACCCAATCAAATTTTGTATTTCAACACATTTTAATATCTTCAATGTCAACCAAACCTGCTCATTTGACTCCCCTAAACACAACACAAATTTTTTACAAAGAAAAAATGGCTTAAAACTCATCGCTCCTCATTCTAATATGTTGATCCGCTCTCATGCATTAGCACTAGAGTTCACCTGAGGACAGAAGAAAATATAATTATAACGTCCAAGAAAAAAGTATTCTTGTAATTATTTTTGTGACATCATTTGATATTCAGAATGCACTAGCCTGATTAATTTAGATTCTATAGCACTTGAATTGTATTATTCAAGTGTTTTTTGCTTGTCAAAAATCCGACTTCTACAATTGGTAGGTTTCTTCTTCTTTATTCAGGATTGGTAGGTTTCTAAATTATTAAAACGCAAAAGGGTCGAAATTGCTCCAGAACTATGCGAAATAGATCATTTATACCCTCGTTACATTTTGGGATCAAAAATACCCCCCGCTGTTATTCCAAGAGACCGCAAATACCCTTAAGAGCTAACAACCCAAATTTTTAATGACGTGGTAAGCCATGTGGGATTGATCCCTTCACCTAAGCTGCCAACTAGGATTCCCACTAATTCATTCTTGCTAACCCATCAATTCATCCTCCTAAATCAAATCCTAGTTTTCAGAGAAAAAATAAATCTTTTCCATTAAAGTTTCAAGTAATGGGTTTTTTAGTTTAGTTTTCAAGAAGTTTCCACTAAATTTTATTTGTTCATCAGGTTTTTAATTTTGAAGTTAGTTTCCAAGAAATGGGTTTTTTAGTTTGGTTTTCAAGCAATGGATTATTTGGTTTAGTTTTCAAGCAATGGGTAAGATGAATAAGGTTCTACCCGGTCGGAATTTATATGGCTGAGAGACCAAAAAGGTAGAATTTTAGTGGTCCAAAAGCCAGTGACAGTCGTCGGAGATGGCGGAGATGGCGGTGAGGCGATGGCGGCGGAGGCGTATTTCGCACATAGGAGGTTTGGGCAAGGGATGTGGAAGAGGTGAGGAGAAGTAGGGATTGAGGAGTTTAGTGTGGAATTAGGGAAGAAATATGAGAGGAAAGAAGAGAGGCTTTCCAATCATGATTTTGTTTAAGATATCAGAAATTTTATCTCCAATGGTGATTGAGATTGGGATTTTTTTTAATTTTCCTTATTCTTTTATTATTCGATTTTACTATTATCTGATAGTTTCAAGCAATTAGTATGGTCATGTTTATGCATCAAATCTGGAGAAGGAGCCTTATTCTAAAACCAAGTTGGCTAAAACCAGACGGGAACAAAATTACATTGATTCTTGTTACAAGTTACAACAAACAAAATCTTTATTTTAAGACGGGAGATTATACAATTTACCTAACTTGTTTTGGTTTTAGAGGTGTAATGTTTAGACTTTTTTTATGCAATTAAATTATCACTTACTAAATTCATGAAGAAAAAAAAGGCTCACTGATGGTAAGGGTACAATGAATAATGAAGGGGAATTTAATTTAATTTGGATAGATGAATTGATGGGTTAGTAAGCATAGGTTAGAGGAAACCCCAGTTGGCAACTTAGGTGGAGGGAGTAGTCCCAGGTGACTTGCCACATCATTAAAAATTTGGGTTGTTAACTTTGGAGGGTATTTGTGGTCTCTTGGGATAACAGCGGGGGTATTTTTTATCCAAAAATGTAACGAAGGGTATAAGTGATCTATTTCACAAAGTTCAGGGGTAATTTTGACCCTTTTCTGTTATTAAAAGTCATTTTTCATGGTTTTCCCATGTTACAACTTTCATATTAATGTGTTCGATATAGATTAATTGTTCGGTTAAAGTAGTGTGGCATGTAATACAAAAACCAAGGAACTCACGGGACGAGAAGCTCTTAAACAAAGTTGTGTATTTGTAAGGAAAATAACGAGAGCGAGTTCGGAAAGGAAATTGCATTTCTTTTGTTATTTTATTTGAAGTCATCACTAGGGTTGTGAGGGGTTAGGTTTCACCCCTACAATGTTTATCTATTCAAAAAGGTTCAAAATTTAGATGGGGAAATAGACCAAACCTCTAACAAGAAATCGACTGCAAAAAAAATTTCCAATGAAAGAGGAAAAGCCCATCAGCCTATAAAATATCCTTTTCCTATATGCAAGAATCTCCTTCACTAATAATAAAATTCATATCTTATTCTCATGTAAAGACACGACCTTTTATTTAGTTATTTTAAACCTTTAAACTCTTATAATGACCCTTGGGGTCATTTGTGTTTTATGCATGCTTTTCATATTTCCCTCCTTCTCATGGCTTCCTTAAATCATTTGTGTGGTGATGGGTTGGGTGGCACTCTTTCCGAGGTGTTTGGTTGAGTTTGGTGTGAGTGTTGGAAGCTTAAAGCTAGAAAGGGATAACTTTAGTCAACATTCAAATATTCTGGCATCGAATCAGAATTCCATTAGTTCCATCAGCTTTGGAAGGGCCACTTTGGTCTAGTGTGATGATCGGTTTAGGTTTTGAGGCTTCCATTTGGAGTTAGTGCAATTAGGCATTTTAGCTTTTCAGTTTAGCCAAATGATTGACTCACGTCACCTTTCTTGGTAGACGTGTATGAAATCAAACTCTGGCAATGCGGTTAGCTCTGTAATGCCAAGTTTGGTCTAGAACAACCTTTGATTTGTATCCCAAGGGTGTAGGGGTGAGAATTTCAAAAAGTGTTTCTAGAAGATCTTCCTAGAGTCCCTCTGAAAGGGAAACTAATTTCTCACTAGACCCTCTTCAAAATACCCAACCAATCTCTATTCCTCCTTAAATAATGGCTACATTTGAGCTTAAATAGTTATAATGTCAGTTAAAGGACCTTGTAGATAAAGGTTTCATCACACTCAACATCTCTATGGGGTGCTCCAATTCTCTTCATTGTCCCCTCAGAATGGGCATCGATTATCGTTAGATGAACAAGGTCACAATCAAGAATAAGTATCCCATCCCTAGGATTGATGAAATGATCAACCAACTTTTAAGGTGCAAGTTTCTTTTTTAAGATCGACCTCTAATTAGGCTATCACCAGCTCAAAGTCATTGAATGTGACATTCCAAAGATAGCCTTCAGAACTTGGTATAGTCACTATGAATTTGTTGTTATGTCGTTTGGACTAAAGAATGCTCCTACAACTTTCATGGACGTGATGAACAGGGTGTTCAAATACTATTTGGATATGTTCAACATTGTCTTCATAGATGACATTCTTCTTTATTCATAACAAGGAAGAGCATACAAGTCATTTGAGGATTATCTTGCAGATTCTTAAGAACCGCCAATTGTTTTGTAAGTTTATCAACTATGAATTTTGGTTGAGATCAATAGAATTCTTTGGTCATATAGTCTTTGTAGAGGGCATTCAAGTTGATACTCAAAACACTGAAGCATTTAAGAAATGGCCTAGACCACTTTCTCCTTTAGATATTAGGAATTTATTGGGTTTAGCTTGTTATTTCAGATAGTTTGTTGAAGTGTTTTCATCTATAGATTCTCCTTTGTCTATATTTACTAAAAAGAAGGTATAATTTCAATGCTCCAAATTTTTTTAGAAGAGTTTTTAGGAGTTGAATACTCAACTTACTTCAGTTTTGACTCCACTAGAGGGTTCAAATGTATTTGTGGTATATTATGATGCTTCGAGAATTTACGATGGTTGTGTGTTGATAAAACATTGTAAGGTCATAGATTAGGCTTCCAGGCAACTCATGGTTCATGAGAATAATTACCTAACTCATGATCTACTGTTAGTAGTAGTAGTGTTCGTCTTGATGATCTAGAGGCACTATCTTTATGGTGTTCACGTGGATATGCTTACAGGCCATAGAAGTCTTCAATATTTGTTCAAACAAAATAACATAAATCTTTGCCAGAGGAGATGGCTTGTGATGGATGTTAAGGCAAAACATGATGAGGATCTAACATTGGTTAAGCTGAAGAAGCAATCCTTAAGAATACTATATAGGTTTTCTTCCTGGGGAAGATGGCGTTCTTCGTTATTTGAATCAGTCATGTATTCTAGATGTTGATGGTTTAAGGTAGTAGATACCATCAGAAGATCATTATTCTTGATATTCTATAATCCCAAGAGCAACTCAGATGTATTGTGATCTACGGGAAGTTTATTCGTGGAATGGTATATAAAATGATATGGCGGAGTTAGGGGCCAAGTCTCCAAATTGCTAATAGGTTAAGGTTGAACATAAAAAAACTAGGGGATATAAATCACGATATCGGTATTCTTATTTGTAAGTAGAGGATTTGAATATGGACTTCATCACAGATTTAGCCCGCACGGGTTGACAACATGATTTGATATGGCTGGTTCTAGGCCCAATGACAAAGTCAACACATTTCCTATCATTAATACTTCTTATTCAGCCGATAATTATGCTAAATTTTAAATTTGGGAGTTCGTAAAGTTTTATGGAGTTCCTTTATCCAACACATCAAATAGGGGTACTCAGTTTGCCTCACAGTTTTGGAAGTCATTTTAGAAAGGCCTTGGTAATCAAGTTAATCTTAGCATAGATTTTTTCCCGAAGACAAATGGTCAAGCTGAACGAACTATTCCGAACTTGAAGGACATGTTAAGAGCTTGTTTGATCGACTTTAAAGGTAATTGGGATGATCACTTACCTCTAATTGAGTTTTCTTATAATAAGATTTACCATTCTAGTATCCATTAGAAGTGTTTTATGGTAGAATGTGAAGATCTCCTATAGGGTTTTTGAGATTGGTGAAGGGACTTGATAGAGCCTGGATCAATTCATAAGGCTATAAGGAAAGTTCAACTTATTAGAGAACGGTTGAGAACAACTCAGAGTACATAGAAATTATATGTAAATGTGAGGAGAAGAGAACTTGAGTTTGCTATTGATGAATGGGTATATCTGACGCCCATGAAAGGGGTGATAAGATTTGGCAAGAAAGGAAAATTCAGTCCCCGCTATGTAAGTCCTTAGTAGATTGTGAGGCACTTTGATAATATGGCCTATGATCTAGATTTACTTGCGGAGTTGGTTTTAGCGCATCCGATGTTTATTGTGTTCTTGTTGAAGAAGTGCATTGGTGATCCAACTACAGTTGTGCTTTTAGAGAGTGTTGGTGTGAAAGATAATCTCTCTTACAAAGAGGTTCGAGTTGTGATTCTTGACTGTCAGGTTTGTAAGTTGAGGAATATGAAAGTCTCTTCAGTATAAGTCCCTTGGATAAATAAGTTTGTTGATGGACCTTCTTTGAAAGGAGAAACACACATGACAACCAAGTACCCCCACCTTCTTTCCTTCCAATTCAGTTCCACTGTGAGGTAATAATTCCTCCCGATTATTCCTTTCTGATTCATGTATTTTAGTTGTTCTCGTATCTTAGTAGTATAGATATATGCTTTTTAAATTAGATCACTCTTTATGTTACAGATCGTAGTCAGACACTCCACAAGTTTTTAGTATTTACTTGTCAATCGTTAGTTTTCAGTCTTAGGATTGTAGATATTTCCCTACTTTTTTCAGCTTATTTAAACTCCATTCAAGGACAAATATTCCCAAAGTAAAGATATTGTAACACCCCGGATGCTTCAAGTTCAGATCAACTCATGAAAAATTCAGAAATCAATGTTTGCAAATAAAGTTGGGGTTTTATAGACACCATCTTAAGGGCGTAGAACGAACCACAGACCGTAGATGGGATCCATAGATCAACTTCAGAAACCAATGATTTCATCCTGAGTTTTATGAACCTATTATATGGGTTGTAAATACTTTTACCAACCGTAGATTGAGCTCGTGAACCAAGCCCTAAAACTTAGAATTTTCTTGAGCATTACGGATTGAGTTTATGGCCCATAGTTAGAACTATGGACTGTAAATTTTGATGATAAATGAAGGTTCAGAAACTCTAAACTTAGGCCTACTTTACATGAGAGGTATCTACGGCCCGTAGAACAATCTGTGGTACATAGATGGTCTCGTAGAAGCTGCCGATGTTAGATTTCTTTATGGATTTTTTTAGTCTGTTTCACTTTTCTAATCCCTATACTATGTCATTTTAGCATATACTCAGTGGGATTATGGAAATTTAGTCGACTTAAATCTCCTCATTCACGCTTAACACTCAAAAGTCAAAATCATTACGCTAAAGCTTCCTCTCAAGCAAGATTTAGGGTTTTTCACCTTCAAGCTCTAGTTCAAGATTCAAGCTAGTGTTTTATTTCTAGGTATGTGGGATTCCATTAATGTGGATTCTTTCACCAACTGAGTCCCAAAAAAAAGCTAGCTTTACGATCCATGATTTCTATAGCAGTTAGGATTTTATGAAAAGCATGATTCTTCATTGTTCCCTCAGTGTTTCTCACAAATGGTTTAAACTATGTGTTTTTATCTATTAAATCAGTATTGTATATAGTAATTTCAGGAACCCTCGGTGTACAAATAATGTATGTCTCAGACTATCAGTTTTAAAATTTTAAGATTCTTTCGTATAAAGTCTCTCAAGTATAGTATGTTTTTATCGGAATTCATGAGCTACTTAGTTGTTATTAGTTTATCATTATAATTCAGTATATTTTCATCAAATTGCTTCATCAGTTAATCAACATATTCTTGTTGGGAGTTTTAGTTAGCACCAAGCGTACCTAGGAATAAAGGCTCACCCATCAGATAAGGACTGAGACCATTAGTTCCAATCACTAAAGGGTCGTTTGGTTGGGAACAAGATATCCCAGGATTAGTTATCATGGGATTATCTATCCTAAGATAACTTATCCTACTATGTATATGGGATAAATTATCTCATCATTATGGCATAAATGGTGGGATAAGTTACCCCAAATATGGTAACCAAATAAGACACAATTTTTTATCCCATCACTATTTATCTTTATTCCTCATACCAAACGACCCCTAATTCCTAGAATTATGAACCACCATAGGATTATAAGGGCCACCCTTCAGGCCAAGACTGACTCCATAGTCCTTTATAGATATTAGCTTGGTGGTGTCGCATTAGCTTAGAACAACCTTTATACTCTAACATAGTATATTGGGCCCTCTTAATAGAGATTATACATCAAACTCATTGTTAGCTCATATGGTTATATGTCAGTTATTAGTAGCTCCCACAGTTCAATCTCAGTTATTGCATGACCATTTAATTAGTTATTTTAGTTTAGTACTTTTCAGTTGCATGTTGTTCTTACTTGGTCATTGGATGATTTCATGTTATTCAATACAATATTTCATGTTCAGAATGTCTAGTTTTTGTGTTTATCATGCATCTCCTGCATTCTACGTAAATTCAAAGTACCAACTGCATACTCTCATGCTATTTTTATTGATAATATAGGTTCAGACGCTCAGCACTCAGGCCACAGTTAGTAGGACTTCATATCCGCTCAGTTGTATTTATTGGTGAGTCCTCATCTTTCGATAATAATATGAATACCTCCTTTTAAGATACTAGGATCATTTTTCCAACATTACCTACTTGTGGGTTATAGTAGGTGTCATCACGACTTGAGAAATCGGGTTGTGACACTTCTAGATTCTCAGGTGCCTCTTTTTCATCTTCGGTTAATCATGGACTGCCCAATAAGCACCAATTTCTTCTACAAAACTACAAAAAGGGTGAGTTTCCATAGTTATTCTCATTCTCAATTATTATTTCTAGATTCTTCTGTTTTCTGTGTTGTTTCAGTTATTTAAGTGATAATTTTTCTCTAAACTTCATTCATGTTTTGGTAAAGCATAGAGTTTCCTTGATTTCCTTTTGAAAAGTTTCTGAATTTTTCTAGTATTCTATTCACCATTTTTTTGATTTTTTATTAAATGATTCGCTTTTTCATTTAATTAGAGTTGAAAAGAGAATAACTTTGCAATGAAGAAGTGACATATAAACATGAGAGAGACATTAAATTCAATATATTTTATCTTTTTTTATGAAGGACATTGATTATGTGATGGTGAGGCTAATTCTTTCAAAATTTAAGTATGTCATTCAAAAAAAATTCAATTTTATTTACTTTTTATTCTTCAATTTGACCTAGTAAGTGTTACTACTTAAGAAAATGCTTGTTTATTTCTCCCAACATGAATTTTAAATCATTTTTCATTTATTTATCTAGTCTCTCATTTGATATCAGAGCAAGCATCTATTGATATGTGTATAAAACAATCTTATCTTAATCATTATCATACTAAATGTGGAAGCCTCATGCTTAAAGTTGAAATACGAAAATATCCTTGAAAAATTGGATAATCATTTTTCCTCTCATAAAAAAGTAAAATTACCTTCAATTAATTGATTAATTTGGACTTAACAAATTAATATGCCTTCAATAAATCAGTGTCCTTCAACGTAAATAGAAAAAAAATATTGTACTCAATGTGTCTCTCTCGTGTTTATACGCAACATTTTAGTTGCTTATCTATTCCCTTCTCAACTTGAATCAAATGATGAAAAAAATCATCTCAGAAAAAAAAAAGTGGCTAATAGAATGCTAGAGAACTCTGAAAATTTTCAAAAACAAATCAAGAAAACTCTATGCTTTACCAAAACTTGAACAAAGTTTAGAGAAAAATTTATAACACAAATCACTGAAGCAACATAGAAAAGAGAAGAATCTAGAAAAAAAAGATAATTTAGAATGTGCACAACTATGAAAAATCACTCTTTTCATAGTTGTTTACATTCTCAATTTTTTTTTTCTAGATTCTTATCCTTTCTGTGTTGTTTCAGTGATTTGTGTGATATTTTTTTCTCTAAACTTTGTTCAAATTTTCCTATAGCATAAATTTTTCTTGGTTTCTTTCTGAAAAATTTCAGAGTTTTTGAGCATTCTATTAGCCACTTTTTTCTGAACTGATTTATTTCATCATTTAATTTAAGTTGGGACGGGAATAGCACAGCAAAAAAAGTGGCATAAAAACACAAGAGAGACACATTGAGTACAATCTTTTTTTGCTATTTTTGTTGAAGGGCACTGATTTATAGAACATATATTAATTTGTTAAGTTCGAATTAATCAATAAATTGAAGGTAATTTAATTTTTTTATGAAAGGAAAAATGATCATTCAATTTTTTCAAGGATATTTTTGTATTTCAAATTTAAGCATGGGGCTTCCCAATTTAATACAGTATGATGATAATTAAGATGAGATTGGTTCATACACATATCAATAGATGTTTTCTCTAATATCAAATTAGAGATAAAATAAATAATTGAAAAAAGATTTGAAATCCATGTTGGACTACAAGGATAAAATTCATTTTGATTTTGAGTTCTACTTCTAAAAAGTAGTGACTATTGAGAAACAAAGTATTTGTACACAAATTTATTGTCTACTTGTTATATTTAATTTAGACCTGGTTTGAGTTGTACCCCCCCGGTTGGGAAATGTACTAGACATATGTTAGGGGGTCAACTTAAGTCATTCTAACCCACTAAGGCAGTCTAAAATCATAATCTCAGCATACCTTTTACTTTTTAACTCACGTTCTAGATTAACTTTAGACAAGCATACAAAGGAAGAACACATAATCACGTCACATGAACAAGTCCCAACTTTGTATTAAACTCGCTTCACAAAGAAGCACACAAATAGTTTATCCCTACCAAATTTGACCAAAAGATATTATGCCTAAGACTGGTCTGCCTATGCCTTTAAATAGGCTATAGCACCCAGTCACATGCCAGGCACATGCCCACGAATTCACTTGACAAGCCAAATTTGAAATTCAAACTACAAATCTTATCTACAATGCTAACAAGTCTCCAACGGCTAGAAACTGCCAAATTCTCCCAACTCCCCACGCATATGTGAGGAACACGCGAGCAACCTTCAGCATTGGCGCCAAAATCACCCTTTAGTCACCCAATATTGTTCCTGCTCATGTGCCAACCATGTGCGTCCTGCCTCGCCCAGCTTTCTATTGAGGGGAAATCTCCTCAATCGCTGCTCTTGTCCAACACTTGGCCTTCAACTTGTTTAGCCATGAACTTGTCACGATCACAACATTGCCTTGCCTTGCCTTAGCCTGCCTAGTCCTTGTCATGCCTTAGCCACGTCTTGCCTCACATGCCTTAGCTTTTCCAGCCCTTGTCATGTCTTAGCCACACTTTGCCTTACATGCCTTAGCCACGCCACTGCCAAGGTCTTCTTTTATTTGAACTTAACCTTGACTAAGTCATTGGTCCTTGACTAGGTTCATACTGTAAAACCCTAGACAAGCCCAAGCCACTCAAACCATCACGCTGAGGGTCTAACACACTTGCCCCACTAGTTGAGCTCATCGTCCTCGATGAGACAGAATCTAGGTAAGCCTGAATCTCTTCTTCAAACTGCCATAGAGAGGTTCCTTTTTTCCCACGTGGCATAACACACCTGCTTTCCCTTCCATTGAACCAGAAACTCTTTTCTCCGATTCTTCTTGCTTTGTCTCAAAGTCCTATGATCCAGAATCTTCTCAATCTGTTCCTTGGACTGTGTCCGTAAAACAGGAGGAGCATGCCTGGTAGCAGACCTTATTGGATGCTCAATATCCTCATGAAAAGGTTTCACAAAACTCACATGAAATGTCTTTCCGGCAACTTCAACCTGAGTGCAACTTCGCCAACTCTTTCTATGACTTCAAATGGTCTGTCATATTTTGAAATCAGCACACGATGAATCGTCTTGCTGCTGATTTTTTCCAGATTTGGGAATTAAGTTTTAGCAACACCTCATCTCCAACTTGAAATTCTAAAGCACGCTGATGTTGGTCAGCATACTTTTTCATCCTCCTGGTTGCCTTCCTCAAGCTATCTTGCGCTTCATCCAGCTTCTCTTGCTTGCCACGTGCATACCTATAAGAAGTAGGACATTTACCTTGGAACTTAGATTTAGCGACTTCTAGTGAGGTGTTAGGTTGCATACCCAACACTAACTCGAACAGGCTCTTTTCTGTTGCTGACGATCTATGCAAGTTATAACAAACCTGTGCACTGTCCAGCAATTCCACCCAATTCGTTTGACTTGTTGTCACATAGTGTCTGAGGTATTGTTCAAGCAGATGATTGATTCTTTCATTTTGTCCGTCAGCTTATGGATGAATTGTCGTTGAGAACTTCAAATCAGTGTTTATCATGTTAAAGAGGTCAGTTCAAAATCGGCCAGTGACCCCTTACCCTCCTCTTTCGGAAATCCACTAATGAAGTCCATTGAAACAGAAGCCCACGGACGCTCCGCTATAGGAAAAGGTTGCAGTAACCCCGCTTTCTTTTTTCTTTCCGTCATGTCCAGTTGACATACTAAACAGGACTTTACATAGGCTTCAATGTCATCTTTCACTTTTCAGCTAGAAATAATTTCAGGACAGTAGTGCCATCATCCTTTCAACACCTGGATGCCCAGCATAAACAGTATTATGTGTTTCTTTCAGAAGTTTTCATCGCAGCCCATCACCTTGAGGAACCACGGTTCTTCCCCATCTAAAATAAAGCAGATCGTCCTCGATCCAATACCGTCTAAATGTACCTTCTTTCACTTGATACATTAACTTAACATATAATGAATCAAAGTCAACACTAAACTGAATCTTATCAAGAAAATCATATTCTAGTAATGGCATAAACTGTAGCAAATACATGTTTGCAGCGCATTGCATCAACAACTTGATTTTTTTTTCCTAGCTTATATATCCACACGAAGTCTTATTCAGCTAATATCTCCTGCCATCTTTCCTGCTTCAAACTCAATTTCTGTTGAGTTTTGAAGTATGTATTAGCCACATTGTTCGTCTTGATAACGAACTTCGTCCCATGAAGATACACCCTTCATATTTGAAGGCAGTGGAGTACTGCCACCATTTCCTTTTCGTGTGCAAAATATCTTTTCTCCACAGGATTAAACTTTATGCTTTCAAATGCAACAGGATGTCTGTTCTGCACCAACACACCACTAACAGCATAATCTAAAGCATCGGTGTACCTCAAAAGGAATATCAAAGTCAGGCAGTTGCAGTATTCGATTAGAAGCAATGGCCTTCTTTAGTGAATTGAAAGCCTTTTCTCTTACTTCCGACCAACACCATTTCACCTTATTTTTCAGCAAATCTATCAATGGGAAGCCTTCTTGGAATAACCTGCTATGAACTTCCGATAATAATTTGCAAGTCCTAAGAACGACCTTAGTTCCTTTACCCCACTAGGTTCCTGTCATTCAACAATTGCCTGCACTTTCTTAGGGTTCATGCGCACTTGGTATTTGCTTACCAAATGGCCTAGGAATTTTACCGCACGACTAGCAGACTCATATTTTTCATGTTGACACAGAGTTGATATTATCTAAGTCGTTGCAGAACCTTTCTCAAAGGCAGCAAATGTTCGTCTAGAGTCCTACTATATATGACTGTCATCTAAGTAGACTACTACAAACTCATCAAGGTACTCGTAAAGAACATTGTTCATTAAATTGTAGAAGGTAGTTGGGGCATTAGTCAGCCCAAACGGCATTACAAGGAACTCGTAACTACCGTATCTAGTTACACAAGTGGTCTTTGGGGATTCCCCACGGCTATGCGCACTTGCCAATAGCCAGACCTCAAGTCTAACTTAGAAAAGAAACTAGTCTTAGATAGCTTATCTAGCAAGTCTTGGATCAGCGGCACCGAGTACTTATTCTTCACAGTAAAATTGTTCAATGCCCTATAATCCACACACATTCAGAGGCTTCCATCTTGCTTCTTCCGAAACAGAATAGGTGAACCAAAGGGAGCCTTATAAGGTTGAATCACCCCCGCATTCAGAAACTCATACAGTTGCTTCTGAAGTTCAGCTAATTACAGTGGTGACATGCGATAAGGAGGGCGTGTCGGTGGCACTGATCTAGGAATTAGTTCAATCCTGTGATAAATTTCCCTTCTTGGAGGCAACTCTCTTGGTAGTTCAGGTGGCATTACATCCTTGTATTCCATCAGTAATTTAGCAACATCATCCGGAACTTCTACAAGTACATCCAGCTTTACTTTAATTAAGGCAGCAAGGTAAGCGCACTCAAAAGTAGTGGATGATAGAAATGCAGCAAGTACAGCGGTCTTCTTACTTCCCTCAGCAAATGTCTGGATTCCCTTGACGAACCCCAGGTCTTTCTCTCCCATAAACATCAAACCATCCAAATGTGGAATTGGAGCAGCCTTGAATTTCCTCATGAAGTAAATTCCTAGAAACAAGTTGAAATCATCAAGTGGTACCACACACAAAATGTGCACCCCAGACTAATGTTTGATCGTCAAAGGCACGTCTAATGTTATGACATATCCTGGTTGTGCAGCAGAAATGACAGCCTTCATCTTTGTTGCACAATTAGTTACTTTCAGTCCATATTTCTTGACAATCCTTTGAAGCCACGAACGTGTGAGTAGACCCTGTATCAGCCATAGTGACTACAGTTTTCTCGCCAATATTCATTCCAACGTAGATTATACTGTCGTAGGCAATAGAAAGATCACCTACCGTGTCAGCAACATTTACATAGGTAAATTTTCCAGCGACATCCTCATCTACATCCATCACACTAACACTAGACAATGTGTTCAATAGTCGTAATGTATTAACATATGCAGCAATTTCCTATCCCTACCCCTTATTTTGTTTATCCTCCTCAACCAGAAGAGCATTTACTTTTTCTTGGTTAGGGCAGTTCCTTGCCTGATGGCCTTGTTTCTTTCAAGTCCAGCAAATGTTGTCACTAGTCTCCTTGCCACAGTTAGTCGATGAAGCATCCATCTTTCCCTTGCCTTTATCATTTCCTTTCGACCTGCGATTATCTTTCTTTCAGTCCTAACCCTTCTCTTTTTGCTTCATCTTTGACGAAGGAGTCAGGTCAGTAGTGGCACTAGTTGATTGAATATCAATCAAAGCATCGGTGGCAACAATTACTCTGGGCAGATCTTGGGCCTTCTGCCTGCATAATTCATTTTGTGTCCACCCCTGCATTCTAGAAATAAAATTATGCAACTTATCTTCGTCAAACATATTTTGAATATCCAATAGCACCGACGTGAATTCCTTTACATATTTCTGAATGGGTCCCACTTGCTTCAAACGCTTCAACTTATCCCTAGCAATCCAAGAAGAGTTACTATGCAGGAATTTTTCTCAAAATGCATCCCTCAACTTCTCCCACGTATCAACTTTGCGTCGGTTTGCACTTTCATCATTGCATTCTTTGTCCGCCACCACAAAATTGCATCCTACGAAAGTAACGGACGGCAATGGTCAACTTATCTGCCTTAGGAACATGGGCAGTAGCAAAACAATGCTCCAAGTCCCACATAAAGTTTTCAAACTCCTTGGCCCCACGAACACTATCAAATGACATTGGCTCAAGGACTTTAACTTTAGAGTCCTCCCCACAAACGGGATTAGAACTAGAGAGAACTAAATGCAATAAAGACAATTCGATTTGATGATCTTCATTGTTCTTCATCAAACCATCGATTTGCAGCGTTGCTGCTTCATGGAAGTTGGCATTCTCTACCAATTATTCCTCAATATTTGCACTATTTAG
Organism: Solanum tuberosum; assembly: GCF_000226075.1. NCBI lineage: Eukaryota > Viridiplantae > Streptophyta > Magnoliopsida > Solanales > Solanaceae > Solanum > Solanum tuberosum. The sequence continues at coordinate 1,223,480 of NW_006238948.1, read as the reverse complement.
GCCCAACTCGCCATGGAAAGTTTCAAATTTTTGTTTGATGCCCAAAATCTGCATGAGTAGATCCACTAGATTTGGGTCATTCAGTCACTCATTTGTCATCCCAACAAAGGCCTCAAGCCTGTGTGAATGATCTCATAGTTCTAAGTTTCTCACCATTTGGTAACCTTGATCTGATACCAGCTGTTAGGGGGACAACTTAAGTCGATCTAACCCATTAAGGCAGTCTAAACACTTAAACTCAGCACACCTAACTGACATTCTAGATTAACTCTACAAAAGCATACGAAACACTACAAGGAAATAGACCTTTAACGAGAGGAAATTTGGTCGTTAGAAGTTCAAATGCGGTCGCTATAAGTCAATAGCGACCGACAAAAAATTGGTCGTCACCGGTCGTTAACTTTTAACGACCGGATTCACAATTCGGTCGTTAAAGATCCTTTTAGAGACGGATAAATTTCAGTCGTTATAGATCATTTTCAACGACAAAATTTTCCCTTCGCTAATTTGTTATCCCGTCGTTAAAAGTATTTACATACACCAACTAATTTCATTTTTAAAACAGTTTTTAACAACCAAAATTCCCTTAGTTAATTGTATGTTATTGTTAACGATCAAATTTTCTTTTACTAATGCCCATTTAACTATTTTTGAAACCTGTCATTAAAGAGTTTTAACAATCACATTTTTCTTTGCTAAAGTAAAATTTCAATTAATATATAATAACGGAAGTAACACATCCAAAAATAAATCAAATAATTGGTATTCATATAAAAATTTATTTCATTATTACTACAATGAACTAAAACATCAGATTACCAGAAGATACTCAAGTCCAAATTGTATAACCTCATTTTTATGAATTCCTAGAAAAATAAAAAAAATTAAACTATATATATATATATAGCATATGTACATAATACCCTTGTACTTCAATTTGCTTTGCACTTTCCTCATGGATAGGTTCTTCAAACTTCATAGTTTTGATCTGTTTAAAAGAAAAGTTTATATTAGTTCAGAACAATCAAGTACTCTTGAATTCATGTGCATTTATTATATACTTGATATGAAGAAAGTATTAACATTTTATGCCTTTTAAACATGTATTAAGAAGAAAACATGACAAATATTATAAAGCAATCAAACAACACACATTAATCGGCTTGACAGTACATGCCTAATAACACTGTTTTTACACTTCTTAACACTGACTTTACAAATAAATTGAAAGCAATAATAACTGACTAAATGACTACTTTAAAAATTATTATAAGAGAGGTTGAGATAATGGAAATGAGGAAAGGATAAACAAGAAGGAGACCCTAAATTTGTTAAATTCAGTTGTATGCTTCTATCAAGTGAGATGCCCGCCAAGAGGAAAAGAACAATAGAAATATATTTAGGAAGAGATTACCTTTCCTAACATAGAAATCCAAGGCTCTATTAGAAATCATATTGGCAGGTGTTGATTGTTGTACAGATAAGTTCAAGTCAATATAATTTGTAAAAGAGAATCAACTGGAGGTCAATTGAACAAATCAAATGTAGAATAAGATTTTGAATGCAATTAGTTCAATGAAATTGCATAGAAGAATTTATTTTATTATCTTATAGTAGGCCGTGCTAATAACATGACAACTACTAGCCAATAACAAACTTAGGAGGTCATTTTAAGCACTACAAAGAACTAACATGTAACCAACTGAATACTGACCTATGATACAATTCACTTCATTTAGTAGAAGTCGTTAAAAAGGGAGTTGAATTGATTTCAGATATCAGGTTGAGAGGACAACAAGAAAGCAAATACAAAATCAATAGTTCCTCCTATTCTTCACAATTGAGGAGTTCTGGAGGGTTACTATGGTAAAAGCTTATACAAATAAATATACATGAAACATTGTTAGTTCTAGGAGTTTATCCATTGTGATCAAAGAACTTAATTAAATAAACAGTAAGCAATAAGCATTAGTGTAAGGAAAAATAGTAATCACCTCATGGTTTAGCAGATTCCAGATGAGGTCAAAACCAGCAGTTAAAATCATCTTACCAACACACAACTAATAAGTTATCGACTTCTTTTGAAGGCATATTGAAATATTCCACCATGGTAACTGGTGGATCTGTTAGAAGATGCGACACTATTGGTTTTAAGAGAACCTAACGAAACATGAAGAGTTAGTCGACTAAGGAAAATAAAACAAATAATTGGAAAATTTATGTCAGTTTCAGTTGTACAGTTGGACAACTACAATAACCTAGATTTTGCTCATACGACTTTATTGAGTATAACAATTTTTCACTTTATATAACAAAATACATGTTCAATTAATTGTATGCAGAGAAACTTGTATTAAGAAAAATCATAAACATTCACTTTGTTGCACAAATAATGCTAAAACATACGTATCCTATCTTTCATCAGTAGGTCAAGCATATGTTAATTGATGTACTAAATCTACAAGTGATGAAGCTTATGTAGAGATTTGAATCTAAGGAGTATGTTCACGAGACATTGGTGTGGATGCACTTCTACTGGTACCTAATAATTGATGGAATTGAATTACTTAGAACTTACCTTAACCTTCCTTCTGAAATTGTCGCTGCTACCCTGAAAAAATTTGTAACTGATAGATTTGGTAGTATACTGTTTATATCAACAAAAAAAAAACACATACTGTACCATGTGAAAATACCTAATTATTTCTTAAAGACATAATATAGACTAAAAATATATATCTATTCATATTTTTGGGACATCAATATGGAAAACTATGTCATATTTGACAAGTGCGAGAAAATATCAATTTAATAGGTCAATAACGCACACACAAGGTTCAAATCAACACCTTTTTAATTGTATTCAACTTATCTTTGGGTAACACAACAAGAATTATCAAACTCGCCAAATCCAGGTGCGAACAACAAAAAATTCATCTTTTTAAGTAATGTAGTAGATTCAAAAGTATGCTATTGCCATGTTGGGTTCACCATTTTATCCAAAGTTATTGTTGATCTCAGGAGCACCAGTTGCAAAAGATTAAGTTAAAATAACATATGGACAAACCTGAGTTTGTTTTGCAGCTCCTCGCCATGCAGTTTTAATCATTTTTATTTCATTTTTTAGCTTCTCCAGTTCAATAACAGAATATTCCTCGTCAGGTAGCCTTAACATATCTACTAATCGACTCATTTTTCATGCACAACTGAATCAGATACCTTTTTCGGACCTTCATCTATGTGTTGGTCACCAAGAAAGCTTCTGTTAGTAGGATACAACCTTTAGGTTAATATGAAGTATTTGATGATTATGAAGCAACCAACTCAAATGATTCTTCCTCAATATTCATTTCGAGTATTTCTGAAAATATTTGCTAGGCATTCTCTTTAATGACCTTCAATGCTTCTACCATTTTATAATGTTAAAATAAATAACAGAATTAGAGATTGAACTTCAAGTAAATAGTACTTCAGACTACATAACAGAGATACTACCTCTGATCCCAAGATTCTAGGTCTCTTTGTTGGCCAAAAGATGAAGACATAACAATTAAAAAGTGCATGAGAAATGGAAGGATCCTCGAAAACCATGGAACAATTCACTAGAGGAACTAAACATTATTGCTACTGATATTCCATTTAGTAAGAAGCCCTGATAACACAGATCCAAGAAACTCAAAACAGAGAAGTCATGTTCCATTAGCAATTATGTTTCCACAAGCAACTACATATCACATTTCAACAGTTGTATCTCCATGTTCTACCCGTGATCTTACAATTCTTTCAACTCAAAAATCAACAAATACACTAAGATATTCTGCCCATCTCAGACCAATTTATCAAATTCTAATATTTGGATGACAATGACAATATGTATAACTAAACAAACTCTATGATAATACAATATTCTTAAAACAAAAGTTTTATATCTCTAAAGGAAAATAATATTAAATCTTAGTTTATTAATTTTAGATTAACTTAGTTCATTTTCACATCACAACTGATGAATAGCATATCCAAAAGAATGTAAAAATAAAAGATAGAAAAGAAGAGAAACACGAGACATAACAAAGAAAAGAAAAATGAGATTCAGGTTAAGCATGTGTAAACATTCATATAAAATGGAAAAGTTTAGGTCTATAAACTGAATTTTTTTAAATAGGGATTGTTAAAGAATGACAAAAGTCCCACATCGGTGGTTAATGAGAGAGGTGGACTTCTTATAAGGCTTGGGCAATCCTCCTCCCTTTGAGCTAGCTTTTGGGGTGTGAGTTAGGCCCAAGACCTAATTTAACATGGTATCAGAGCCAGGGCCCGTCTCACCCGATGTTGGGACCCCCAAAATCAAAATTGTCCACGCACCAGATGCTAAGCACTGGGCGTGAGGTGGGGTGTTAAAGAATGACAAAAGTCTCACATCGGTGGTTAATGAGAGAGGTGGACTTCTTATAAGGCTTGGGCAATCCTCCTCCCTTTGAGCTAGCTTTTGGGGTGTGAGTTAGGCCCAAGACCTAATTTAACAGGGATGTATTTGATTCAATGTCCAGAGAAAATTTTATATCGATACTACTGTAAAAAGGAATTAAGGAGAGCAGATGAAGAAACTCACCTTGACAAAAAGATGAGCAAATCCTAAATTAAGACCAATTTAACATAGAGACGTAGAGAAGGAAAAATTGCAGTGAAGCGAGTGGTATCCCAAATCATCACTAGAGAGCGCAGAGGATTGAGTCGTCCCACCCCAAATCATCAGTAGAAAATACAACCAACCATGCACATTCACGGAACATAAATGAAAAAGGAGGAGAGAGCGAGACTAATAAAATGATTATGTTGCTCTCTCCATCATAAGAACACTGAAATGCAAATTGAGTGACTTTGTTCCATCTATTTCCTTCCTCAATGGAATTCGATAACTATTTCTAAATACTACAAGCCAAACTAATTAGCTTATTAGACAAAACATTGTGCTACTTTTTGGTCTATCCATTATTCCCTCTATTTGAATCAGTCTGTAATAATCAAATGAGAAAGTGAAAAAGGGGGGGAAATTCTCCTCTTGAAACTTTCACATCAACAGAAATCATTTCCTATTCCAACATACCATGCTATTAATTGTATGAAACAAGACACTAAAAACAGTTCAAAAGAAGAAAAAAGGGGAAGCAGTAATTGTAGAATTCTACCCAAAGTGTTATATCTCGATATCATATTTGACGTGAACAGGCAAGCAAACGTGACAAATTTCTTCTAGATGCAAAGAGAATTACATCAATCAACATTTATACGGACATTATGTATGTGTTACTTAACCTTCAGAAAAATTCAAAAATAGTAGTGTTAATATCTTATGCATACCCTAACCATTTTAATTTGAAACTTTATTTCTTCCTTTGGAAAAAGAACACAAAAATTCCCCGAAATTTTTCCATAATCATCTATTTTTTAAACGAAAAGTGTCAATATACAAATCTAAGGATAATACAGAAGAACAAGCAGAGATATAACAAATATTAACCTAAAAGTAAAAGATGATGTTGATGAAGATCTAGGTGACAAACTCACAGTTGCGATTTTGGGGTTTCTACTTTCTTAGTTTACATCGTCTCCCGAACGATTCTCACAATTTCCCACTTTACATTGCTGCAACACATCCTATGACAAATTCTCTCAGATAAAGAGATACATAATTTTGCGGAAATTGATTTTTAGAGAGGTGTAGAGAATGATAGTTTTTTTGTGTTTTAAGTTTTCTGAATTTTTGGGAATGTGGTGAGAGAGGTGGAGGGACATTGTTACATCATGGGGCAAAAAGGTTGACGCTCTTTTTTGCGTAATTGTATTAACCACCGAATATTATAATTTTTAATGAAAGGATTGTTAGTGTTGAATTAAAAGTTGATTTTTAACGATGGAAAAAAATATTCGTCACTATAGGTCCCTTTGTTAAGAACTAGTCGTTATAAGTCAAATTTCTTGTAGTGAAAGTAGAACACACAATCACGTCATAGGAACAAGTCCCAACTTTGTATTAAACTCACGCCACAATGAAGCACACAAATAGTTTAACTTTACAAAATTCGACCAAAAGACATTCTGCCTAAGACTGGTCTGCCTATGCCTTTAAATAGTTTACAACCCAGTCACATGCCAGACACATGGCCACAAATTTAGTTGAAAAGCCCAACAGATAAGCCAAATTCGAAATTCAAACTACAAGTCTTATCTACAATGCTGACAAGTCTCCAACGGCTAGAAACTGGCAAATTATCCTAACTGCCCACGCATGTGAGAGGCACACGTGAGCAGCCTTCAGCTTTGGCGCCAAAATCACCCTTCAGCTGCCCAATCTCACGCCTTCTCACGTGCCAGCCATATGCATTGTTCCTACCTCGCCCAACTTGCCATTGGGGTGTAATCTTCTCAACCGTTGCTCTTGTCCAGCACTTAGCCTTCAACTTGTTTAGCCACGACCTTGTCATGATCACAGCCTTTCCTTTCCTTGCCTAAGCCTGCCCAGCCCTTGTCATACCTTAGCCATATCTTGCCTCACATGCCTTAGCTTTTCTAGCCCTTGTCATGCCTTAGTCATGCCTTGCCTTGCATGCCTTAGTCACGCCACTGCCAAGGGCTTCTTTTATTTGAATTTAACCTTTACTGAAGTCATTGGGCCTTGGCTAGGTTCATTTTGAAAATCCCTAGCCAAGCCCGAACCGCTCGAACCATCACACTGAGGTTCTAACATCTTTCCTTTCTTTTTTTTTCCTTGTTTTTGGTTGCACATGAATTCTTGGTTCTAACTTAATCAACATATATATATGCTATGGTTGTTTTAAATCTATTTCTACTGTTTCAGCAGTTTATTTACACATGCTTTAGGAATTTTAACATCCCAATAATGCAAGGAAATTTGGAAAAAATAGGGCAAGGGATCTGTTCCGTCTTTCCCGTTATAGCGGTCGACACGTCGCTACTGCAGCTGACACTATAGCTGGAAAATTCCCGCCATTGAGGAAGCACTGTAGCAGGTCAGTTCCCCTATGACATCCCTGATGAGTTCAGCCCAGATATTTGAAATTTTCTATAATGTTCATTCCCCAATGCCCATTATAAACACTAGTCCTGGAATCACAACACGGTCTCGAAATAACCTCACAATTATTCCCAACCATGTACAATACAAACTTTGCATCATATAAAACATCAGCCACATAAGCAACTCATCATAAGCTATTTCAAAGAATCACAACTCAACTTAATCATAGAACAAAATTATTTTTCAGTTATTTTCCTAACATCAATATGGTTTGGGCTACAATTTCACAGTCATACAAGCAAATATACTTCACACATTTGCATTTATTTGGGGAAATCCAGAGACCTAATGACAATCATCAAATTGTATCACTAAATCAAATCAGGTTCATTATATTCTACTCGCAACATGAATGACCACTAAATGACAATTCATGCACTTACATGACCCTTAAAGGCATATACCAATTGGAACCTTCCCGTTTCCAATCTTTCCTTACTTATATTCCTTCAATCGTGACAACGACATCTAGTTTACTTTTTTGAGATTTCAATTGGGATCTGAAGTTATCAATTGGACTCAACCCATACCACAAGCAACACACAACACGAGAGGAGTGAAGAAGTTAGAGGACTTCTTATGATTCGGCATAGCCCTTTAAGGATTAAATATGGACATCAACACACCAATCGTTAGGACTCTATTCGACACTTTCTCTTATACTAGTAGACCGTTAACATGGGCTTTGATTGTCACGAGCCAAACCATCGGGCCGTACAGGTACCTACTCGAATACCTAGATAGGAGAACCCTTACCCCCAAACTGGAGCATGAATTGTGGAAGTGAACAAAATATAAGCTAAACCCCCTATAAAATACAGAAATTCTCCCAAATGTATTAAAATAAGTACTTTTTAGAAATAAGTCAATCCCTCCTAAAGAACTAGTCTAAATAGGTACAAGATCGTCTAAGAGAATACACAGTTCAAAATTAAGTCGAAACAGCTCCCATATGAAGGAAGAGAGGTAGAAGTTGTCGGGTATAATCATTGTCTTCACCTAAGAAACATCAGTGATCCAACAACTAGACTATGCCAAATGGCATAGCAAGAGTAGTATCATTACAACCACATGTACTAGTAGGAATCATCCATCAACCTAAATCTACCTCATAATATCAAGCAAACAATTAAAGAAAATGAAACTTGGAGAGATAATTAAGAATATGATCCTTCAACCACCACCCTTACTACCACGTAATACCACCCATTAACTCATATGTTCTATATCATGTCATTCCACCTCCTTACGCTACCAACTCCACCATTTAGACCATTCCGCCCTCATATCAGATCGTATCCTAACCCTTCTATTACATAGAGACTTTCCGAACAGCTCATTCTACAACCACAAGAATTCCTCTACTATTTTCATTCCTTAATCCAAGTCCCCTATTAACTCTGTTAACCGGCCTACTACTCTCCCTCAAGCTCTCACGCAAACACCCTAGCCCTAGACTAGTTTAGTATACCACTTGTAAGACTTTTACTAAACATCCTTGACTCAAATTCCCCTATCAAATATGTCCCAGACCACCTAGACTGACAAAACAATGCAAATTAGTGAATAAGAAAAACTACAAGTCAACATCCTAACTTAACAACAGCCCGAGACATTTCCAAAACATAACAATCACGTACACCTGATTCATCACACCTTTCAAGTAACCCAAACCACCAAGGATTCCTAAGACATTATCTATCATTTTAAACATATAGTCCTGGTCTACACGAGAACAATCACGGCATCTAAACACAAATTCCAGCCACTCATGCACTAACATGTAACAATCATGTCACGAAGAAGTAAACCCGGTTCTCTCATGAAACCCGCACAAAAATAGTCAATGTACCAGGTGTGGTACTTGAGCCAACCATTAGTAATTTGTACCAGGGTGGTACCTGAGAGGGAAATTTGATGGTTCATACCTGGAATTTGTTGATGATTAATTCGCTATGAAGCTCTTTCCTAACAGATGTACTAACTTTTTTGGCTCGATCTATTGAAAAGAGAAAATAGTGAATTGGTCATCTTGTTATTACTAAGGATATAGATATGGAAGACTCAGAGATGATTTATTACCAGCATCGTGTCGAAGAAGTTACTGATGGAATCGATTAAACGACATCAGTGGGGGATTTTTATGTATAGAGTTAAACCGACACAACACATGTCGGATCTTGTTCATTGAATAATTGCTTCATGGTAAAAGCTCTAGTTCTGTGTAGAGATTGACTTGCTCGTGATGATTTGATGGAGTCGATGGACGATTCAACTTCGGGGCGCAGCTTTCCTCTTCTGGATTTGCCAAAGTTTTCTAGAGGGTTCTTTGTCATTTTGTTTCCTTTTTATTCGTTTTGTTCCCTAACCTAGGTGGATATGGGCTTATTCGAATTGGGCTTTGTGGACTATTTTTTGTTCATTTAGAATAGAAGGTGGCCTTTGCAAAAATAAAAAGAATAAATTAGAAGAAAACAAAGTTCAACCAAAACAAAGTAAATCAAATATTTTACTTTTAGCATAAGAGATAAATAAAAAGAAATGTATAGCATTTAATTAATTATAATTATTTAATATAAATTATCATTTATTTAAATTACTTAATTATATTAAATTTAAATAATTTGATAAAAACTCGGATATTCAAAAGGAAAATATAGTGAAAAATTATATGGAAGAAATTAGAGTTGGCATCATCATTAGACTAAAGGAAGGGGAGACTTGAACATAGATTTTATGTACTTGTCAATTTAAAAAATTCAGTGGGCTTCACCAATTCAATGACATTTTAATATAGGGCAGGATATGATCTGTAATTTGGTGGAAAAGGATGGACTTCTATGGAATTGTTAATAAAGTCTAAACAATAAAGTAGAAAAGATTACATTTATGAGCAAACTGATCTTGTAAAATGTTTCAAAGACTATAATACCCTTGAAAAGTTTATTTAATATCCAAAAACTAACCTGTTGAAATCATTGTTTTTAATATACAAAAAAATAAATGTATCAATTTATTCTCTATGTTTTAACATTTAACACGAATTTATATATTATTTGATATCAAATGAGCTTGAACATGCAGGTCACTAAAAGAGAATATTTTTTTATTGAGGAACTTTCACATATAGCAAACACAAAAATCATATTTGTATGTTATAGCTATAGTTTGCATAATTGCGCTCCATAGCAAACTTTATGTTTGCTAAGGCTATTTCGCTATACATATATACAAAAGAAGCTGGTTATTTCGCTATTTATATATACAAAAGAAGCAATTGTATAATCTGTTTCGGTATACATATACAAAAGAATCAATTGTATAATATGTGTTTGTATAAAGGGAGAAACTGAGAAAGACAAAAGAAAATTGGGCAGGAAAAGATCGTATTTGTATAATCACAAGTGTATAGGACGAAAATATATGCATTTGTATTTGTATATACAATTTTCTCTCGCTTTATACAAACACAAACGCAATGTATACATTTGTGTTTGTATAAAGTGAGAAAGGCGAGTGAGAGTGGCGAGCGAGATCTGGGAGAGGGGAGAGGAGGAGAACGAAAATATATGTATATATACAATTTTCTCTCTCTTTTATACAAACACAAACGCATTTTATACATTTGTGTTTGTATAAAAGCGAGAGAGGCGAGCGAGACTGCCATCCAGAACGATAGTGGCGAGCGAGATTCCACCAGGGAGAGAGGCGAAATAGCAACAGTTTGCTATGGGGTACAATTAAATCAAACTATGTTTATAGCATTTAATTTGAATTAATAGTTTGTTATTATATACAATTTTTCCTTTTTTATTTTATGTCAGTATGCACATTAGGGGTTGGGGCTGCAGGGGTAAGTATGGCAATCTAAATTCATGTCATGTATGACCCATTAAATAAGAAAGAACATTTCAATAAAAAAAAATTAGAGATGATATTTTTTATAACAAAATAGGACCCCTAATTAGCATTTTTATATTATTATGTTTGGTAAATATGGGTCTAATTTTGTGTGTATATGTATGAAATGTATCAAACGAGCATGTATATTACACACAATATACACAATTATCATATTTAAATTTTACAACAAATTTATTATTTCCTTAAATTTATTATCTATTTCGTATTTTATACATCATTCTCTCTTTTCCTTAATTTAATCTGTTTTCTATTATTTAATTCTCTCGTTTCCTTAATTACATAAAAAATCAATTTACTCAAATTAAATTTCTTTTCCAATATCTCATTCTTTCACGGCCCAAAACGGGTGTGATGACACTTGTCTTAATCCACCAAAACAAGTCAGTCTAAAACCCAACTAAAGAGATAAATGCGGAAGTAAAACATAATGTCTGACTAATTTAATTTCAAAATCGTGGATATCATAACATAACTCAAATGTAACAAAACCTAGTTGCCACATGTACAAGCCTCTAAGTAGTACATTAGATTCAAAGAAGTGTCTTTGTCTTTAGAATAGAACAAAACATAATAAAAGAGTATGAGGTCTGTGCCAAGATAACAAGTAGCTACCTCACAAACTCTCAAATTGTAGCCTTGGACGTAGAAGAGAAGAAGGAGTAATCACGATGATCCGGAGTCGTGACCTACACAAGTGTAGAAGCAAGAAAGTGATTACCAAACAACACGGTACTTAGCAAGCAAACAACTAACTCTAAAAAAGCAATATAGAACACAAGTACTCCAATCACACCAATTGAACCTCCTCAACTACAACTTGTAAGAAAAAATCATCCCAACCTAACAATTTTAACTCCATACCACAAAGAGCGTAAAGAACATCATAAATTGCAGCTCAACGTGAATAATCAAATCACCACAGTAATTCACAATTCAATAACAACAATAACATATCTACAATCGCCTCCGTTGAGAATCAATGAAGTGCAGTGCAATGATGGGAAATGTCATATAGAGTGATGCATGACTATCCTAACGATATACACACGTCGTCTCTTAGTCTGGAAACTATGGGGAACTCTTAAGTCAATACATTTGCCACGGGCGTGTGGCTTGATCCATATTTCAACTTAATGAATCCGCCAAGGATGTGTGGCCCATTCCTATTTCCACTCAATGAATCCGCCAGCAACGTGTGACCCGTTTGCTATTTCATTTTAATGAATCCACCACAGATATGTGTCATGTTCTCAATTTGCACTAAATGAATCCGCCACGGACATGCGACCCGTTCCCTAATTCCTCTCATCCTCACAAAGTGTCATCACAACAGTTGTACAACATCCAAGCAAATATATATGCAATGATCAAGTATGAGGATGGCAATTCAATACCAATATCCAACAATAGTAAATCAAGGCATATCATTAAGTGACTCATCATATTCATTTAATTAGTATTATCAAATCACACAATTCAACAAGGAAAATGAAGGCTTTAAAGGCGAACAAAGGTGGTAATCGGCAATTCGCCGAACGTGAAAGGCAAACTCGATCGAGTCCATCAACTGAGGTTCAAATACCTGAAGCAAGTGAAGGGCGAGCTGAGGAACATATGGCGATTCGCCGAATATGTTTGGCGAGCCCGACTAATGTCGCCAAGTTGATCACGCGTTGGATTTTGGGCCAAATTTTGAGAAATCATAAATAGCCCAAAGGAGAGAGAAAATAGAGGAGATTGTGGAGAAGAATTTCAGTTCCTAACTTTGTATGAGTTTTGGAGACTTAACTTTGAACTTTTAGAGAAATATTCTTAGTTTACAATCTTGTAATTGACAATTGAAGATTCAAATTGAAGTGGATCTTAAAGATTATTGCATAATTTCAATTCTCCAATTACTGAAATCATAACGGGTATACCTTCTTTTCCTTTTATGATGCTTGGCTAAAACCCCAAATCTAGGGGTGTGATTATGGGGTTGAGTGTTGATTTATTGTAGTGGACTTTGTATCTTGCTATGTTTTATTACTGTAGATTCATGGATTTAATCTAATTAGCATGAGGCAAATTCATAAGTTAAGGTTACAAACTTAATCTTAGCGCAGATCCTCGATTGATGCTCGAAAGAGATTTATTGAGATGGACAATTAGTTTAATGCATGGAATTCAGCAAACAGAATAGAATATTCCAAGTGGAAAGTTTCTTCTTCTTTTTTCATATTTTTGAAAGAAAATCAATCTTGTAATGAGCTTTTTTTCTAATTTACAGGTGTAAAAATATTTAATGAAGGCAGATATACAGTTTCTTTTTTTAACATGAGTAAATAGAGAAAAGAGATACCCAACTAACTGGGTTATACTTCTTAGTTTAGGATTCTTTGTATATAAAGTCTGGCTCTTGAATTCAAATTTTCCTTTTATGTTCAAAAGTTTAAATTACATGTCTACTGAAAATCAAAGTGGAGCAGTTTCAAAACCTCTATCTTTCTATCTTTAAGGCAAGGCCGGCCTGAAGTCGGAACGTATAACTTGTATCAACAAAAAGGCTCAACTGCAACAACTTTGAACCTGAATAATTAGATTAGGCGGTGATTACCAACTTGTGTATATCATTCAACAGTGATTTCAAATGTCTAACTGCTTATAGCCTTATACAATCACTCAAGCTTTTCAACTCAAAATATAAGTAACCTAACAAAAACTATACTCAAGATCAAAATGTTCAACTACTCCCAACTCTAAAATTTGAAACACTGGTTTGTTCCGCGGTAATAATTTCAAGCAAAGCTTAAAAGAAAGGAAAACCGTGAGTGCAAACTTTGAATATCCTCTACTTTGAACTTGAAAATGTCTAGCATCTTCTGATGTGCACGTGAGCTAGCTTCCAGCATCAAGGATAGTGAAGGTCTTCATCTCACACAAGACCCTCAGAATATATGCACGATGTCATACGCAAATCTTTTGTGTGTTAAGGAATTATAGGAATGTATTATAGGATACAACACCATGCAAGTGATGATATGATAAATGCACATAGAGACCACGCAAGATATGCAAGGAAAGTATTGGCACTGATGCTGCCAGTTCATATCTGCAAAACATCTTTAATAACTTGTTTTGGTTAAGTTATTTCAGAACTCTTCCCCAGAGAAACTTCGTCAAAATACCTGTTTTGGTTGAAAAGTGTTCTTAAAAAACATTGAGAACACAAAATCTTACAATATATGCATATATGTTTTTGTTCCGGACTTTTTTTCCTCAACAATGGCAGTTAGTATTTCTTAGGAGAGAGGACGGAAGGTAAAGGATAATATGTTGACAGCTACTCTAACCTGATGATATTTGCAGAGTCATTCCTATCTTGTTGCTATGATAGTAAAACTTGAAAACTTTGACAACATAGTTCAGATAGTTTTATTAAGGGAGGGGAAAAATGTGTAAGTCATTCATAAGAAGGATACGTCCAGAAGAGCACAAATGACTGCAAAGAAAAGAAACAATGTTAATTGAGTGTCAAACTAAGGGTATAAAGCTAGATTAACAATTTGAAATCATCATGCAAAGATGATAAATTTCTCTCAACAATCAAGCAGTGAAACTGTTATGTTGGATACTATATCGAAACTAAAAGGTAGTTCATACACTACCAAAACCTAGAAATCGACCCCTTTTCCACAGATTCCCAGGAAACCTAGTTCTTTATTAGTTACCAAAAAAAAAAACCTAGAAATCAACACCCATCACCCTAAAAATAATTAAGAAGATCCACAGGAATACTGATAAACATGATTATAATCAACAAAGTATCACTGAGATAGAAAATAAGTTCCAATAGTTAAGTAACTTAAAGAGAAATTTGAAGAAAGAAAAGTCAAGATGATATGGAAAGAATTCATAAACTGGAAAATGAATGAGAAAAAATTTCCAAAAGGGTATTAAAGAAACAGGTAGATAAAATGAAGCAGGATAGACGAACTAACTAGGCCTTCAAAAAAATATTACTCCATTTGTTTCAATTTGTTTGTCATGTTTTGACTTCGCACGGAGTTTAAGAAAGTAAAGACGGCTTTTGAATCTTGTGGTCTTAAATTAAAGATATGTCAAATGCACCAAAATGCCCTTTAATCTTGTGGTTTTAAACATGCCATGTGGAAAGTTGAAATTAAAGAGTTGTCAAAAAAAGAAAGAGCCATTCTTTTTTAAATGGACTAAAAACGAAAGTAGGACAAACAAATTGAAATGGGGAGTACGATTTTGAAAGAAAGTACTCCCTCCGTCCCATTTTCTCCGTCCCATTTTATGTGGCACTTTTCGGATTTCGAGATTCAAACAAGTCTATCTTTGACCATAAGTTTTTCATAAATCTTTTAAACATTTTGAATTATCAATTATTGTGACTTAGTACTTTTTACATAGTTTACAAATATTTTTTTTGAAAATGGTAACGATGTATTATATCACAAAAGTACATGGGTTGTACTCAAACCTTATATACAGATGCACTCTAGACACTCCTACTCTATTTCTATATTGAGTCTGAAACATCAACTATAGAGGCAGTGTCATTTGAGTATAATTGATTACACCAAAAACATAACAACAAAATGCAGTTTAGTTTAACATCCTGCACACTATTTTCTATGCCTTCAAAACATCT